>NC_133776.1:80261183-80263200 GCF_003597395.2 Chelonoidis abingdonii
TTGGGATCTCAACCCAGAATTCCAATGGGAGGGGGAGACTGCGGGAACTATGGGATAGCTACGGGATAGCTACCCACAGTGCAACGCTCCGGAAATCGATGCTAGCCTCAGTACATGGACGCACACCGCTGAATTAATGTGCTTAGTATGGCTGCATGCACTCGACTTTATACAATCTGTTTTAAAAAAACGGTTTCTGTAAAATTGGAATAATCCCGTAGCGTAGACATACCCTAGAACTCCTGTTTTGGTTTAGCTAAAACTTATAGATACCCCTGAAAATACCGGTGTCACAGCTCCATTGGGTCAAGAGAATCTTCTTTTAGTAGCCTAGGCAGAATTTGGCAGGGAAGAAAAGGAGAGAGGACGGGAAGGTGTCTGTCCCAGGACTGGCCAGTGCGTGGGTGTCAATACACTTGTGCACTCACATTCAGCACTCAGGAGGCCATTTCAGCTGTACTCCTCCATCTGTATGCCTGGCCTGCATTGGATACTTACTGAGATGCTAATCCAGTTTATGCATGACAGAGGTAACAATGTATCCAACAGAATGAACACAGTTGCCACAGTGAAATGTGACTGTGTGACTTTGGAAGGATCATGTGACCAGTGTAGATGACAGAACTGAGCATTCTTGACACTCAGATGCTGCCAGTTCCCTCATCCCGCATGGCTCTTCAACAAGAGCTCCCAGGTGTTGTGTCTCTGAGTTACAGTGAAGCACTTGGAGGAGAGGAAGGTGATCAGGAACAGTCAACATGGATTCACCAAGGGTAAGTCATGCCTGACTAACCTAATTGCCTTCTGTGATGAGATAACTGGCTCTGTGGATATGGTTGGTCTTGGGGCCAGTTTTATTCAAAATCTTCATTAATGGTCTGGATGATGGGATGGATTACACCCTCAGCAAGTTTATGGATGACACTAAGCTGGGAGGAAAGGTACATACGCTGGAGGGTAGGGATAGGGACCAGAGTGACCTAGACAAATTGGAGGATTAGGCTAAAAGAAATCTGATGAGGTTCAACAAGGATAAGTGCAGAGTCCTTCACTTAGGATGAAAAAATCCCATGCACTGTTACAGGCTGAGGATTGACTGACTAAGTGGCAGTTCTGCAGAAAAGAACATGGGGATTACAGTGGACGAGAAGCTGGTTATAAGTCAACAGTGCACCCTTGTTGCCAAGAAGCCTAATGGCATATTGGGCTGCATTAGTAGGAGCATTGCCAGCAGATCAAGGGAAGTGATTATTCCCCTCTATTCGGCACTGGTGAGGCCACATCCGGAGTATTGTGTCCAGTTTTGGGACCCCCACTACAGAAAGAATGTGGACAAATTGGAGACAGTCCAGTGGAGGGCAACAAAAATGATTAGGGGACTGGGGCCCCATGACTTATGAGGAAAGGCTGAAGGAACTGGACTTATTTAGTCTGCAGAAGAGAAGAGTGAGGGGGGATTCGATAGCAGCCTTCAACTACCTAAAGGGGATTCCAAAGAGGATGGAACTAAGCTGTTCTCAGCGGTGGCAGATGACCAAGGAGCAATGGTTTCAAGTTGCAGTGCAGGAGGTCTAGGTTGGATATTAGGAAAATCTATTTCACTATGAGGGTAGTGAAGCACTGGAATGGGTTACCTAGGGAAGTGAAGGAATCTCCATCCTTAGAGGTTTTTAAGGCCCAACTTGGCAAAGCCCTGGTGGGGCTGATTTAGTTGGGGTTGGTCATGCTCTGAGCAGGGGTTTGGACTAGATGACCTCAGGAGGTCTCTTCCAACCCTAATCTTCTATGATGAAAATCCTGGATTGATAAGAAGACTGGTTAATGAATCTCTCTCACCAGCAAGTAGCGGAGATTAGGAGTTTGCTGGCGATGGATCACTCTTGGTTGGGCAAGAGAATAAGACGGTTACTCACCTTTGTAACTGTTGTTCTTCGAGATGTGTTGCTCATATTCATTCCAAGTAGGTGTGCGCGCGCCGCGTGCACGTTCGTCGGAAGAATTTTCCCCTAGCAACACC
>NC_133776.1:80266054-80397559 GCF_003597395.2 Chelonoidis abingdonii
GGCAGGGGCATATATACGGTGCCGCAAAGGCGCCACGCCAGGGGGCGCCTGCCGACCCGCCGGGTGTTGCTAGGGGAAAATTCTTCCGACGAACGTGCACGCGGCGCGCGCACACCTACTTGGAATGAATATGAGCAAGCACTCGAAGAAGAACTATTCCTGTTCTCATTGCTCCAGGAGGAGGAAAACATCTCCTAGCACTCAGTGTTTTCTATGTTTATCGTTGCACATTTTCAGTATAAGGTGCAAATGCATAAAATGTACACCCTACATTGTTTATATACACACACCACGTATTGTGCATAGATACCTTCATGCATGATTGGGACATGGTATATAGATTTGCAGGATACCAGTGGTGGGTCAGCTGTAGGGGATTACTGACCCCTCTCCCTCCTACCCCCAGTCACTCTAAGAGGCATAGTGCTATGGAAGGTGGAGAGTACTGGAGGAAGGATCTCTGGGAAGAAGGCTGGAGAGAGGAGAGTGCGGGTGGTGGTGGTCTGTTCTCTGAATTGGCTAAAGTGATCTGTGCAGCCTCCCTTTACCTAGGCAGTGGGAATCTCTGTTACATTTGTTTGGCCCTGAAATAGACAGATCATTCTTTACATTTACTTTGCTGCAACAAACAGGGTTATACTCTTCAAAGCCTATAGAATCCGTAAAGAACGATCTCCTTCCTGTAGGTTTGTTGAACCCTCTGGCAGGGATTTAATTCTCTATTATTATTGGTCTCTCTGTATTTTAGTTGCATTCAATAAGACTTTTCCATAAGAGTATGTTCCAAACAAATCCCAGGTTTGGTTATTACTCTTTGTCTTCTTAAATCCTGCCTCCACTTTCAGTGGGGTACACTCTTCTCTGATTCCTTTCCAGCTCTCTAGTTCAGAGCCACACAGCCCCAGCACAGGACAGACCTTGCTCAAACTTATGCTGCTGGCACAAGTTCCCTTATATCACCAGAGGATCTGATGTAGGGAAGCTCAGCTTCACCACACCTCCTTCTGTCCTCAATATGCCCCCTAGTCCTGGCATACTTCTTTCTCCCACATATGCTGGTGTGACAGGTGGTTGGCATAGGCTATGTCACCTTTGTATCAGCAGTGGTTCCCTGTATGCCAAGGTAATTCTCTGCTGAACCAGGAGTATGCAGCAACCATTACTATTTGTTTAGTTAGTTATTTGTATTACAGTAGCACCTAGAAGCCTCGCCTGAGATTAGGGCACTGTGCAAACATAGTAAGAGTCAGCCTCAGCCCTGAGGAGTTTACAGTCTAAATAGAAAAAATGGACAGATGTGGAAGGAGAAACTGAGGAAATGACTTGCCCAAGATCACACTGCAGGTCGTTGGAGAGCCAGGAGAGAAATCCAGATTTCTTGTGTCTCAGTCCAGCATCTTATCTACTAAACAATGCTGTTTCCCCACATTGCCATGTGCTTTGTGTGCTAAATATCTATGCAATATCCTTTATGAAAAATATGTAGGAAACCATTTCCTGTCCTTCTTCCTTCCCTTTGGAGGTAAATGCAGCATTAAACATAGAGAAGAAGGGATTCGTCTGGCTAAGAAGCTGTTTTTATGTTTCAGTTAACTACCTGGGCAGTTGGACCGTGTACTCTGCATCTGATTGTTGGAAGTGCTAGTATATTTGGGATGGCTTTTGTGTTTTCCTGCTATATTGAAGTCGTACATTAATATGATGTCCAATTACCCTGACCACCTAGAAAGGAGATGGGTAGGGATTTTTTCCTGAATTTGCACGGGCAGTGTGAGGATCTTGCCCCAGAATGCGACATGCTCGTGGCCACTGTGTGGTATTTTTTGCTTTTGATTCTAAGGAAATTCCTCAGTAGGACTTGCAGCTATGGGGTGTTGAATCATTGGTCATCCAGTAAAATCTCAGTGTCAGTAAAGACATCAGTTTCCAGAGTCTCTGCTGCAGCACAGTGGCATGTGAGTGGTGGGGAAGTAAGCCCTTTCTACTTTAGCGCATAGGTAGGTGAAATATTCCCAGGTGGGCCCCCACATAGTACTGTTTCTCATCACTATTCCTTGTTTGTTGTGATTCAGGAGGAATAGAGAAATGAGTTATTGCGTCCGAATGATACGTAGGATGAGAGGTGCTGTGGGCCAGGCAAGCAGCAAGCCAGCGGCCTCAGGAGCTCACTGAATCAGTAAGTGAGAACAAGAAGACTGGGACAGATGTACCCTTGGGGTTCCATTTGAGATGGCCACATGACCCTGTGAAGGGAGATGCAGGTCCTACTCTCTGGTGGTTGGCAGATGTCCAGTCTTGTTACAGAGACTGCCAAGGAAACGAACCATGAAGGAACAAGACTGGGCTCAGCTGACTGGCTAATAGTGAGGAAAAGCAGGAGCAATAACAAGGGAGTTACACACTGTCCCTGTGGTCCGTGACTGAGACAGGAACCAGTCTGGGGCTGTAAGATACTCCTTCACCCAGCCCTATGCACAAAGTTTGGAGGATTGTGTCCTGGGCCTGCTTTTGCTGAGTGACCTTTGCCATGGAAAAGTGAAGTGACTTGGCCCTTTGCCCACCTGGGTAAAGCACATTATGATTGCTGGCAAAATGCCTTGCTCTATTATTCTTTCATTAGTGTGATATGGAATGGGTGGGATAGGGCTGCCTATGTGTGAAGAATCTGGGGTGTGCCCTGCAAGATGCTGAACACCTCAAGAGGGAAGCAATTTTGCTTTTGTGTATTTGGGACCCTCCTTCTGGACCAAGATGTATGGGCAGGGACTACTGCACTTGGACTGGCCCCAAGTCTCCCCTGTCCCTTGCCTCCTCATAGCTCTAGCTCTAAGGAGGAGACTAGCTGAGAAGTCCAGCCCCACCCAAGAATTATTAGTGACATATGTGATAGACATGATTCCATACAAGGTGCTAATGAGACGCATCTGCAATGGTAGCTTATCAGCTTGTCTCCTGATTTCTGTTGTAACCCTACTCTTTCCCAGGCCATTATCCACCACACATCCTTTGTCATCTCTAGTTGTGCTAGGGCTAGCTGAAGGCCAAGCTCTGGAAGATGATGAGCACCTTTTACTCTAATTAAAGTCATGTGGCGTTGAAGAGCCTCAGCACATGTTTGGACCTAAGACTGTAAACTACTTGGGCCAAGGTCGTGTCTTTTTTAATGGTCTTTTTAAAGGACAGAATGTTCAGTGGGAAACGTTAGGCTATTTTTAACTAATTTGAATCATCCAAGCATTGCTATAAACTATTTAAAAAATACAGGCCAGGACCATGCCACTGCAAAGAAGATATTAACTAAATAGAAGATGAATTCTTTGGACTAGACATCCATAACCACCCAGTCAACCCTGGCCTATCATACATGATGAAGCTCTGAGAAGTACTGGAGCTACCACCTGTGAAATAGATCCATGACATCCTGTCCGCCAAAGGCCAACAAAGAGTAACTGTACCCCTGCTAACAGGATGGACTGATGCCTCTTTCAGAGAGGTAAACCTGCCAAACTCACCTATAGTCCATCCGTGGTGATGCTTAACTTTAGAAAGCCAGCGGGGAGCAAGTAAGGATTCCTAAAACAGTGAGGAAGCTTGTCAAAAGACCTGAGAGTCAAAAGGGAGGAACTGAAAATCCTTAGCCCCAGCAATGAAAGCTACTTAAGCTATCATAACAGAATTGCAGAAGGCATGTGGACCCCTAAATGGAAAAGGAAGCATGATGGCAAGAGAAAAAAAAATTGTCTGGTTAAATGTCAGGGCCTCCACACCTCCCTGGTAGTAAAGGGAGTAATTGAGGAGAATGAGTGCAGAGAAACTAAATGGAAAATGCCAGTTTGTCAAAACCAAAACTTTTCATGGGAAAGGATTGGTTTTGAGGAATTTTTTTACTCATTTTTTTTTGAAAAAGAGTTTTAAAATTGTCAAAATGTTTCATTTCTACATTTTTAACTGCAAAATTCCAGCTATCTCTCTTTGAAATAACTTTTTGTTTCAAAACTTAAGGGAATCATAGTAAAAAAATAAATAATCAGAAACCCAAAATTTTTCAAAAATATCAAAACAAAATGTTTCAATTGACCCAAAATAATAATAATTATTATTATTTATTTTCAGATCACACACATTTTCAAGATTTCAAAATTTTTGGCCCAATTTGGGACAGACCAATTTTCTCGTACATCTTGAAATTTTTTGTGGGATGGGAAAACCGTCTTCCATACAGCTCTAATACCAAAGCACTAGAGGTTAGTACATACACTTATCTTTATAAAAGGTTAAACAAATCCTTTGGCTGGGCCTCTTCAAAATCCTCAGGTCATTGTTGTCATGGTGGAGAAGAGTTGGTTATGTTGGGAGAGGTGTATGGAAAAACAAATTGTCTCAGGTCAGCCCCAAAATTCTCACACTGTCTCTGCCAGTTAACATTGTCAGTCCTCTCTGAGGTCACAGTAAACTACGGGAATTCTCAGATGTTTCCCAAGGCCTAGGATGTCTGGGAGATAAACAGATCTTAACTTCAGTGCTCTGTCTACCAAGTGCCATTTGTCCTCTGAAATAGAGTGGAAAAAATGAACTTGATAATGAAAAAATCTGGGCATTAATGGAAAAACAGAGCTGCCTACAGACTGGATTAATCCAGTGATTGTAATTGAGAAGGCCAAATGAAGACCAGATATGAATTGCGCCTCATGATTTAAATAAAGCCAAAATATGTAAACAGTATCCTATGAACTGCTGAAGCCAAGGCAGTAAAGTTTTCAGAAGCAAAAGTATTCTTAGAATTAAATGCAGGAGATGCACTTTGGCAAGTAAAGTTAGATGAGTTAAACTATAATGTGGCAAGTTTTAATGCACCTCTTGAACATTTCAAATGTAAGCAAATGACATTTGGCATTAATTCTGCTCCCACACCATTTCAGAGACTAATTCTAAAGTCTCTGAGGTATTATAAGGCATTAAAGTTATAATGGCTAATGTTTTAATTTGGCTTGGGGTCCTTAAATAACTCAGTGAAAGACTTGGGACAGTTTTACAGCGAGAAAGTGAAAGACACCTTCACCTGCATACAATAAACCTATAAAAAGTCATTAATTGGTCTAGCAGAAATTATTTCTATTAGATAAATTGAACAAAGACAGCTCAATTGCTAATTCAGATAAACTAAAAGTAATAACTGGAATGTCCAGTTCACAATGTAAAGTGGACCTGCAGAGAATTATGGGGATGATTAACCACTTGACAAAATTCATTCCAAATGATCATATGTATCTAAATGTTATATAAACCCTTATGGGCATCGCTGGAAAATGAATTTTCTTGGCATTGGGAAAAGAGACAGAAACAGATGTTTGAGCAGCTCAGAACTGTGATCATGAATCCACCTATTAAAAAAATGTGTGATTTAATTAAGCCAATTACAATGTCCTGCATGCTGAAGGAGGAGGTATATGCCTTATTCAGGAAAGGTAGCCAATTGTGCTTGTGTGAAATCCCTTGAATGAGACGGAAGGAAACTATATCCAGATTGACTAAGAGATACTGAAAATTGTCTGATCTTAATGTCCTTCAATATAGTGTAATATACATGGGAGAGAAAAGGTACATACAGAAATTGATCATAAAATACTTAAAAGTTTGTTTTAAAAACATTTGCTTCAGTTGCAAAGCTATGATTTCCATGTGGAAGGTACATTGGGTAAGGATCTACATATTATAAATATCCATTTAGCAGCGCAATAAGCAGATCAACACGCCCTATAAGTGATATTAATCAATATAAAACCCTATAATGAGGAATACCAGGCACAGTGGAGGGTGCCTGTAATCCCAAGTACTTGAGAGGTTGAGGTTGGCGGATAGCTTGGGCTCAGGGTTCTGGGCTGCAGTGTGCTATGCTGATCAGTGCCACACAGTAACCTGGCCAGCGGGCGGCTGAAGGAATGGCTAGAACAACATGAATGACATGTTGACCGGTGAGGGCTGAAGGACCAATTGATCAAGGTGATAATGAAGAATATGATTTATGACTACTTTATAAGTACCAGAATTTCAGACGGAAAATCAGTGAGATCTAATTTGACATTAAGAGTTTTGTAGGGCTGGTCTAAAGAAAGAGCAGTTAGACCTCAAAGTGGAACCACAGTGGCCACTTAGTGAAGTAATTAGGGGAAGGGACAATGTTTTGTTGATTGATTGTCTCAGTAACTCTGATAAAAGAGACACTCACTACAACAGTGATCTAGATATTAAAAAATGTAAGCAAGGAACAAGGTATATTTTGTTCTGGTCTGGCCTGAACACCCAGGTAACAGAAACAAGACCTTGTTGTGATATAATTGCTTCATGAGAAGAGCCAATGCACTGTCATAAAATCCCTGAGAGGCCATGGTAAAGGCAAAGAAGGCATTTAATTGAGTTTGACAAAGAAACCATTACTGTGATTTGATTAATACCCTGAATTCAGGAATATTTTAAACTAAAATACACAACTGGTGGTTACCTCTATCAAATCACAGTTCACAAGGCAAGGGATGCCAGCGGTTCTGGAAACTGACAATGGAACCTATTTCTCATTTGCCAAATTTCAGGGATTCACTAAGATTCACTGTTTGGCCACAGCATCTGCTCCTCTGGATACTCCAGAGTAATGGGATGGCCAGAAGCATTCTTTAGATACCAACAAAGCTCTTAAAGAAAGCTAACAATGGCAATAAAGAATTCTACATTTAACCCTGCAGTATCTTAGAAATGCACCAACAGAAGATTTAGCTTCCTCAGCACAGATGCAAATGGTCAAAGGAATAAAGACTTTCTTTCCCACAAGACCACAGTTACCCCAACTTACAGAGATTTCACACTTGCAAATGCAGCTGGAAGAAAGACAGAAAAAACAAAAATATTACTATGTAAGGTGTAGAAACTGCAGGCAGGCTGACAATCAATTCACCTGAGCCCCTGAGCTGGTAACAGCTGTTCCCACCACCACAGCAGAGTCACAATCAGAGGTTATGGAAACAGATGGTTAGAGGTACCAGAGAAATCATTAAAATTTACTCTAAATGCTTGAGGCATCTCTCAGAAAAAGGTGAACCCTTGATTCCTCAAGGAATCTGTTTAAGGGTCTGCAGAATCATTCCAGAGACCAGTGTTGCCGAATGTTGGGTCATTACAGACACTAGCTTTGTCCAAGCTGTCAACCCAAGTAGCACCTGGCTAAAGCCACAGCATAATCAGCCTGATGGGAGAAACGTTAGCAGCTGTGTTTTGAGAAAACCAGCCAGATACACACAGGGCTGATATAAAGTGTAACTAAGCAAGTGAGGAAGTTTGAAAAGTATTTCAGCACCTATCAAGCAGTTATATTGTGCTGTTATTTCAGTGTTAAAGTTGTCAGCTTAGAGAAGCTAAGTGGCTTAAAAGGGGGAAGGTTCAAAAACTGGGTTTCAAGTTACTAGCATGGGAGTGCCAATTCCCATGAAATGATGTGATGTTAGTGTGAAAGTGACTAGGTTGATGCATGTTTTAACCTGTGAGCATGCCATGGGGAAGGAGATGTAGTTTCCAGAAGCATGAGTGGCTTCAGATTGAGTGGTGTGCTTGTGCAGTTAGCAGAAGTGCTGGGCTTTCTCTTTCCTGCCAAACCTGCCTCATGCATCATTTGTTACACACATCTTTGCATTGTGATATACTTGAAAGCCCTATGGGAATGTTAGGATTGTTACAAATGTGATAAAGGACAGGCATGGTCACTGTAATTGTGGGGAGAGTGTTGTAATGTTGCAGAGTAGGTGAAGGGTTGGGGTGGTCTAATTACTTATTTAGATTTTTATATTGTGCCAGTCTAGAAGCTAAATACATGCACAATAAGCAAAATTCAAACATTACAAACAAAATAGAGCAATAGGAAAACAGTTCTGTGCCTTCCAATCAAACTGTCCCCATTGAGACTGTCATAACCAAGTGCAATACCCAGTCGGTTTCAGTAGGCTGGTATTGCATTTGAGTGTGTGCATAGGCTGGAGAGATCTGGAAGGGTGAATAGGCCCCCTTCATGCCCCATTTCTCTGCAATCCCCTTACCTGCCTAGTAGAAAGTGAGGGCAAGTTTCAGCAAGCTCCCTTGGCTATTAATATGGCAATGTGCCAGGCTCACACACTTTGCTGCTAGACACAACACTGGCCCTTTTCCATAGTAATGAGATGTGAGATGCCGGCTTTTGAGGGGAAGAGAAGGGAAGAAATATGGAAGAGATGAGCAGCACAGAAAGGAGAGCAAGAAACTGAATGAAAACTAGAAAAGCATCTGAATGGACAGTATAGGGATGGAGGGCCAGCTGTGTCACCCCTGTGCATACAGGCCAGGGAGGTACTTAGATGAAGTGATGATGTTGACAAGGATGATCAAGAGGAAGTGAAATGCTGTTTGTTAAGGAGCACCTAACTGCAAAGTGCAGGGTCACATGGTGTGACCCAATGGGCCTTTTCTGGATCCCCATCTCTGGTTTTAGAACCTGGATTCTCCCTTCCTTCCCCTTCAGAATCTTAAAGTTCAGATTTTCTGGTTTTGATGCCCTGTTTGGGGCCAGGACTCGCAGCTGATAACAGCAACTCCCAGCAAATGCTGAGAGCCATTTGAGACCTAAGAGCAGTGGTAGTGCACACCCTGGAGCAGCACAGCTGCTTGGAGCCACAGCATCTGCTTTCTCCAGAAAGAGTAAGATCACAGCCGCACTGGGGGGGTGAAAGCAGATAGTTTGCAAGGTGTGTACAAATTTGAGATTTCCCTCATTTCTACCAGTCATTGTCAGAATGAAGGTGGCAAAATTCCACTCCCCTCTGAACCTCCCTGCCCAGGCAGGTACTGGTCATTTCTGCTGAGCATCTCACCATTTCGGAGTCTATTTTGGGGATACAGCACTTTCTTCTCTGTGGAAATCTGGAGCAAATCACTTCCTCATGAAATCAATTTGTCATTGGTGGTGGGAATTTTTTCACACTGCTATAGCAATAATGCTAACAGATCCGGGCCTACCCAACCATTCCAGGGCTTGGTACAGGTTCTCTCTGGAGGTGGGGGAAGGGGGTTGTGCTACAGCCTGAGGAGAAGCTCACTCCTGGTTCCCAACACCATGGATCTCTCCCTCTGAGGCCTGTTTATTACCCACTAAGCTATGTTAGTGTTTGCATAGGAACTGTCACCAGATCCTATAGGCTAAGGATGGCAGATGTATAGGAGAGAGTCAGACCTGATGAAAAGCAGCAGCCTTGCTGTATAATAAATGCCCTGAGAGTAGTGAGAAGGTTCCTGCTTTGCTAGAAGCTTGTTGTTTTAGACACTGATTGCTCTGAAGTGCTAACCTGACACCAGCACCATGTGTGGAATGAAGCAGAAACAGGACAGGGGTCACATCTTTGCAGCTCTGTCAGTGGGGGATTAGAGAAGATCTTGGGACCTCTGAACCATGTCTGGAACCATTTGTAATGCCTCAGCTGGGAGTGGGCAGATGGGTGTTTGAAAAGATGCTTGTGAGGTGGGGGGAGGGGAAATGAGGTGATGAGATGAGCAGCATGTGTGCGGGGAATGCACAATTTAGCTGGAGTCATTCTTCCTGCTATGCTGTTGAGAGGCCTAGCACAGCCTGATGTATACACCAGTGACCTGTAAGGGAAATACCCATGGCAGAGAGACAGGCCTTCACAAAGATTCATGAGACTGGAGCTAAAGTTAAACATTGGTGAGCAGATGTGTGTATAGGTGAATAGGAGGTGAGTGCGGCCGTATGTTGTTGTTTGCTGATCATATGTGTATCTGTCTGCCTCTGTATTTAGTGTGTGCACTGAGCAGTTTGTATATGCTGATGGATGCATGCGTGCTGTGCACACGCATCACTGGTTTTGTCAGAGCAGAAATGCAAGACACTCCCACAGGCTGGCATTACACTTGGTCTCTGACTCCGTCTTGCAAATAGATATAATTTCTAGATGTACCATGTACACCTTTTTGTCAATATGGCATCTAAAATCTTTGCATTCTGATTGCTTCTTGAAAAATACCCATTTTGCAGGACCTTGCACTAACCTAGTTTCAGTTACTCAGAGATGCTGATGATTCGTTTGCTGCTGAACAGCCTGAAATTCTGAGTGTGAAGTCAGGAGCTGTCTCCTCCAGGGCAATTGATAAGCTTTGCAAGTTTATACTTGTCTGACATTAAACTGATAAGATTCCCTGGTGCTCTGCAGACTACAAAATGCAGCAATAACAGAGAGCCTCGTTACAATGCAATAGATGGAGATGAGGCCAAAAACCCTCAATTGCTCTATAAATGGGGTATATCTTGCAACATCCAAACTGCAGGGATCTAGCAGAAGGCAGTTATTTCCTATTTACTCTTGTTCCAACAGAGTTTTATTTGTTTTGTGTTAAATGTGTATTTTGGAAACAAGCTTGTTTCAGTGTGTTAATTTGTACAGTAAGGCACTCAGGGAATGTCTACACAGAAATTAAACACCCACAAGGTGGGGGTGAGCACAGCCCGCTCCAGCCCAAGCTCAACCTCTACACAGCAGTTTTACAGCCCCCAAGCCCCGTGAGCCTGAGTCAGCTGACGTGGGCCAGCCACAGGTGTTTAATAGCTGTATAGGCATATCTTCAGTATTGAGTCAGTTACTCCTTCACCTTGACTGAAGAACTGAGGTCTGATGGGTTATAGCTAAACTGATACTGTCTTCAGCTAAACAGAAGAAGGCCTAGGCAGTATTGGATGGGAGATATCCAAGGAAAGCCAAGGTCCCTGCAAGCAGTGGGGTTATTCAGTAGACAATTGCTCTTCTCTCTGAGTCAGTCTTGAAGCAATGCCTCAACATGGAGGTAGGGAATGCTGTCTGTGCTGTGGGACGTGCACTTTTTTAGTTAATGTGCTCAGCCAGAGTCCTAGTGACATGTGTTCATCAAAGAACCCATGGTATTTGTCATGATATTATGATTATTAGTTACGCACATGCCAGTCTGTGTACAAGTTACAGAAGATGACATGGCCCCTGTCCTACAGAATCACAAACTAAAGGCAGGAAATACAAAACCCAGCCGGACACCTACTAGACAGGGCCTATCTTAGAGCATATTTTTTTACTGTTAAATAATTGATGGACAACAGCATTTTTACTGACATGGATTACCAATGTTTGTGGGTTGGGGCAAAGTGGCTTTTTAAAGAATACACAATAGACACAGCATGCTGGGACACAGGGAAAGAGGAGGGTTGGTCCCAGTGCCATGGCCACATTTCATGTTATGTAATTACATCCTTCAGAAATCTCACATGCAGCTTCAATTGGTTATAGTTATAGATTCATGGACTTTAAGGCCGGAAGGGACCATCATGATCATCTAGTCTGACCTCCAGTACGTCCCAGGCCACAGAACCTCACCCTGCCACTCCTGTAATATACCTATAACCTCTGACCGAGTTAGTGAAGTCTTCAGACCTTTTTTTAAGGCCTTCAAGTTACAAAGAATCTACTATTTACTCTAGGTCAAACCAGCAAGTGACCTGTCCCACGCTGCAGAAGAAGGTGAAAACCCCCCAAGGTCTCTGCCAATTTGATTTGGGAGGAAATTCCTTCCTGACCCTAACTATTCTGATCAGTTCAATATTAAAGCATGTGAGTGAGACCCACCAGCCAGACACCTGGGAAAAAAATCAGTAACAATAGCAATAACTCAGAGCCCTCCCGATCTCATGTCTCATCTCTGGCCACTGGAGATATTTGCTAAAAGCAGTCACGGATGGGCCATATGCTACTGTTGGTATGCTCATCATATCACCCCAGTCTTGAAACAAGTTAGATTTTTTGCTCCCTCTGCTCTCCTTGAAAGGACTGTTCCAGAGCAGCACATATAGCAAACAGTACTGGGTCCCAGAACAGTTAAAAGTTACCCAAGTGCTAGGAGGGGAGCTGGTTGTATCTAAAGCATCAGATAAGAGAGGGTTAGACAAACACCTGTCAGTGATGGTCTAGATAAGATAATACTTAGTCCTGCCATGAGTGCAGGGGACAGGACTAGATGACCTCTTGAGGTCCCTTTTAGTACTATGATTCTATGAGGATATGGTTCCTGTCAAAATGTTCATCCACAGCCCCAAATTCTTTGTTCTTATAAGTATTAATAGTACCAGGGGCCAAATTCTGCTCCAGTTTAAACCAATGTGGAGTAACTTCAAGGCCATCAGTAGAGGTACTAGGAATTTTACTGATGCAAATGAGAGCAGAATTTGTTCCATCATCTTTAACAAGGTGCCTAAAACCTAGACTGCAACATTTTTATCTCATTGAACAAGTAAGGGTACAAATGAGATTTTATTTTATACAAGCCATAAAACAGCTAAGATGGAGGGGAAACACCTTCCTTTGGAAGCCCCTAGGAAAGTGGTTGATGGACTGAACATGTAGAGCGGGAAGAACAAGCAAGTCTCAGATCTGTTACAATTTATCTTGATTCTGACAGTGCCCACAATATATTAAGCACTGTCCACACATACAAAAAGATACAGTCCCTGCCCCAGAAAGCTCATAAGCTAAGAAGACAAACAACTGAAGAGTGGTAGAGAAGGACTAAACGTACAATCAAAGATCTGTCATTTTCGCCTCTCTTCCTAAACAATATCAGTTGGTTAATTTCTTGCAGGTTGATGGGGGTCTTGAGAAGAGGAGGAGAGATCAGATCTTGGAAGATTCTCTACGTGTAAGGAGTGGTCTGGAAGAAAAAACACAGAGGTGGTCTTGTAAGAACTGAACAAATGTGGGTTAAGGCTGGCAATACTGGCAGAGCAGAAGGGATGGGAAATAAGATGCCCAATATCTGGTTCTGAATTAAGCTGGTGGGGAAATGGGTTTAAATAACTAAGATGTTTGTCTGATTGTCCTTTGACTGTTCTATCCTTTGCATTTTAAATGGGGTAAGATTCTGAAGTCCTTTCTTACCAGCGCTGATTGGGGAAAAAATGTCCAATTAAAAATAGTCTTTTTTGTTAAATGAAAAACTTAATGGGAATTTATTGTTTCTTTCTATATTTCATTTTTGAAAACTAAACTTTTTTTAAATCAAAACTTCCCCAACAATACCTTGAAATTTTTTGAAATTTGTTTCCCCCTTTCTTCCTAGTTTTTCAGTGGAAGATACTTAGCATTTTCTAACCAGGACTATCATTCCTCTTTTCCCAGGCTGCTCTCAGAAAAACTGTCACTGGGAGTTTTGCCCAGTACACTGGGAGATTTGACCAAAAACTGAGGAAGGAGTTCAGGATCAGGGTCACTATAGAGACAAATGCTGTAAACTATGGAAGTGTGAGTACTTTGGAATGGTGAGGGGTTAATTAAGATTTACCCAGGAATGTGGTAGAAGCTGGGAGAGGGTACAGGTGGGTCTTAAGAAAGATCAGCCACCCTGCTGCAGTACAAGGTCAGGGATGTGTTCCTACACCATCACTGCATATATATAATGTACGTACTGATATGTACATATGACTTACTAGTTACCTTGGATAAAGATCATCACCCTCCTTCCTGGAGCTATAAAAAACTTGCTTTCCCTCACTTTTTGCAGACGATGCAGCTTCTAGAGTGCAAATACAAGTAGGCTTTCAGAGACAATTAGATACTCTGGCATCTCTGTGTGATAGGGCTGATCTCAGAATAAACACCAGTAAAACTAAAACGATGGTGTTTGGTAGAGAGAAAACAAATGGGACGTGCAGGCTGAAGGGAACAGGGATTCAGCAGGTTGCCAGGCTCTGTTATCTCAGGAGTCTGTTTACTCCAAGATTGAACAGGAGTCTGCAAGTTACAAAAAACTAAGCAGGGAGACAGCATAGCTAGCAGCTCCTAAGTAGCTTTGCGGGTGATGCAACTCAGGAGGCTTGTGCATGATATTAATGTTAAAGAGTGTTAATGCCATTAGGTTTGGGGAAGTGGGGTTATCAAGGAATTGTAAGTATACCTAAAAGGACTGCATAGTATGGGTTTGGCTGCCCCAGGAGCATTGTTCAGGGCCTGAGCCAGTGTTTAAAGTCTGATCAGATTGCTGTGCTTGATTTATGATTCATTATACCTTGCAGTTAATGAACAACAAGAGGTCAGCTAGGCTATGGTGGGGTGAGATCACTGTGAGGTGACTCCAGAGAGGTCAGACTGGTGTATGTGTGTAGATTAAAGCCCTATAGACTTAAGGGCATTTGCCTATGATAGTGAATTCTGAGTTTCTGTCTCTTCAAGAGATGAAGCATTTCTTAAACGGAGAATGGGAAGTATTGGATATCTCATGGATAAAGCCATTTCACCTAAGATGCAGTGCATCCCATCATACAGTATAAAGAACTCCAAAAGGACTGAAAACTCCTAGGCTGTTGGCAGTATGTACAAAAACAAGGATTATATAGATGGGGAAACTGAGGCACAGAGCAGGGCTGTCACTTAATTAAGCTCACACAGCTAGTCTGTAGCTGAGCCAAGGACAGAACTCGGATCTCCTGAGACCACATTCTATACCTTAACTACAAGGCTGGCCTTCCTTCTGTTTCTGGCAGCATGATTGCAGCCACTCCCCAGAACTATAAAATCTGGGATGAGGGTTGTGGGAGGGAATTAAATCCTTCACTGTCTGCTCCAGGACGGGATGAATGGCTGCTCTGGGGGACTGGTATATTCATGATACTAATACAGTAGTACAAAAAAGATCATAAATCTCTGAGTGGAGGTAATGTAAGGGAGCGCTGAGGGGAATATTAATAATAATGAGGTGGGTGGTAAATAAGCTTAGCTTCATTAACTCCACTGGTCTACAGCCATCAACACCAGCTGAGAATGTAACCCAGTGTGTCCAAACACTGAGACTATCAGCTGCCATAAGGGGAATTGTACAGAGCAGAAGTAAGAAAATGCAGCTTCTACTACAGAACAGTAGAGGGAGCCGGTGGACAGAGTCAAGGATGGAAGGACAAGCTGCTGCTGGCCTGATACAAATGGGAAATTGCTGAAGTGAAGAATGCAGTTTAATTCTAGTGACGACTGCTCACTCACACTTTGCCCTCCTAGTTTCATTCTGATTCGGAATGAAAAGCAAACATTTCAAAATTCTCCCTGGAAGGGCAATCTGCCTGGCACACTGCCCAGAGCTGTGGATTCTGAGCATTCTCGGATCCCCAACTCAGAGGCTGTTTGCATAGTGACTACTGTGGAGCCAGGTGGGCAAACTGGCAGGATATTTGCTTGATTCTAAACCTGCCTGGCATTCAGGATCCAGCTGCACTCTGCCTGGGTTTTGTCTGAACTTTGTTGAAGTCAAACCATCTGCACAAAAAGGTTCAATTTTCATCAGTTGATACATTTTGAGAAAAGATGTTTTGGCAGAATTTTTCTAACAAGCCCTGAGTGCAGGTGTCTCATGTGAAAGGATACACTTCATACAACGAAAGCTGAAGCAATTAAACTTCCCTGCCTGGGCAGAGGGGAGGGAGGAATAGTGTGAAGAGAGAGAATGCTGGGGATCAGGCCATGGGAAGGAGGTGAGAGAGAGGGAAGGATGGATTAGTGACTAGGGAGTGAAAGCTCCATGAGCAGCACAAGGCAAGGGAGAGGCAGTGACCCCTTTGCAGACAGCTGCTTTGTAAAGGAAGGGGTTGCCTGGTTTTGATTTCAGTGACCCTTGTGGCCTTTGTAGCCTAGGGCCTTGTGATAGTTATTTACAGACCGTCTGGCCTAGTGCTTCCTTTAATGCAATGGCTCATGCCATCCAGAGAATACACAGTCACTGCAGGAGGGGAATGACCATAGCCCAGAAGGTGAGGGAGGCCTGGATGACTCTGAGTGGCTGTGGTACAGCAGGGTGCATACTAGGTGTAGGGTGGCTCATCCAGAAATAACTGAATGGTCTGGGCCGAACATATCTAGAACTCTAGGGTGAGGACCATGGTTGACAGCTCTGCTCTTCTGGCACAATGGACCGCAGGAGACAGAGCTTTCTCAGGGGCCGGCCTGAGATTAAAGACCATCCCAAACCTCACCACTTTCCATTCCAAATACCAGACACGTTTCTTCACTCTACCTTCTCAAACATAAAACAGAGCAGCATGTACATTTAAAAAATCCTGCATAACAAAAGACTCCACTGCACACACAATTCTTCGTCTGAGGAGAGGTTGCAAGAAAGAATGACTCACACGTGACAGATTTTAATCATGTTGCTTAATGCACTTCTGGAGGATGCTAAGACACGATGGTGAGGAGGGCAGGACCAGAATCTGTATAGAATAGAATAGACACTGGAACAGCCCCTTTAATACAGCTGCTGTCCAGAGCGCCCAGCTACCTGCCTCAGAACTGCATGTTCATCCTGCTGTCATGCTATTGTGCCCCGTGGACTGGCAATGGGCAGACACTGCTGAAGGAAGATACCACAAGCCACACTGCATACACATGCATATGCACATAGGCTCCCAGTGCAGCCTGTGGGTAACTGGTCTGTCTCTTGGCTCCTCCAATCAGGAAGTGGAGAGTGTAGCAACTTCAGCTGGATGGGCTGCAGCCACTGGGGATGAATTCTTGCCTCTGTTCAGGGCAGCCATTAATATTGCTTGGTCAAAGGGAGAGGCATGTATATGCTTGGATGGGGGGAGGGCCTGTGGTGTAATGTCTCTACATACAGTAAATCTCTGTGTGTCACTGCTGATTGCATGTGCCTGGCAGTGGCAATAGCACTGGCACATCCTATCCTGCTGTCCAAGCCTGGGCTGCATCAAGAGCTGTGGAGGAAGCTGATCCTTTAAAGGGTCTCTCACCATGGCTTGACCTCCAGTGCCTCTGAATGACTCTGTCTGGGTGACTAAGCTGCACACTGCCTAGGTGGATAGCACTGTTGGGGGGAGAGCACGGGGCTCACATTTCTTCCTTTAGGTTCTCTAAGGGACACTGACATTATCATAGGGACTTGCTACTCTAGCTGCCCTTGCTTCATCTCCAGGGCTGTGTCTGGAGGGCCCATCAGCTTTGATTCGTGCCTCCCAGTTTGTATTACAGTGACCCCCTGACACCTGGTCCTGACCCAGCAAGGCAGTGAGATGGGACTATCATCCAATGGCTGTGGAACAGATGCTCACAGCATGCTTTGGACACATATGACCATGAATCACTGCCCCAGAAGGGGCTGCAGGCCTGAGCCTTCTGAGGACATGCAGTGGCCCTGCCTGCCCTGGCCTCACAGAAACACAGGTCACTCATCATGGGAAAAGGGCACTGCCCAGGGGGTCTTTTTGTTTGCATTAGAAAGTGTCTGTAGAATAATAACTACTGTTGAGATATCAGATGAACCTGGAACTCAGTGTATGCCGCTTCTGCACCTTCTGGGTTCAACTGTCACAGCCAAATAAGAAACGCCACTTATTTCCAAACTGCAGCTTGGATGAATATGTCTGCAGCTAAGCTGCTGAGACCTCCCATTTTTGCCCAGTAGCTACACAGTGAATCAGTCAGTGCATTTGCTTCCTCAAACTTTTGGTGTTTTCTTTCACGGCAAAAGGCATTTTAACCTCAGGCTGTGATTGTGCCAGCTTTCTCAGGCTAAGCAGCATCCAGGCTGCCCAACACTTGGATAGGAAACCTCCCAGGGAAGCACAAGCATTGCCGCTAGTGGTGTTTGTAATGCACCAGGGGCAGAGGGAGAATTCTTCCCTCTCTATTGGTACTAACCTCAATGTTAGCAAAATGCTACAGAGTACTGTGCTGCCAGAGATACCATCTTTCATGTGCAAAGAAAACCAGGGTCCTGTTCTTGAAGGATTTTGTGGCTCTTTCAAGAATCAGGGTGAGTCCAGCATCATGGCCAATTGTTATGTGTACTGTGGTGTGCTCCCATTGCAGTAGGCACTGTACACTCATAATAGCAGGGACACACCTTGCCCTGCAGGATATACAATCTAATAAAACTCTAATCTGTGTAATTACATTCCTTCATGTATGTGCCACAAGAAGGGAGCTCCTTTGTGGTACAGGGTTGGAACTGGGGGGAACCCTCTCACTCCATTGAAATCCTGGAGGTCTCTAGTCTTCAGAAAAAGAAGATGGCATCGAGTATATTGGTCTCTTTACAAATGTCACAATCCAGCCTGGTAGGTGAAGAGTGAGCTTGTTAGAAATCATGATTGAATTTCCCTTGGGTGGGAGGGTGTGGCTACGCTGCCTACACAGAGCCTCCTGTCCGGAAGGAGCTAAATGTGAGTATGGGAGAGGTTCACTCCCTGGAATGCCTCCAGAAAGAGATCCCTAATGTGCCAGCATAGGCATTCTTTCCTCACAGGAACTCTGTGCCCTAAGGGCCTTGCTTTGTGAATCATAGGCTTAGCCTTTCCCCCCTTTCTGTGCAAACACTCCCAGCCCTGCCATGCAGTGCCAAGGAAATGCTGTGTGTGTTTGTGTCCCTGGACCAGTGCGTGGCTCTGGTTTGGCCTAATGCCAGGGCGCTGATGATTGCATGAGTGTTTTCACGCTAACAAAGTGTATAGTAAATAGCAACTTCCACTTGGACATGATGTTTGAATCAAATAATTGTTTTATTCTCCTTATAAACCGGAGCTTGTTAACATTTGCCCGTGAACTGTTTTCATTAGTGAAGTTCTATAGAATAGGCCATTGTGATGTTGGAAAACAATTACAGAGAACACGTTTTCATGTCAGACAAGCAAAGGAGATGGGAGGATGGAGAGTAGTTGCTACAATAATACAAAAGCTTTGATTTTTATGAGATTGTGTCTGTTATACACACGATCACCCAAAGCATTTGGGCTCTGCAGAAATCAACTAAGGGAGAGGCTTAAAGCTAAAGAGGGGGAAGAGAGGGTGGAGCAAGAGACCTTTCAGAGAGATGGAGCAGCATGAAAAGTGCACCTGCCCTGTAGCTGTGGAGAGTGTCTGGGACAGAAGAATACACAGGAGGCTCAGCCTGAAGACATGCAGGTCAAATGCAGGTAGCTGTCTGAGCAGGAGGGTGGCACGAATCCACTACAGGTTCAAAACCCAATAGGGTGATTAGATTGCAGTTGGTTTGGAGGTGCCTTCTATTTTAGTATGCTGTCTGCGCAGGTTAAATGTTATACATAGGGTGTGGAGAAAGGGGAAATCCTGAGCAAATTCTGTCTTTTCAGTGTCATCACCAGATAGGGCCAATGCTGCACATGAATAACACTGACACTGCGCTTAACTGGCAGTTATGTATGTTCCCCTAAAGGGCACAATATTTCAGGGTACCGTAAATGCAACGTCTGTCTTTTTTTCCTCCTTTGACCACACCCCTCCTAGTATTCTCTGGAATAGAATATTCAACACTCTGTCCATCACTGGCAGGTTTGGAAGCTCTGCTGTGTAGCAGGGCTGGGAGAATAATGTGTCTTATGAAAGCTATAGGTAAGGGCTGCTCGAGCCTCAGTTTCCTACCTACAGTGTGCCGAGTGCCCAGAATATGGTATCAGGCTTCTTTCTGGGCAGAGAATGAATTTTGAAGTAAAGGAGCAGTGATCCACTTCCAAATTCCTCTTTCCTCTGAAAAATTCAGTTCAGTAAATAGCTGGAATCTTTGGGGCAGGTGTCTGAAAGCAAAGCAATACCCGAAGCAATGACTGCTGGAGGGAGAAATGGGGATGACGGTGAGTTAGAGTGTGTGGAATGGTTAGCAATATGTTTGATGAGATAGTGAGTGAGGCTGGTACCCAATTTTCCGCAATAGGCAATTGTTTAAAGGTCGAATGTATGTTTCAGCATAGTGAGGGTTGCGTGTTGTGCTCTTAAATCAGATGTAGTTTCACATCTAAGGTTTCTGGAATGAGTGAAAAGTTCTCTGAGTTGCCTGCTCTGCTCTCTACAGTTCCAGGGCCCCTGGGAGAGATTTGATTGTAATAGATTCAAAAAACAACTTGCGTTTTTTTCCTTTCAAATTTCTGTTGGATTACTGTTTAAAAAAATCAGCACAAAACCCTACAGCTGATCTGACTGCCCAAGCAGGAGCCCCTACCTCCAGCCACGCGCCACCCACACATAGGACTATCCTGTACAGTAAGGGGGATATGACAGCTCATCCCATTTCTGCATGTGCCTGCTTACCCTACTTCAGCCTTGGTAGGAAAGGCAGTTTCTTGAAACATTGACATCTCACATAACTCACGGTAAAGGGATAAATATTTCTGTTAGATGTGTTTGAAGGTTTTCCCATGATGCTAATGTCCCTTTCTCAGGGCTTTATGTTTTGATAGACTCCATTGTTTTAGGAACATAGGAAGGTGGCTCTAGTGCTTAAGGCACTTGCTTGGGACTCAGGAGTTTCCCTGCTCTGCCACAGACCTCCTGCATGACCTTGGGAGTGTCACCTAGCCTTTCTGTGGCTTAGTTTCCAATCTGTAAAATGAAGATAATAGAACTTCCCTATCTCACTGGGTGTTGTGAGGATAAATACATTAATGATTGTCAGGTGCTCAGATACTGTTATGATGGAGACCATATAAGTACATACGGGGAGGGATAGTACCCAGGAGAGTGGTTAATTTCCCATCCTGTTTCTTTGAGGTCAGCTCTCTCTGGGATGTTGCCTCTCAGTGGAGGTTGGCAGCTTTACATAAAAGATAATATAGTAAAATACAAGAGAGCCCTACAAATCTATTCAGGCCTAATTCCCAGAGGTCTGGTCTGCACTAGCTCTCAGCTAGCACTTCTTCTACCATTGGTCCAGTTCCAATGTTAGCAACAGTGGTGGAAGTGCTAGTGTAGAAAGGATGTATACATTCTGATGTCTCTAGACCCGATTGGAGGAAGGTTAGATGACAGGGTGGTGACAAAGCCTGTGTCTTGCATCTCTCTCTCTACATCAGTGCTTCCACTGTTGCTATCAATTCTGGAGCAGTGCCATTGCTAGACCAACAGTGGAGAAGGGCTGAAGATTCCCATTGGAGACGTACCCAGAATTACGATAAGAACAGCACAATCACGTCCAATCCACTAACACACACTTATTCAAATAAAAAATTACTGGTCCTTAGGCATGGAACCCTCCAGTAAGTGTGTATCACATAGACCCATGTAAGTTTGAGAAGGCAGTCAAATCTGCCTCTATAAAGCCGACTGATCCCATATGTTTCCTTCATGACACATATTTAGGAAAATGAGACAAAAATAGTTGGGGAGGGACTAAATTCGATTATTGTCAATGACAATAGCCTAGGGTTGTATTTGGCCCAAGTTTAGCCACAAATAGAGCCTACAGGAAGGCACTGGCCTCAGAATTATTGAAGGAGCTACTATTTCAGAGGTCTGGCTACAACAAACTACACTTAATAACTGTGAGGAATTAGAGGGGATTTTGGAGAGAAAATGTCTCTATTTTAAGTTAAATAGCAGTTTGATCTCAGCATCATTGAAAATCTTTCATGGGCTGCTGGGTTTTTTTCTTCTCTACAGAAGTCATCGTCAGAATGAAAAAGAAAAAGGAGATTTTGCAAGTTGTTTGCATAGTGCAGATGGTAGCCCAAATTAGAGGAGATGTGAGTGAATAAGTAAAGAGATGGGGATCAGTGTGAGCTGTGACCATTAAGATCTTCCTTGTACCTAGATTGGGGTGGGCAAACTTTGTGGCCCTAGGGCCATATCAGCGTTGTGAAACTGTATGGAGGGCTGGGTAGGGAAGGCTTTGCCTTCCCAACAGCCTGGCCCTGCCCCCTATCCACTTACTCCCACTTCCTGCCCCCTGACTATCCCCTCTGGACCCCAGACCCATCTAACCCCCCTGCTCCTTGTCCCCTGACTGCCCCCTCCTGGGACCCCCACCCCAATGTCACCTCCCAGGACCCTACCCCCTATTCAACCCCCCCCCACTTCCTGTCCCCTGACTCCCCCCTGAACCTCTGCCCCATCCAACCGCCTCCTGCTCCCTGTTCTCTGACTCCCCGCCCAAGAACCTTCACCCCATCCAATAACCCCATGCTCCATGTCCCCTGACTGCCACCAGGGACCCCCTGCCCCTTATACAACCCCCACCCCACCCCCTTACCATGCTGCTCAGAGCAGCAGAAGCTCACAGTCCCACCCCAACCAGCCAAGCTGCCTGCGCTGCCTGGCAGGAGTGGCAGACCAGAATGCTGGCAGCAAGGTGAAGGGCTACCTTGCCCAGCCAGGAGCTATAGGGCAGGGCAGGATGTTCCCGCAGGCCGGATGTGGTCTGTGGGCCGTAGTTTGCCCACTTGCTCTAGATGCCCATGATGAGGTGGGAGGAACAACTGGGCAGCATAGTTCTCTCTGGAGCACTTCAGTAGTGGTTCTGTTTCTGGGTGTTCTCAACCTGAGAGATCAATACCGAAGCTCCAGATGCCTCAGAAAACCCTGGCCTTAGTGGGATGCTCACTTAGTGCCATTTGGTAGCCACTTTTAACTCTTTCCTGACAGAAAGGTGACATCCACCTTTGCTGGGCTTCTCCCCTCCCATCAAGGAATCGGGGAAGAAACAGAATCTAAATCCTTGAGTTCCTCCCCATTCTGCTTCTCAATACCACAAAGTGCCTCCATATTAATTCCCTTTAAAGTATCTCTTCTCCTTTATTCATAGAAAGAGAAGAGTGAGATGGGAAGCCCAGAAGCTAAACCAAGAACCTCCCTCCTACCCTTTCCATCAGGAATCCAGCATTAAGGTTCATGCTGATTAGCACGGTCATTGTAAACACTCAAAGCCATCTTAATGGATGTCTGCCCATCTGCATGCTGGAAGGTTGCAGGGCCCCTCCACGGTATTGGGCCTCCTTCCCCTTTACTTGAGTATAAACACGGAGTTCACTGGTGTGCTGCTTTCAGGTAATTCTTCTGAGATCAAGCAACCCTTATGGACTAGCAATAGAGGATGGAAGCAAGCATCTGAAGCACAGAACATCTGTACAGTACCCTGACTGTGCCCACCCAGCCCAGTATATGGGCTCTGGGGAGGAGTCATTCTTTCCCAATGTCCTTCTAAATTTTTTTCTGTTTTAGAAAATAACCAATCTGAATATCCAGTTGGTTAAATATGAATTAAAAGGAGAGCTGTGACTTTGAATCCACCTGCCCCAGAGAGAATTCCTTGTTTTCCACAGAGAAACCCTGCCACCCCAGAGAAAGATGAGCTTTCCCAATTCTGCAGACCACCTGGCCTTTATGCAAACACTCTGAAGCCGTTCAGGCAGTGATGAGATCGGGAAGAGAGACAGGTTATCCCAAAGTGAGGGTGAGTACCTCCACCCCCCAAAACAAAGTGGTACTCAGTTCCCCCTCTCCCACATATGTGATGGGAAGCATCCCATACAAAAGTGACAGTAACTAAAAATACAAATGTTCCTTCAATCTCCTCCTCCCACCTCCACTACTCTACGTGTTTCTGGTTTTAAACCCACAATACTGAGGAGCAAGACTGCAGCACAGCCACCTATCCACGTCCTGCACCTATGCAGTCATCTTCCACCCATCAGGGTATTGTATAGGGGATCTTTTCCTGAGGCTTTCAGCCCTCACTGGCTGGAGTCCTGAAGTTTGGTCCTAATTCTCACACAAAATAGAAACACTCCCATCCTGCTGTCCCTATCCGCATTATGCTGCAGACCCAGACAGTGTTTCAAATCCAGCCCTGTGCATTCTGGCTCACATACTGATGTTCCTTTGCCAAAGTCAACATGATCCTGGCAACTCTGCTTGCTTGGCCAAGTTTCAGTGCAGAATATCCTCCAAACCTTTATCAACAGGTAGGAAATAAATAATGTCAGAAAGATAAACAGAGTAAATACAGCTCCAGCTATTTTATTTCAGAAAATGTTTGCACAAGAAATGCACCCAGTCTCGCTTGGATTATGAATTGGCAGCTAGTAGTTGGGTGTGGCTGTGTGTGTGTAGTGGTGGAGACAGGGGGCAGGGTGGTGACTCCTGTACCTCAGCTGTGGATAGTCTGTTGACCCGCAGGCCTGGAATTTGGACTTTCTAACTCTTGGCTGTGTCACTGACTTGCTTTGTGACTGTAGACAAGTCACCCTCTCTGTACGTACCCCACTTTCACCTGCTGTCACAGAGATGCAAATTCATCAATGTTTGTAAGCACTTTTAGATCCCTGGACAGAACTGGTAGAGACAGCAGATTGTGATTTAGTCTGACTTCCCGTTCTGAGATGTTCCAAGTCATAGTCCTACCATCATTCTATTACTCAGTCACCAGCTCTGCAGTGTAGTGTCTGGACTGGCCAGTGGATGCTCGACGTTGCCAACTGAGCCGCCGAATGGATGGGCCTCTGCTTCAGTCCCAAAAAGTGCACCTCCCTCCACATTGACGGCAGCACCAGGGCTCTGGTCCGGGCATCACAGTTCCTGATCCAGGATGAGCCCATGGCCTCCCTCGAGGAGGGAGAGGTATACCAGCACCTGGGCACACCCACAGGAGTCCACATCTGACAGACCACCAAAGATACCATTGTGGAGATCCTGCAGGATGCAGCCCAAATTGACTCCTCCCTGCTCATCCCCTTGCAAAAGATCAATGCCCTCAGTACCTTCCTGATCCCTCACATGTCCTTTGTCCTCAGGGGATCGGCCGTGGCCAAGGTCCCCTTGAACAAGACTGATAGCACCATCAGGCAGCTGGTGAGGAAATGGCTTTACCTTCCTTAGAGGCCAGTACTGACATCATCTATATTTCACTCAGGCAGGGCGGTGCCAATCTGCCTCAGACGGGCAACCTGTGCGAGGTGGCGGTGATCACCCATGCCTTCCGCCTCCTGACGTGCCCGGATCCGACAGTGAGGAGCATTGCAGATGAAGCCGTACTGGACGTGGTCAGGAAATGCATCACTGGGGCCCCTTCTGAGCAGGATGTCACCACTTACCTCAGCGGCTCCCTGGAGGCTGAGTTTGGGAGAGAGGGGGGAGACCTATTCTCTCTCTGGTCCCACACCTGCAACGCCTCAAGACATCTAGGAAAGAGGATCGGCTGCCACTGAAAGTGGTGCAAGGAACACTGAGATCCGGGAGTACTTCTGCCATGCATAAAGACCTTGGACCACATCATCATCACCTCGACCGCCAGAATGATGCTGGAAAGGACCCTGAACCACTGCCACTATGCCGAGAACCTCAAGCGGAAACCAGACCAGGGCAAGATGTTTGAGGTGACTAGCAAGTGGCATGCCAGCAACCACTTCCTCCCTAGGAGCAGCTTCGCCAGGTTGGCTGACTGGCAGTTCGTCCACCGGGCCCGGCTCAACTGCGTTGCCCTCAACAGAGCTGTCTGCCTGGAAACAGGGACAAGTACTGCAGGAAGAGACCGTGCCCCATGTTCTGTGTGGTTGTAAGCACCACTTTGGAGCCTGGCAGCACCACCACAACACCATCCAGAACTGGCTGGTGAAAGCCACCTTGCTATGCCTGGGAAAGATCACCGTCAACTCCACTATCCCTGGAATGGACAGACAGGTACCTGACATTGTCATGACTGACAAGGAAAAGAAGAAGATCCTCATGGTGTACATCACGGTGCCATTTGAAAACAGGTCCCTGGCCTTCCACGAGGCCCAAGCTCGGAAGGCGTTGAAATACATCCCACTGGCCAACACCTTAAGAGCCCAGGGCTACAAGGTCCCTGATCGTGGGAGCCTTGGGTGCATGGGACCCCCACAACAAGCCAGTACTGAAAGCGTGTGGAGTTGGTCAGCACTATGCCCAGCTCATGAGACAGCTCATGGTGTCTGACACTATCAGGTGATCCAGAGACATCTACACGGAACATCACAGGACACCATCAGTACTAGGACGAGTAAACAAGATTGCTAGTCAGGGAAATAACCCACTTCCTTCCTGGATGAACCAAGGGACGCACCCCACCCATGTAACTATTCGCTATAACAACACTGACTTAGACTCCAAATACATTCTATGGGTGGCTTACCCAAGATCACTTATTCACTGATGCTTTACAAACTCCCACACCCCAATCTGGGTCTGTGCTGTTTATGTGTTATGTATGTATCTTGTGAACTTTGTAACCGATACCTGTAACCTCTCATAACTTAAGCATGACCCCAGATGTACAGTACCTTCCTTCTTAACTTGCGTACATTTGATTTTAAACATTAGCTTTAATAAAAATTATAAATCTGGACTGGCCAATGTCAGTTGAACTAGTCTTTAGTTAGCCAACCCCGTGCCTCACCCATTATGGGTGAATTGGGAAATCAATTCAGCCAGCTGGCTGGGTAGCTGGGTTGCATTATGTCTATTTTGTTATTGGTTACTTTGCCCAAAATTGTTAAAATTGGGTGCCTAAAGTTATGCATCTAAATCCACATTAAGCACTTAACTACATGGTCTGGTTTCCCAAAGGCCTGAGCACCCACAACTGACATCAAGGGGAGCTGTGGGTGCTCCACATCTCTGAAAATTAAGTGACTTATTGAGTGCCTAGGACCCAGGTTTGACAATGTTGCCCTTTGTATTTTTGCAGTTAATCTCAGGGAATAATGACTGTTAATTAGAGGTATCATTTGCTATGGGACAAGGCAGGACAGCTGCCCCCACACCTTGGCTTGCCCGCCCAGATTTTTCAGAAGTATATATATTCGATTATGTCTTTCAATTTTTGTCCTCCTCTCCCTAAAACTTTGGAGGATAATATAATATAGCATATATTATTCTGTATGCTGACACAACTTTGCCCCTTCAGAATTTTTCTAAAACAACACCCCTGCTATTAACTTTCAGCAATCTGACTGGCTAAGGGACATTTTTCAAGGATAATAGTGTCTAAAATAATGATTTTTCTTTCCTTTTTCTTAACTTTGCTTTTTCTTTCTCTTTTAACATCTGACCACATGTGCTCTGTCACAGATCCTGCTGCCAGCAGTCTCTGAGCCCAGAGACCATGTGTGCCCTGCTAATTGGCCATGATAAATGAGAGAAGGAATGGAAGTGTGGCTCATGGCCCAGAATAGGGTCTCAGTGTGACAGTGACAGATGGGTCTCTCTGGACCAAGTGGGGATGGTAGTCTGGGCTGCTTATACAGATACAGCCTTTGAGGACATGGAGAAGAGATTCCACAAAAGCATCAACCTCCTTATCCCCCATGACCCTCTTTGGGACAGACAAGAACAGAATCCAATTTGCAATGGCAGGTTGTTAACACCGAAAAGATGATTTCCCAACTCACTTCTAGCTCTTTCCAATATGTGGAGCAACCAGTTTTGTTAATTAACCCCTTGGTGCCCAGCCAATATCATGCATATTATCTCCAGTAATAACATGCATTGCAAGGAATCCCCTTTTACAGCATCTGGAATGTATAGCTGCTCACAATCCATGTGCCTCAGTGCCATGTTCTGAGAGTTCATGGAAGCACTGAGTTGCTGTGTCACTTGGAAATAGAAGATGTCATGTAACTCAGTGGGCCAGAACCTCAGCTGATATAAATTGGTATAGTTGCAATGGAGTCAATGCAGCAGTGCTGATTAGGACCGACTGAGGATCTGACCATCCATTTCTTTAATCTCCTGTTGGAATCAGAGTTTTCATAAATTCCAAGGCCAGAAAGGACCATTGTGATCATGTAGTCTGAATTCCTGTGTAACACAGGCCAAAGAACTTCCCCAAAATAATTCCTAGAGAAGATCCATTAGAAAAACATCCATCTTGATTTAAATATTATCAGTAGCAGAGAATCCACCACAATCCTAGGTAAATTGTTCCAATGGTTAATTACTCTGACCATTAACATTTTACGTCATATTTCCAGTCTGAATTTGTCTGGTTTCAACTTCCACCCATTATATCATGTTATACTATTCTCTGCTATATTGAAAAGCCCATTATTTAATATTTGTTCTCCATGTAGATACTTATAGACTGTAATCAAGTCACCCCTTAATCTTCTATCTGTTAAGCTAAATAGACTGAGTTCCTTGAGTCTACCACTATAAAGGATATTTCTAATCCTTTCATCATTCTTGTGGCTCTTCTCTGAACCCTATCCAATTTATCAACATCCTGTTTGAATTATGAGCACCAGAACTGAACAGAGTAGTCCAGCAGTGGTTTCACCAGCACCAAATACAGAGGTAACATAACTTCTTTACTCCTAATTGAGAGTTCTCTGTTTATGCACCTTAGGACTCCATTAGCCCTTTTGGCCACGGTATCACATTGAAAGCCCGGGTTCAGCTGATTATTCACCGCAACCGCCAAATGTTTTTCAGAGTCACTGTTTCCTAGGATAGAGTTCCCCCATCCTGTAAGTATGGCCTACATCAGGGGTCGGCAACCTTCGGCATGCAGCCCATCAGGGTAATCCGCTGGTGAGCTGTGAGACAGTTTGTTTACATTGACTGTCCACAGGCACAGCCTCTCACAGCTCCCAGTGGCTGTAGTTCACTGTTCCCGGACAATGGGAGCTGCGGAAGCACCGCAGGCTGCAGGGACGTGCTGGCTGCTGCTTCCCGCAGCTCCTTTTGGCCAGGTACGGCAAACCGTGGCCACTGGGAGCTGCGGGGGGTCATGCTTGCGGACAGTCAATGTAAACAAAATGTCTCACGGCCCACCAGCGGATTACCCTGATGGGGTGCGTGCCGAAGGTTGCCGATCCCTGGCCCACATTCTTTGTTCCCAGATGTATATGCTTACATTTAGCCATAGTAAAATGCACATCATTTGATTGTGCCCAGTTTACCAAGTGATCCTGATTGCTCTGAATCAATGACATGTCTTCTTCGTTATTTACCACTTCCCCAATTTTTGTGTCATCTGCAAACTTTATGAGTGATTATTTTAGTTTTCTTCCAGGTCATTAATAAAAATGTTAAATAGCATAGGGCCAAGATCCAATCCCTGCAGGACCCGACTGGAAACGTGCCTGCTCAACAATGATTTTTCCTTTCAAACTTACATTTTGAGACCTATCCGTTAGCCAGCTTTAAATCGTTTAATGTGTGCCATGTTAATTTTATATTGTTATAGTTTTTTAATCAAAATATCACACAATGCCAAGTCAAACACTTTACATAACTCAAAGTATATTATCTAAACACAATTACCTTTACCAAACTTGATATCTTCTTTTGATGAGATTACAAGTTAGTTTGACAGAATCTTTTTTCTATAAACCCATGATAACAGGATGACTCCGGTGACTGGGGTGGGCTAGGGGAGATGGATCTTTTCACCTTATTCCATTCTAGCTCAGGTTGCTTAGAATCCAGAAGATGTTACTTTCCCAGTGGCTGCTTGGTGAGCTATGTTAAATTAATCAAGGGTCTCAGTGTAATTCCTAGTGGACAGGTATCATCAGCACAACTGGCACTAACTAGACCCCTTGTTGCTAACCTCAGTAGGGAGGCCAAGGACTGAATGGACCTGGACATTGAGTTCTTCTTATAGTTTAAGGTCAGATGGGACCACCAAATCATCTAGTCTGACGTCCTATATACCACAAGTCACCAACACCATCCAGCAACCACACACAAAACCCAATAATCAAAATTAGACCAAAACATTACAGCCCACAGGAAACTAGACAGTTCTGTGATGCCACTGGCAGATAACAGGATGGACTGAGGTACACAAGTGCTTGAGGCCCCATCAATGGCAGGAAAATGATTAATAAACCTGGCAAATGACCTGAACCCACATGCTGCAGACAAAGGCAAAAAACAAACAAACATTAGACCCTGAGCATGTGAGTAGCAACCAGCCAGCCAAGCACCTGAGCCAGAGAATTTGTCTCTCCAGTCAATGTTGTCCCCATTCACTCTTTAGGGCTGTCAATCCATCACTAGTTCCTGTGTGACCTTTATTTTAAAATAAAAAAAAAAACACTCCCCTTGCTCTTATAAATATCCCCATTTCAAAAGGAAGGAACTATGCCTGTTGCATAATCATCCCAGCCCAAGATTTCAGCAGCGGGGAACTGATGAGCCTTTTACCTAATTAGGTAGAGCTTGTATTGGCATTTGATACATTTAAGGCCCTTAGATCCTAGGTGTTGTGAGGGAGGGAGCAGGTTAGCTTCCTTTAGCTTGTGATGTGCCAGAGCAGCAGACCTGGCACCTGGAAGAACACCTGAAAGTGTAGGCTGCCTACTGGTTTGGCTTTTGATCTTCTTGCTCTTTGCCTTGCTGTAATCACACAGAGATGAGTGGGAGGGGCCCTGCATCTCTTTGTTCCTATTGCACACATTGAGTCATACCTTTTGTTCTTTCTACACTTGCTTACATACTTTCCCACAGCACAGCAGCACTCCACACGTTCTTTCTGCTTGCCTTGGGGTTTCCCCGCCCTTCTGATAGCTTTAAATGCTCTATTGCCTGTGGGTGACCATAGTCTTTTCCCAGCTCTAGTTTGTGTGATATGTGATTCGATTTCCACTGGCCATGTAGGAATTCAGCCACAAGTTGTTTTGAGGGGTATCTGGGCTCTCAGAGGTTAGTCTGATTTCCTGCCTTGAGGCTTCTATTTGAAATAGAAGAGGGAGCAGATCCAGTGGTTACATTGTGGTATTATGAGTCAAGGGCTCTAGATTCTGTTCCTGGTTCTGCTACTGACCTTCTGTATTAACTTGAGAAAATTGCTTTGCCTTGGTTTCCCCATCTGTAAAATGGGAATAATGAGTCGTACCTGCTTCACAGTGCAGTTTTAGGAAATATTCAATCAATTTTCTAAAGTGCTTTGAGACCCTTACTGGAAAAAAGGTGCAATAGCAGGGATTGACAACCTTTGGCACATGGCTCGCCAGGGTAAGCACCCTAGTGAGTCAGGCCGGTTTTTATCTGCCTTGGCCCCAGATTCAGCCGATCTCAGTGCCCACTGGCTGTGGTTCGCAGCTCCTGGCCAATGGGGGCCATGGGAAGCAGCTCAAGCTGAGGGATGTGCTGGCCTTGGCTTCCTGCAGCCCCCATTGGCCAGGAGCTGCGAACCACGGCCAGTGAGCACCGCAATTGGCTGAACTTGGGGCCACAGCAGATAAACAAACCAGCCTGGCCTGCAAGGGTGCTTACCCTGGCGAGCCACATGCCATAGATTGCCAACCACTGTGCTATAGAAATACAAAGCATGAATAACAATTCTATTATTTGTTAATATCCAATATTAATATTCATGTTTCTAATAGGTTTTGCTACTGCACCCAGGTCTTCCACTCAACAGGACAAGGGTTTCTTTTATCTAGTGCAAGAGCACTGGCTTGGCTAGGATTAGTGACCACGAGCACTGAGTGGGTGAGTAAGCACTGTTGTGAGATCGAGCTGTTACAGCGAGGCTGTACTAGAACAGAATAGGCAGGGAAAGCAGAAATGACCCAAGACATAACAGCACCCAGTACTGACAGAGTGGAAATGAAGGAGACCATTTTGTTTATTTTTGAGTTTGAAAACATTTGCTTCCCCTGAGTAATTCTTTCGTGGTTGCTGAGGATATATGTTAACTGAGCACAGGAGAGATAGTAACAAGGATTTAAAGCTGATTGCATGGTAATTTGTGCTTTGTTTGCACTGCCTCTTTAAAACCAGAAGGGATTATGGGAATTCTTATCACATATAAAAGAACCTGGAAAGTCACCTAGCTTCATTTTGGCTCCCAGCCTACTAGGGTTCCTATCAGGTTAAAGACTATTCTGAGTTTAGCCGATGCTAAGCTCTCAATGGCCATGTAAACCATGCTGCTTCCTCTGATATGTGCCTGCCTGATTGCAATGCCTGAGATGTTTATTAATGTAGTTTTTTGTTTTTAATTTGTGAATGTTTTCTGTTAAATTAGCGAATGTTGCTCTGTGTGTCTGAATGATGATGAGACTAAACACAGTCAGTTGCTGCAGATTCCTTGTTTTCAGATGTCTCTGTTTTCTTCTCCCACACTCATTCCCTCATTATTCCCCCTGAAAAGTTGCAGCCACCACATTCCATAGATAGCAGAAAGAAGGTGTGCTTCTTCTCCCTTGTCTTTCCAGGCTTCCTCAAAAATCAACAGATTCCCAAGGTTGCTCCATAAAGCGTCTGTCACTGAGAAGCACAATATGTGTAGGTCACATGGGCTAAGCTGTGTAGGTTGGAACTGAGTTCAAGCCTAAATCCTCCTCCTCTAGAGTAGGATTGAACATGGTATTGAGATGTTCAGTGTGGGCCCAAGAGGCCATATTCATAGTTGCCCCATGGATGCTTTCTGTTAGCTCTTATAGCCTTGAAAGCCCTTTGGGGAATTTCCCCCAACATAGAGGAGGTAGCAGAGTACATTTCTGGGAGAAAGGAGGCATGGTTGGGGTATTTCTATGCCTTGCTATTCCTAGCAACTGGAATGACCCTTAGAGGCTGTTGGCAGGCAGGATCAAGTTAAGGAAGCATTGAGGCTGCTGTAACCTGCACCAGGGCTGAACTGGCCTCAGGTAGCTTGAAGATAGGAGTCGTATAAGGTTACCTTGGTTTCTCTTTGGTCCCTGGGCTGAGTAGAATATAGACACTGGGATGAGCTGTCCTCTAGTGCACTGGGAATACCTACTTTAAAGGTGTGTTGATCTCCTATCAATTTTTAAATGGTGATATCGGTAGGGCTTGACACTGGAGCTCGTGGCATGCACCTCCCATTTGCTGCATTTTTGAGAAGACTATATTGTGATGCAGCCTGATCAATAGCCATGGAAAGCACTCCTTGTATGAATGGAACTGCTTTTGCTGGCTTTAAGATGTTGTCTGTAGCAGCATCAAGAATCCTCACCAGGCTATCCTTGTCCTGGCCTTCTGTCTGGACCTCCAGCTGCTGGTATTTCTGTCTTCCATTTTTTTTTAACCTTATCTTTATCAGTACTGGGACCTTCCCAGGGACAGGGAACAGGGAGCAGCAGTGTGCCTGTGTACTTATGTGTGAGGAATTGCAGCAGGGCAGACAACGATTCTAAGCCTAGTGGGAAATAATAAATAAAGGAGAGAAGAAAGCTGTTGTGGTTGCTGTCTGTGAGGGCAGAGGGTGCTGTGGGAAGGGTCCTGCAGAGATAATGAGTAGGCAGATTTTCTTTCTACTCTAAATGTCTACTGAGAGTTGGGGTCAATTACACTAATTGCATTTGTATTACAACACAGCCATGTGTAAGAAGAAATTTCCAGGCACAGGCCCAGCTGCCACTCAGCAGACTGACAGCAGGGCACAAAAAGGGGACAAACCTACTACAGATGAGGAGCAGAGTCGAGTCGGAAGAAACAAAATAGGCAGATGTTGAGCACCTCTGGCTCACAATGACTTCAGAGAGAATTGCTCAGAACCTCTGAAAAATCACACTGCATTCATTTTAGAGACTGAGTATGAATTTAGGAACCCAACTTTATACATTCAGGTTTGGCCTTTACCTTTCACATCACCTTTGCTCGTTCTCCCTCTCTCTGCTACACTTAGCCACTCTCAGTCTTTTCTTTCTCTCCTCTTCCTCCTCTGATTCCATCTACCCCCACTGCCCTGCCACAATCCAGTGCTCACCTGTGATGCATGAGAACAGAACTGTGTATGCTAGTTCTCAGTCTGGGTCAGTGGCTGTCTGTGCACCATGCTGCCAGTAAGCTCACCACTCACAACAGTGCCCAGAATCTCTGACTGGTTGTATAGATGGACTGAGCTTGAGAGAAGAGCTCACTAGGAAGCTTCATGGAGACAGTGGTGGTAACATTACATGACTGACCTGGGGTGATCCCCAACATGCATAAGTGCTCACTCAGCCTGCTATCAATGTCACCAGTGAAGCTAGCCAACAGCCCTTTTAGGTGGCAAGTCTGCTGGAATTTGCAAAAACCAGAACAACAGACCATTTTCTATAAAAACCCAGCTGCAACAGGCACAGAAAATCGGGGCTTTCTTGGTTTGCAATTAGCCTGTAAAATTAAAAAATAGGATTTATTCATTCCTATTAATATACGGCGTGTGGGTGGGGGGATTGAATGTGTTTAAAGGTATTTTTGTAGGAATAGTAGGACAGGAGTCAGTAAAAACAAATGTGGGTACCAAGCTGGCAAAATATTTTGCAGAGCTGCCAGAATATGCTAAGTTTGGCCATGGAGGCAAAAAAATTAACTGTGGGATCCTGGTTGGCATTTTCCAGGATCCATAGGATGTTAGTTTTCAGAGTTCATCAAGATTCTCCTTCTCTGACCCCCAAAGATGTTTATGAAAGAGATACAGGAAGGGAGAAAGATCAAACCTGCTTTAGTGAAGCCTTTCTGGTGTTATCTGTAGTTTATGAGGTGACCAGAACTTGGCAGCTCTGTTTGAACTTGTTTGGAAGCCTGGCTGTGCTTTATGACTATTATTCTGAAATGTTTTGACATGATCAGCCCTCGCCCATTCCAGCTTCTCTGCTGGAGTCTCTTTCACCCATTGTGGGGAGTATTAGGGGCACTGAAATGCCTAGGCCTTGTCCCCTTCTGGGAGTGAGGAGAAAGACTTAAGGGATCTGGGCCTAATTTGAACAATAACTGAGCTGGGATCTCCAGGGCTCTTAAAGAAAATAATCAGGAGAGATGGCATTAGCATAGAAATTGTCCTAATGGAACAGAATAATGATGCATATACTCCCTCTCTTGACATAGCCCCAGCCTCATGATGCCTAGCTAGACTGATGTAATGAGGTGATTGTTGTGTAATAGCAAAAGAGGGGAGAAGTGAAAATTAATTTGTGATATTTAGCTTTTTCTTCTCTCATTTGTATGGAAGGAGTTGGGAACTGGAGTTGAGTGCTCAGCAGAGCAGGTCAAACTGGAGCAGAATATCCAGGTTTACTTCTATTTACGTTTCCTCTTCCCTATGGGTGTTTGTATGACTCCAATTACCTACAATTACTGAAGCCCAGTGACCGTCAGGATGGCACTGACAAGAACCAGGTGTCATGGAGGCAAGAGCTACATATTAGAGGTATAGATCCCCTGCTGCAGAGGCTCCTAAGAAGAATTTTTTGGTGCCGCCTCCAGGAGAAAAAGAGGAACTGAAAAGAATGTTTACTAATTTACATCTGCAAGGCCTGGAAGCAACTATTTTGTAGATGACAGGATTGTTATTGCTAATTAAAATGTTTGTGAACAGGTGCCCTGGAGTGTGTCTCTGGCAAGCATTTGTTACTAGGGCTGATCGAAATATTTCCAGCAAAACTCTTTTTGATGGAGAACTGGGTTTTCAGCTAAAGTGTGTGTGTGTGTGTGTGTGCGCGCGCGCAAGAGAGTCAGTCTGTTTTTCATGGAAATTTTCACCTAAAAGTTTTTTCAGCTGAAAAACAACTTTTTGGTCAAAAGGCAAAAAATTTTGTTTTTTCCTAACAAAACAAACTTTCAATAGAAAATTTAAATACAATCTTTGTTAGTTTATTTTTGCTTGAAATCTTTTGTGAAAAAAACCAAACATTTTCCAACCAGCTCTGGTTGTTACTAGCACTGGCTGAATAGTGAAAAAAACAGATTTGGGCATACTCGTGAATAAACAGTTCAAACTGATTTCCTGCTATTGGTGGGATCAAATGCTTTGATGGCTGTGAACGTTTGGATGGCTGCTGGGAAAATGTTCATGACTCCGGCGACTTTGCAGATTCATCCTGAAAGCCCACAATTTGCTATTCTCATGTTTGTCCTCAGATTGTATAAATCTTTTGCCTTTGTTTTACTAAAGATTTATCCAGTCAGGGAGCAGAGACAATATCATGTGCTTAATCATACTTTATATGCAGCATATAGTCACATGCAACAATTCCCAAATAACTGCATACTGGAAATTACTCATTCAAACTATTAAACAAATTCTTGCAAATATTGATTCAATTTTCAGCTGGCACGAGAGGTTCTTGAATGATTTGGATGCAATGATAAAACCAAAATTTGTCACATGCCATTTGACTAGTTTTTACTTAATTAGTCATCACACTTTACAAAAGGGCTGCGGGAAGAAGCTGGCAGAGTCCTCTTCCCTGTCTTCAATTAGCTCAAGGCTGACAACTTTAAACTGCCCTGGGAGAATTAGGACTACACTAAGGTTGCCCAGGGGACAGAAGCTGGACCAAACTTGAGTTAGTTTAAGAAACCAGATCAAAGTGTCTGTGGGTTACTTGGGACAATGGGAGGAGCCAGCCCCAGGGCAACAAGTCAGGATGCTTTTGGGACCAATGTGCCAGTAGGAGGCCTATACTTGAACCAGTTACTAGTAATCTGACAATATGATACTGACTCAAGTACCAACTCCCTCTGGACCCAGTAATTATGGAAATGTTCATATTACAAGTCTAATATTCATAGCTTGTTTCAGGATGTTAATTGAATAAAATGATCTGCTTTGTGTTTGTGATCTGTTCCTTTCCTGTACATCATTTAAGAATGTTTATGGGAAGGTACCATTCTCTGGGTTGATTTTGGAGGGGAAGGATGTAGACTGTACAAAATTAATGAGAATTAAATTAATTTCACAGTGATCTTCTCCTTGCACTTGGGAAGTTGCACTTTGTATCCCAGGGGTGAACTCTTCCATGAAAATGTTCAGTGTAGGTTTCAGTTGAATTTGGCATGTGGGTAACCAAGCCTGGTATATTGCACTTTGGGGTTAGGTGGGAGGAGGGGAGAGTGCTTGAGAGGGACGGTGTATCATTAAGTAATATGGAAGGACAGGCCTGCCGACAGCAATTCTGGGCCTCAGGGCAAAACAGTGAATGGTCCCCCTAGAAAGGGATGGCTGAGGTTTTTGGGTGGTGCTGTGCCTGTGCTAGCTGGTGCCCAGCGCTGCTGGGTGTGTTCTTCCAGTACAGCCAGGGCTTCCACATGCCCACCCAGCTGCCTTTGCTGACACCGGTTCCACCCTGTGCGCACCTAGGAGACCTGCAGCCCACCTGGGCGATTTAAAAGGGGCAGCAATTCTCCCGCTGTCAGTGGGCCTGTAGAAGGAATACTGCCTAAATTAAGAAAAACAGCAGCAGCTGCCTTTGTCTCCCCTTAGTGTTTTCTTTATTAAAATGTTGTGTATACAGATTCTCTGCCCTTGCTCAATATTTATTATTATTGAAGCAATATTTATTATTATTGAAATGGATGTGCAGGTGCTTTTCTTAAGGCAATGAAATGTTCTCTCACTTCTTCATGGTACTTTCTGCTGACATGCTGCTCTATAAGCTCTTAAAGTGACAGTCCTCATGTGATTGCCTCTACCTCCTACAGCAACAGTGGAAGAAAGCTCTCTTCTCAGTCTGTGATGGAGGAAGAACACCACTGTCACAAAAGGCTATTAGCGCTTGATTCTTTACACAGAAACCAATAGGTGCTGTACATAGCAAGCAGGCTTTAAAAGGGCATCTCCTGACCATTAGGCAGGAGTGAGAATGTACCTGCTGTTACTGATCCAGCTGAAGTTCCCAGATATCTTAGAGTTTAATTAGACATCTGATCAAGTCCTTATCCGCTTCCCGTAATGTTATAGAGAATCTGACAGTGACGGATAGAGCTTGGTAATGAGATTATTGGGTTTTTTTAGCCCTTGTACATGTGCAGGGCCAGGAAGGGGGAGGGATAAAGGTGTGGATGCGCTTTTTTTTCGTATTAAGACTAAAAGTTGGTTTTGGAAGAAGGGCAGTGACCATAGGAATGGGACTATTTTAGGCAATGATTCTGAACAATGTCTTCTAAACACTTATCTGTGACTAGTGAAAGAGGTTTCCCTCTGAGATGGTTACTGAGAGTTCTATCTTAGGCAGAATATCCCACAAAAATGTTGGCAGTTAGAGTGCAGGACTTCCCTGATGAATTAAGATGGGTATGATGCATACCTAGAGTACACCCCATTATTGCCCATTTACACCTGTTACCTTCTGGACTCTGCTGCAGTTTTGGTGTACTGGGAGGAGCAGAGTTTCTTGAAAGTGACAATTCATTGAACTCAACAGCTGTGAAAAGTGATGGGTGTTCCAAGTTGGATACATCTGAAGGCTTTTCCATAGTACTAAACTCCCTCTTTCATGACTCTACTTTTCAGGTGATTCTGTAGTTTTACAGACAGAGATGTGGGGAAGTGTAGGTACCTAGGGGATTGGTTTGTTTAACACCCTGTGCTTGTCAGAGACCCAGCTGTCTCTGGGATGCTGCGCCTCAAAGATTAGCACATTAAATTTTAGGCCTTCCTTTTTGAAAGGGCTCTTTTGCATTTCAGGGTGTGCATACATAGACCGGGTGCTTCATTCTTTTCACAGGTCCAGCCCTCTGACAGGGTCTGGCTTTTAAGTGAGCTCCCCTGTATATGAAGTTAATTGTCTGTTTTTATCAAGGAATCCTTGTTTGTATTTGTTACTTATGTTCCTAAATCAATCTTGCTCAGCCATTCCTCAGATTCACCTTATCGCACTCAGCATTACTTCCCAGGCAATGGCTGTGGATAGATTATTTGCTAGTAATTGCCATCTGCCTTGCAGATAGAGCCCCCTTTGATCTGCTGCATCACTGAAAAGAACAGGTCTCTTTTTAAACATCATTTATCATGGAAATGGTGCAGTATGGTGAAGGGGTTTTTGGTCAGCAGGAAAGCACTGTCTTTGTCATCATCAAGCCACCAGCTTCTCCCTTGTACCCACAAGCAGGAATAACAGATAGACAAATTCATTTCCAGAGTTTATGATCCCTTCTCCTCCCTAAAGGCCTTTAGAAAGACACACATACATCAGGCAGCATCTTTCTGGGCCATTAGAACTGGCCTTAGGGCTGAATGACTTTAATCACCTGTGAAGGGCCATAATTGGTGATAGACAAAAGTCAAAGGATTTCAAGTTTTGTTCAGAGAAACATCCCAAAGTTCAGTTGCTTCTCCAGACATGTCCAGATGGACTGAATTTAAAAACTGTGCTACAAATCCCAGTGAGTTTAATGTTTCCTAGGTCTGTTCAGTTTGCCAATAGCTCAAACAGTCTCGACTGCTGAGAAGTCTGGTTGGGGCTGAGACTAGCAAGTGCAGGATTGGTAGTAAAAGTGAATGATCTTTTCAAATCTCCAGGAAAGGTTGGAGTTCTAGTTATACGCTCAGGTGGTTTCTCATTTTCTCAAGGTCGCTTTGCTTGCTTCTGGTAATGATCAAGTCTCTATAGTATCTAGGTCTCTGGCCAGACAGAAACTTCATGGTTGTCACTATGCTGCACACTAACCCCTTGCAACTTCATAGCTATAGACGGGAAAAGAATGAGATCCTCCTGCCCCTACGGCATCGTCTCCTGCCATTTGGGCTTGTGAAGAGTCTCCTCTAACTGTTAGAGGTATAGGGCCTATGACTCATAGCTGAGCAGTTCTGATGATGTCCGTTAGAGAGGAGGGGGGCATGAGTGCATACATGCCAGCATATTACAGTATTTTCCTCAGTACAGCAAGCAGGAGTGTGTAAGGTAATGCCCCTTTAACAAGAGAAGGTTCTGTGACAATGGAGGGGGGGGACCAGAAGGTTCTGTAACAGTTGGTGGAGGGTCTGGAAGGTTCTGTGACAGTTGGTGGGAGCCCGGAAGGTTCTGTGGCAGTTCTAGAGAGCTGGAGGGGTCTGAGGAAAGTGCTGTGGCAGCAGCAGGACCTCCTGAGGAAGGGAGGGAAGGTTAACAGGAGTCAAGTAAAGTGTGTGAGAAGAATTGTGTCTGGTGAGCTGTGAAGGAGGGAAAGAGGAGGGTGAAAGGGGCAGCCAACCAAACCAGGCGGAGAGTGAGAGCAGAGAGAGATGCTGAGTGAGAACCACTGAGAAATCGAGCGAGCAGCCTCTGCTGATTCTCTCAGTGCAGGATGGGCTGGAACTGCAGCTGGATGACATGCTGGGTTGTAGCTGTATAAAAACAATAACTGCATGTTTACTATATTGTACAGAGATGCCGCTCCCATCGGTGGGTGGCTGCTTAGTCCTGGGCAGGGCAATATTGCTCCTGAGGTGTTTATCCTTCTGGCTTCATTATTTATAGGAATACCCCAGGGTTATAAAATCTGGGAATGCTTTTCCTAACTGTTACCCCAAGTGGAAATGAAGTTGGGCCAGGATCCAGCTCCTTTCTGCCAAAGGGTTCAATAGAACTACATCTCCTCACTGAACAAGCTATGTGATGTCACTTCATACATATACCACCAGTTCTGGTCTGCCTTCAGCTTGCGTTACCTGCTTCCTCTTTCTACCCTGCTTTTAGGGAACACCTCTTCTGAGCTGGATATGCTTCAGTAGGTACCAACAAAATAGGTGCTGCTCACTGATCTCCTTAATTGCTTTTAGTTGTAGAAATATTAAAGAGTAAGGTTTAAATGTCAGGAAAAACAATACCAATTACCAGGGTAAGAAAAAAGAGACATGTTCTCAAACTAGTACTAGAGGGCAATTGTAGAGAGGAGTCCTAAGTAAAAGACTTCTCACATAACAAGCTCTGGCTTCCTGACAGGTTTGGATTTCCTAATGTTCCTCTCAAGGCTGTTTCACATCCAGAGTTAGGCAAGTTCTCAGAAGAATGTCCATAAATATTCACATAAATGAAAACTGCATTTATTTCAGCTTCCCACAAATATCTGAGAGGAGGAGTTTTCTGGCAGAGATGGATGAGAAAACCTCAAATTTTAAAAAAATATTAAAGAATATTCAGGGGAAGAGCATCTGAACTTGTAAAAGTTAATGCTCATGCTGAAAACTAGTTACTAAGAGTTATGCTCATCCAGTCATGATAAAGAAACAATGCCATGTAACCTATATCCAGCCAAAGCAAGTTGTGTTTGTTAGAACAGCAAATGTACTCACAACACAAACCAGCTGAGAATTCCTCTAAAAAATGTTCTGGCAAATAATTTTGAGTGGTGACTAGAATTGAGAAAATCCTTAGATGCTTGAGGACAATTCACAGGCAGGAAGAAACCAAATTCTTCAAATGACTTGTTCTACCCTAGTCACAAATCAGCACAATCTGAGGCCATGCAAATACTGGGTGAATTATGGGCACTGATTGGTGGAGGAAGGTCAGGAGATTCCTGCTGCAAAGGACCTTAGGAAGAGTGGTTATTATTTCCTTTCTCCAGAATGATAACTAAGGTTAGTGAGTGTGTTTTGGGATGATGGTATCCTTTAAACCTAATGCAGGTCAATGGTTAGAGACTAGAACTAACCACAATAGCGAACAGCAGCATCCAGGTGACAGGGTCTCTTTTGTAAGATGATAGATCCACACTAGGTCTTGAAATCCCTTTGAAGAATTGTCTGTTCCCACAGAAATGTGATTCCTGTAAATCACGTTTTCAAAATGGAATTCATGGAACTTGATGGTTAGCTGGAGCTCTCGTATCCTGAAACAAAAAAGCAATTGGCCATAATTATCTGTCCATTTTGTCATATCCATTCAGCTAGAGTGGGGGGCCTAATGTCACTTAATAGGAGAGCAGTGTGCAAATGACTTGAAAAGGAGGAAATAGGGGAGAGATGGACAGGAGAGGAATTGGTGTTACTTCCAATAATATCACCCGCCCACCACTTGGCAGTGAGCTGAGTTATTCATAGGAAGGCACTGGCAGAGGGGCGAACCTGTGATGTCACAGTCTCACCAGTTCACAAAGTACAGCTCATAGGCTAGCAGTGGGTGCAAAAAGGGAAGGTGTCAATGAGAAAAAGAGAACCAGAAAAAGAGGAGAATCACATGAACAGGGGGAGACATAGGCTAGGGAAGCTAAAAGACATGGAGCACTTATGGGACAGCTCAGTAACCGTGACATTCTCCTAGCATCTCCCTAGTTCTCATGTGAACATTAAGTAAGGTGGAACCTGCTGAAGATCTGCTGGGCACCCAGTGATGTCGTACCACACAGCACCACTGGCAATAGAAAATGTAGCTGAACTTCAAGTGTTTTTGTAACAATTGGCTAAGCTCTGAGTGATGAGTTGGATCACAGAAACCCCCTTGGGGTTGCCAGCTGATGGGCCAAGTCTACTTCTGCACTTGCTTTCTCTGCCAGCTTGGGACTTTAGCACCCTGTCTTGTTGAGCCAGACATTCCAGTCTGCTCCAACACAGACCCAAGGTCTGAACCATGTGCCCCAAAGCTGCAGACTTAATTGAAAGTAGGTTAAGAAATGTTTCTGTTTTTAACACTTAGATGCTTAACTTTCAACCGGGTTAAAACCCCAAATAAATTCATTTTATCCTGTATAAAGCTTATACAGGGTGAACTCATAAATTGTTCGTCTTCTATAACACTGATAGAGAGATATGCACAACTGTTTCCCCTCCCCCCCAGGTATTAATACATATTATGAAATAATTAATAAGTAAAAAGTGATTTTATTAAATACAGAAAGTAGGTTTTAAGTGGTTTCAAGTGGTAACAGAGAGAACAAAGTGAATTACAGGGCAAAATAAAATAGAACATGCAAGTTTAAGCCTAGTACAATAATAAAACTGAATACAGATAAAATCTCAGCCTCAAAGGTGTTTTAATAAGTTTCTTTTACAGTCTGGATGCCTTCCTACTCTGGGCACAATCCTTTCCCTGGCTACAACCCTTGTTCCAGCTTAGGTGGTAGCTAGGGGATTTTTCATAACGGCTGCCCCTTTTGTTCTGTTCCACCCATTTATAAATATTTTGAATAAGGCAGGAATTTTTTGTTCCTCTGGGTTCCCACTCCTCCTTCTCATTGAAAAAACACCAGGTTAAAGATGAATTCCAGTTCAAGTGACATGATCACATGTCATGGTAAGACCCCAAGCCTTCATTCCTCCCAGTCTGACCCACAGTAAGGCCTGCCTGCAAACAGAGCCATCCACACTCAATTCTCCTGTTGATGGGAGCCATCAAGGTTCCAAACCACTATTAATGGTCTACACTTTGCATAATTACAATAGGCCCTCAAAGTTATATTTCATATTTTCAGTTTTAGATACAAGAGCGATACATTTATACAAATAGGATGACCATATTCAGTAGATTATAAGCTTTGTAATAATAATGTACAAAAGACCTTTTGCATGAAGCATATTTTAGTTACATTATGTTTACACTCATCAGCATATTTTCATAAAATCATATAGAGTGCAACCTTACACTCTGATCCTAGAAAATTTAGAATCCTATTGGATACATGCACAATGGAACCCTCAACAGCCAGTCAGAATCTTTCTTTTTTAATACCCATTTAAGAAATGAATATATCTGTCCCAAATTCTTCCCTTCTCTCTGGTAACTAGGGTGAGTCATAGAGACTCTTGAGCATTCCGAGAATCCATCCAGTCTGACTCTGTAAATGCTCCAGCAAGATCTTTAGAACTGGACAAGCAAACAAACAAAAACAAAAAAGGAATGGGACAGCCCAAGGAAAATGCATCTTAGAATCTTATTTGAATCTCTCTAGTTCCTTCTTTATTCAAACTGCCCTAATAAGATTGGTGGCAGTCCTAGAGGCGGTGGGTGTGTCTGCAGGAGCAAATGCAGCAGCTCCTCTGTGCTCTAGATAGCACATATGTTACAACTCTGCATATTTTTTATATATACTTCCCTTTATATTACAAGCTTCTTCCCAGAGATTCGGCCACACATTGAGTGAAAAGTCAGGCATCTGGAGAGACCAGAGGGGAAGTAACAGTTGTTTGGAGGGGGTGACGCATGGTTAAAGGCAGCTTTGGATCTTAGAACCTGATTTTCATTGATACAGGATTGTAGGTCAAGACATTGGGGTGATCCTTACTCTTTCTGGAAAGAGCCATGGCATGGGCTGTTTAACTTTCACCTGAACCATTCCCAGGATTAGGCAGGAAGGGTCTGGGTTTTGTGTCTCCTCTACTTCAGACTGGTATATACAGCTAGCTAAATGACTGGCTGGAGGCTAGACAGATAGATCATTTGAGAAAGATATAAAACTAAATAGAGGGTAAATATAGTTATCTCTAGAACTTCCCACTGGGGTGTTAGTATTAAGCATTGTAAATACATTGAAATCAAAGAGCCAATAAAACATGTAAATAGCTGTGTCTCTGTCTCTCCTTCCTCTGTCTTGCCTCTTTCTCCTTTCCTCTGATTATCCTTCTCTCTCTCTCTTCCTTCCTGTACCTCTTCTTTTCTCTCCTGTGTATTTGTTCAGGCAGGGGAGTGATTTTTTAAAAGACATTTTTGTGGTTCTGGGCAGCAAATCAAAAAATCTTCTTTTGTTCCCTTTGCCCCTCTGTCCCCCAGGCCCTTGTTCCAAACACGTCATCTCAAACCAGCCATCAAAATAAACACTAATTAAGATATTTTCAGTGATGTTCAGTGTCAGAAATTACCAGCCCCACAAAAGGGATGCTGCTATGCAGCGATTCATGGTGTCAGTTGATCCTTTTGTGGTTGTTGTGATAAAATATACCTTCTCCCCATTTTCTGTTCTGCCTTTCACTCTATTATGCTCAGGTCTGTCAGCTGGGGCCCATATGGAAAAGTACTATAGTCTCTCTAGACTCTTCTGTGTATAGAGGTGAAACCTGTGACAAATAGAAACTGCAATGAGAATGTTATGTAATGATTCAAATATAACGTGACAATCTATTTTAAATACATTACAGTATCTCATATCCTCAGTCCCCCATGGGGGACCTGAGATCTTGCCTTGCGCATTGGGCCTGTTGTGGTGGGAGGATACATACATGCTCAAACCTCACAATGGGAAGGACTGCATTATTCTTTGTCCCCTCCTAAGGCCATGCATAGGCTCTAGAAATCTGCATTCAGCTCTCCTCATCTGCTCTTAGAGTATCCATGTTCTATACAAGTGTATGTGTGTGTAAGTGTATGTGTGTCTGTCTGTCTGTCTGTCTTTCAGATGAGTCCTTACACCTAAGGTCTGGCCTTCTCTGTGTGGAGATTATCCTTTAATTTAAAGATGGAAAAAGCCCTGCTAGACCACCCAGTCCATCACCTGGGTACATGCGAACTAGTGCCTTGCCCAGTTTAGTTTAAAAGTCCTAAGTGACATAGACTCCACCTCTTCCCAAAGGAGACTGTTTCCCAGCCTGATACAACTCACTGTTAGGAAACTGATGCTGATATTCAGACTTCATTTTTTCTTGAGAAAAATGTCATACAATTCCTCCTAATTACACACCTTTATTACACCCTTAATAATTCCTACCCTTTGTGTCTAAATCTTTCAGATATTTGTACACCATTATCATTTCTCTTGGTCATTGCTTACCCAAGTAAGATTGATCTCATTTTTTAAACGTTTCCATATAAATTTTGAAGCCCTGGTTCATTTGTTTGGCTCTTTTTTCTTTCAATTTGTCAGTATCGTGTTAATAATGAGGTGCCCAGAAGTGAACACAATATTCCAGATGGATTCACATCAAGACATCACTGGTGCCGCTCTGCTCTGTGATGACTGTATATTAAGCCTAAATTTTATTGTCTTTTTTTGTTGCCTAATCTGTCATATTGAAACTCTTTTCTAATTTGCTGACCGCTACCACTCCTAAAGCTGTCTTCCTATTACTGCATACTTGGTTTCTCCCTCCTTTGAAATGTGTGTTTTAGATTACTTTTCTCCTGGGTAGGTTAACTTATATTTTTTTCTACTAGGATCATTTTATTTTCTGCACATTTCTAAAAACATAAGAATGGCCGTACTGGGCCAGATCAAAGGTCCATCTAGCCCAGTTATCCTGTGTTCGAACAGGTTTCAGAGTAGCAGCCTTGTTAGTCTGTATCTGCAAAAAGAACAGGAGTACTTGTGGCACCTTAGAGTCTAACAAATTTATTTGAGCATAAGCTTTCGTGGGCTACAGCCCACTTCATCGGATGCATGTAGTGGAAAATACAGTAGGAAGACATATATATATACACAGAGAACATGAAACAATGGGTGTTACCATACACACTACAAGGAGAGTGATCAGTTAGGTGAGCTATTATCAGCAGGAGAGAAAAAGAACTGTTTGTAGTAGTAATGAAAATGGCCCATTTCCAGCAATTGACAAGGAGATGTGAGGAAATGTGTGTGTGTGTGTGTGTGGCGGGAATAAACATGGGGAAATAGTTTTACTTTGTGTAATGGCCCATCCAACTCCCAGTCTTTATTCAAGCCTAATTTGATTGTGTCCAATTTGCAAATTAATTCCAATTCAGCAGTCTCTTGTTGGAGTCTGTTTTTGAAGTTTTTTTGTTTTAATATTGCGACTTTTAGGTCTGTAATCGAGTGGCCAGGGAGACTGAAGTGTTCTCCAACTGGTTTTTGAATGTTATAATTCTTGACAAAAAACATTGTTGGAAATGGGTCATTTTCATTACCACTACAAACAGTTCTTTTTCTCTCCTGCTGATAATAGCTCACCTTAATTGATCACTCTCCTTATAGTGTGTATGGTAACACCCATTGTTTCATGTTCTCTGTGTATATATATATATCTTCCTACTGTATTTTCCACTACATGCATCCAATGAAGTGGGCTGTAGCCCACGAAAGCTTATGCTCAAATAAATTTGTTAGTCTCAAAGGTGCCACAAGTACTCCTGTTCTTTTTGTCTTCCGTCAGTGGCCAATGCCAGATGCCCCAGAAGCAATGAACAGAACAGGTAATTATCAAGTGATCCATTCCCTGTCACCCATTCCTCTCTCAGTGTCTTTATTTTTTCCCTGACCTAGCTAATATATGCAGTGCCTCTCATCTTAGCATCCTCTGTAAATATCATTAACATGCTGTTTATACCCTCTACCAGATCATTAAGGAAGATGTTAAATAATGACCCCTGCAATACCCTACCAAACACTTTTAAGCCCTCACAAGGATCCACTAAACATAATGTGATATATTGCCATTTATTCTCCATTCAGCCCTCAACTGTTCATATTCAAGCCAATTTACATTAAATTTGAGAATGGTCTCATGAGATACTGTACCAATTGCTAATAATATCCAAATATATTGCATCTACAACTTCTTCTCATTCCTTGATTATGTTATATTTAGAAACACAAAAAGTATCTGGAAAGGCCAATTGTTTGTAAACTCATATTGCCATACCTCATGTTTCTGTTAACCTCTGCATATTTTAATGTTTTTTTTCCTTAATAATTGTTCCACTATTTTATTAGGAATAGAAGTTACATGTATGGAACAACTGTCAGGAACACTCTGCTTTCCTTTTCTGAAGATCAGTAGTGCTGTTTCTCCGGTCTTCTGGTGCCGTCTCTCTTCTCCATAACTTTTTAAAAATAATTGAGCTCACTATGCTCAATTCCCATTGTCTTCAACTGGAGTAGAGGGTGCTTAGTACTTTCCAGGATCAGGTCCTTTGCTAGCTAATTCCCATATATCCTAGGAAGTATATGACCCAGACTACCTGATTTGTATACAACCAGATTTTCTGAGTATTGTTTTACCTGCTCTTTATTGATAGTTATTTTTTACAAATTATTCCCTACTTCCTTGTCCAAACTAATTTTATCTGTTGAAAACAGATTAAAATAATGAGTTCAGTATCTCTCATCCATTTGTGAGTAATTAGTTCAAACGTCATTAATGACCTACTTTCCCTCTAATACTCTTCCCCCAGTATATTGGCAAAAGAGTCTCTTAGGTCTTGATGCAAGAAAGCATCCTTATTCTGGACAGAGTTTAAGCTCATGTTCAATTCTCACTCAAGCCATCATGTGCTTAGAGCTGTATATGGATGAACTTCAGCATGTGCTAAGTGCTTTCCTGAATCATGGTCCTAGACCGGTGGTTCTTAACCAGGGATACATATATCCGTGGGGGTATGCAGAGGTATTCCAGGGGGGTACATCAGCTCATTTAGATATTTGCCTAGTTTTACAACAGGGTACATAAAAAGCACTAGCGAAGCCAGTGCAAACTAAAATTTCATACAATGACTTGTTTTATACTGCTATATGAACTATACACTGGCATGTAAGTTCAATATTTATATTCCAATCATTTTATTTTATAATTATATGGTAAACATGAGAAAGTAAGCAATTTTTCAGTAATAATGTGCCATGATTTTTATATTTTTATGTCTGATTTTGTAAGCAAGTAGTTTTTAAGTGACGTGAAATGGGTAGAGCTGTCTGGAAAGGTTGAGAACCACTGCCCTAGACTCCTTAATCCTTTTGGCATTATTCACTAACCTTATCTTATGCTGCTCTTATATTTTTCTCTGGAAACTCTAATCAATATACTCTTGTTTGATTGTCCTTTCTCATGTGCTTTCTCTGATATGGATATTTTTAACCTCAAAGTCATGAGTGGCCCCTTGTGAAGCTGTTGATTCTTGTTTCTTGCATTCTTCTTCTTCAATAGAATTGCAGCTAACTGTGCCTTAATCATCCTGTCTCTGAAAACTGCTTATGGATTTTGATACTTCCTCCCATTGAGCATTAGTCTCTAGATTTCTCATGTTCTTAAAATGTGCCTTGAACCTAATACCCTCATATTGCAGCTGCATTTGGTACCCCCTCCATTCCTTAATTTTGTGATTCAAGTAGCGCATGACTACTCGTTCCAACATTCAGTTTTATTTTCACCTCCTCATTCAGTTCCTCTCTAACACTCAGTAGATGATCCAGAAAGTTTTCTTTTGTGGTTGGAGTCTCTGGGCCAAATTCAGAGATGATGAATAAGGTGGTGTGGGTTAAGCTCCCTTAAATCTATCTACACCCACTCTATCAATGTGTAATTGGTATAACTTACATGGCAAGGAGCCAGGAAAAAGTGGACATTAACTTAGGATGTGACCATTTAAATTTACATCTTCTTCCAGTTAATCAGTGTGTAAATTACATCATCTTCGATACCCAGCACATCCATGGAGAGGGTATCGGTAAGTCTCAAGGAGTCTTAATGCCAGAAAGTTTAAGTTACTGTAACGGAAATTTATTTACATCACCTTACATCTCTGAATTTGGTCCTCTGGTTTTGGGTCATTGGTTTTTCTGCTGCCTTTTTGGCTGGCTACACTTGTTATCCAGCAAGTACCTAGGTAGTCTGAATCTTCACAAGTCTTTTGTCCAGGAATGTTAAAGATCCCGTGAAAGATGGTGGGGTTTATAAAGTACTGGTCCAAATTCACTTTCTGTCCCATTGTACATCATATGGCATGTCAAGCCCCTTTTGGAGAAGCTGTATTTTAGAGATGTGTGCTGTGATTCTTCTTTCTATATACCATTGACTGAAAAGTGACATTGGATCAAATGTACTGTGTGAAGGGCTCAGGCATGTTAGGTCCTACTCATTTCCTCACAGAAAAAAGCAACTGGAAAAAATCTATTAGGTCCCATCTAGTTCATACTGTTGGGACCACTTCAGGATGATTCCTTAAGGTGCTGTGTCTAAATGAGCTTTAAATAACTCAAGCAATGGGCTTTCTCCATTTCCCTTGGGAGATTATTCCAGTCTACCTACTAGATTTAACAATTAAGCAATTTCCCCAGGTATTCAGTCTAAATTTTCTTTTGTTCAGTTTTATCACATTACTCCCTTACTATAAAATTCCTCAGGTAATTTAAATTTGAAGTGACTTTGGAATACAATAATGCAGATCATTACTTGATGGGAAAGTGTTTGTTCATTATGGGAAACAGTGGACTGCACAATGCTGGAGGAGATGGAGAAGTAAGTTATAGGAAGGCAGAGGTATGTCACAAGCATATTGGAGTCCATTGAAGTGTGTAAGGGAGCTCCTTCCCTGTCCCTTTGGAATGAAGTAAAACATTTCAGGAATAATAGAAAGGCATTTTGGGGTGAACTCCCACACTCTATACCCAGGAATAGCAGTGGAGTTTTTGATTAGATTAAAAGGGGAGGAATGGGATGGGGCCACCGTGTATATAGAATAGTGTGACACAGGGCAGGTCCTAAACACAAACATTCTGAGAAACCTGGCAATAAAGTGACAGCTCTATCTGTCCTTATAACTACCCTCTGGCTGTAGAAAAAGTTTCTGAATATGTGCAAGAGAAAATCCCCAGGCTGGATAAGAGAGACTCCTCAGACAGAAAGAGGGCACTACTCTGTTTTACAGACTTTGTGAAGAGGAGCTGAGACCCCCAAAAACTTGTTACTGATTCATATATATATATATATAGATATAGATATTGATATATGAGATTCCAGGATTGTCGCTGTGTGTCCCTTTGAAGCCTATTATATCTGTTGAGTCAGTGTGAAGCAACAGAAACAGCCGTTGAGAGGTTTTTTTGTTCAGAATATCAGTAGGTTCAATTATCACTGGGATTTGAGGTCTGTTACCATTCACTTTTTAAGTTCTCAGCCATTTTGATTTTACGAATTAAATCTGAGTATCAGCAAGGTATGTCTCTATGTCATGTCAAGAGTCATGTCACTGTGATATCAGAGGTAACTTAACCAATCACCACCCACACTCAACAGCTAATTTGCATGCAATGATTTTGTTGGTGTATGAAGAATACACAGATGGTGGACTACTTCTTGGTCCAGTTGCCACACCCATGCGACAACACAAGCTTTTAGCTATTAGTTTAATATATAAACCAGCTGTTCTGCCTCAAAACTTCAAAGGCAAGAAGAATAGCCTTTTCTGCCACAGCAGCTGAGAGCTGGCTACATCCTGCAACGTTTCTTTTGTATCTAGCATCCCCTATGCTGTACACATGCTGTGTGCTTGTGTTTTTGTCTGTATTCCATGCATGTTTTTGCATCTGTGAAGCATAAGTAAACCTCTTACATAAAATTCTGTATTTCTGTTGTGTATGTTTATATTTGCACCCCATGCATATGTGTTGCATCCATGCTCTTGGCATGGACTCATATAAAGTATAGGCTTTCCTGATGTGTGGCATATGAATCTTTTGGACAGGTGGGAGTGCTTGTTCCATCACAGCTTGATCTCTTGCTATAATGGTAAAATGCATGAACTCTAGCTGTTGCTCCTAATAGGTGCTCCTGAGTCAAGAGTTATCATGATACCATAGATAATGGAACACAGCAAGCTGGTCTCCACTTTTGGTTAAAGAGGAGAATTGAAAATGTGGATGCTAAACAAGTCATAAGGTTTCTCGTTTATCCCTTTACTGCACTTAAACTTGTTGGCTGAAGAAGCCACCAAATTGGACCTTCACAGACAGATCCTTAAACTCCCCCATAACCCCCTCCCTCAATTCCAATTCAGGACCCTCTTCTTTTTCACTGAAATGTATTGATGTAAAGGACAAGGCTAGAGTGACCATACGTCCCATTTTGGCTGGGACAGTCCCTTTTTTAAGCCCTGTCCTGGCCGTCATGACTTTTTTGGCAAACGGGACAAATGCTCAGTTTTGTCAAAAAATGGGGTACAAATGAAAGTGGAGGCGGGAGACGGAGCAGCGATGCCAGCCCTGAGCAAGGGGGGGATGCAGGACTCAGGGAGGGGCAGGAGACAGGGCTTGGCCGAGCAGTGACACTAGCTCCAGCCTGGGGCAGGCAGAGTGAGTGGTGAGTGGCAACACCAACTCCAGACTCACGCAAGTGGGGCAGGCAAGGCTCAGGCGAGCAGCGAAACCAGCCCCACGTGGGGAGGAGAGGGGAGAGGAGGGAAGGGAGGGCTCAGGTGAGCAGCTTGGGCCACGCCCACGCAGTGTCCTGTTTTCCCTTTCAGAAATATGGTCACCATAGACAAGGCCCCAAGGGTGTGTGAGTGGCCCATGCTGAAGTGTGTGTCCAGTGGTAAAACTGCAAGTGAAGTTAAGAAACAGAAAGGCAAAGAAAGTGAGACAGCAAGGAAAGGATGATTTAATTCCCACCCCTGTGTTACCAAGAGGCAATGGGCAGGACTTGATGGTGTTCATGAATATCCACTTCATTCACGTTTCCAACTGCTTTTTAAATCCTGAGAAGGACTTACAAAGCTTTGGATTTTAAATGTATTTTTCTGAGGAAGGGTGGCGGTTCCATTTCATTAGCTGCACTTGCCCTATTCATTCGCCTCCTGGTAATTTCTTATAAATCCTCATTCCCACCCCCCGCCAAATCAAAAATAGCAAATCTTTTTCTATTTCTGCTAAAGAATAACTAACATCCTTTCCTTGGAGATGGTTCAGTTGTACTGTTCTCAGTCCAAAAGTGAGATTTTATTTTTCCCCAAGGGAAAAATTTAGCGGAAGTCATCATTTTGTAAGCAACAGTGAAGACATAATTACCTGTTCTTGTGACCTGATTCCCACCCATGCCAGTGGTTCTCAAACTTTAGTAACCCAAGGACCCTCATTTTGATTTAAAATTTTGCCTTGGACCCCCAAGCCTCCCATTCAGCCCCAGGCCCTGTCCCCTCTCCACCCCTTCCTCCAAAGCCCCACCCTTGCCCCACCTCTTCCTGCCCCCAATCCACCTCTGTCCCTCCTCTTTTCCACCTCTTTCTACTCTCTGGCATACAGGAGGCACCAAAAGGGAGGGAAGAGCTGATCATTGGCGCCCACAGACCCCCTGGAGTACCGTCACAGACCCCTAGGGGTTCGCAGACCCCAGTTTGAGAACTACTGCTTGATGCAGATAATTCTGATCTTTCACAGTTCAGGTTGACAGAGAAATAGTCCTCCTCGAGCTCCAGTGCTTCTGCTTGGTTAGAGATATATGACTTTGCATTTGTCCATCTGATTGTCAGAAAATTCCAGTAGCAGGAGAAATAGTAAAAATCTGCCATTAAGCTGCATATTTATCTAGCACATGAATACATAGCTATGTTTTTGTGTAGGTCATGTATTTATGGTCTTCAGTAACAATAAAGATGTACCAGCTGGCCTTTGATTGCTTGTTAACGACCGATTGTACCTTAGGCCCTCATTTTCAGAAGTACTGAGTATGCACAACTCCAGCTGAAATTAGTAGAATCAGCTAAAATTCAACACCTCTGAAAATCACACCCGTAATTTTCCTGGGTTATTTTGATACGCCAAGGTTGGCGGATCCTAGTAAGTTCTACAGCTGCATGGTTTGAGATGGATATACCAAGTGCACATGGGTAGAAAAATGCACTGTTCAAAGACTGTTGGGAGGCACAAGCTGGCCCACTTTTTCTTCTCTTTCTCTTTAAAAAAAAAAACCCAGCAAATTATTACAACATTAAGGTTGAAATCTGCAGTGTTAAAATCAAAGTCAGGAAATGCCAAAGTTAATATACCAATAATAGTGCTAATTCAGCTAAATTGCAGAGCTGTAGTGTGTGCTAGTTATTTTTCTTTGTAATTGTGTAGCTTAATACATTATTGTGTATAATAACTATTAAGAGCCATCCACAAGAGATACAGGATGTGCAACACTCCAGATGTTCCTACCACTGCTGCTGGAATCCTAACTTTTGCATTTCTAGACATTAACTTTTTCAGTGCACCCTTCATATAATGTTAAATTACTTTCTTTAGAAATTATTCTGGTTCTGTTGGATCTGTTTTCTCTTTCCACTGTTTACTCTTCTTCACAAGGGATGTTTCTTAAGAATTTACCTGCTGCTTATTTCCTACCTGAATTATCATTTTGTGACACTGTACATGTCCATAGCAATCAATTATGTTGTCATGTGCAGAGATTAAAGTCTGCCAGTTTCCATGGGCACTTCGTCCAAGTCAGGAAAAGTACAAATTGCTAGTTTACTTCCCCCATTTGCTTAGAAATGGGATAGGCAAATGGAAAGAATGCAAAAGACAGGTAGCTTGTACCTGTTAAAGGCAAACTACTTCCTGGCACAAAAGACAAAGGAGTTATTAAGCTTGTTGTGACGTGTTTGATAAAATCTCTTGTAAATGTGTCTCTGTTCTTGATGCTTAATTTTCTGACTAGAACAAATGATGGAAGACACAAGAGGAAGTCACTGATGCTATAATGCAATTTTCTATTCCCCAGCCAACTTACTTAGAATAATTACTTTTGTTGCAATATAACTCATTGTGGTAAGTTATAAATCCTCCCACCTAAAGAGAAAATAACTCTTTCTTCTTTTCCCCCAGCATTTTCTTCCTTTCTGAATTAAGATATCAAATAAAAATGGTAAATGGACTCACTCATTAGTTTAAATCAAATCTACAATTTTAACTTGTGTTCAGGATTCTAACTTCTCCTTAAGTGCCTAACAAACTAATTTAGCTTGCATGGGAATGGGTAATACAACACTGCTATACCCCAGTGTTTTCAGGAAAATCTCTGCAGACCTTCAGTTTATGAGTATTTTATTTTCCAGTTTGCAAATATCAAAGGAGCTCAAACTAGGCTACTTCCAGGTTTGTTAAATGCCATACTTATAAGAGGCTACAGCAGGGGTCGGCAATCTTTCAGAGTGGCATGCTGAGTCTTCATTTATTCACTCTAATTTAAGGTTTCGCGTGCCAGTGATACATTTTAACATTGTTAGAAGGTCTCTTTCTATAAGTCTATAATATATAACTAAACTATTGTTGTATGTAAAGTAAATAAGGTTTTCAAAATGTTTAAGAAGCTTCATTTAAAATTAAATTAAAATGCAGAGCCCCCCCAGACCGGTGGCCAGGACCGAGGCAGTGTGAGTGCCACTGAAAATCAGCTTGCCTGCCGCAAGTGCCATAGGATGCCTACCCCTGGGCTAGAGTTTTGGCTTGAATGTTATCTGTTTTTAGCATTCAGCTCAACAGCAAAAAGAAGTGGCTCCACAGGCTTGCTGCTGCTTCTCTAAACTCAGGCTCGAGGTGTCATCTTTCTCACATTATCCATGTCTTAGGCAGAAGTGAAACAATGAAAGATAACTTGAGAACTTTGCTTGAAGCATTTTCAAAATGAAGGAAGAAGCAAGGGAAAGAAAGCTCCCTCTTACCTCTTGCTCTCAAGGGACTCTTCCATTCTCTTAAGTAGAGAAATGGACTTCTCTAGATTAGAAGAATATCTAATGGAGAAAATGCCTGAAGGACTGTCTATAGCCCAAGAGTTTGATTTAGTGCTGACAGCTGCTCATCTCTTCAACCACAGGACTGCAGCAGCAGCAACAGGAGGAAAAGCTGAGCCTGCAGCAATCTTTATAGACTCTCACTGAGGCATCTCAGGCTATGGACAGAAAGCAGGATGAGACAACTGTCTTTCGGAGACTGTTTATCTCTAACAGTTAATAGGGACACCATACTTAAAAATCAAGGTGAGCCATTTCAAGCAGGAGCAGGCTATGGATATAAACCAGTGAAATTATTAGCCAGCAGGGGGAGATATTAGTCCATATTTGAATGCCGTAGCTAGCATGTCTCTCTAATTTAGCGGGGGAAAACGTAATACAGGAACCCTAGGGCAGTATTATTGGTACTGAAACACAGATAAAGATCAAAGTTGTACAAGAGTAACTGATGAAAACAACATATTACAAAAATAATCCTTTTTTTGTAACGGAAGAAAAAACAAATTTATAAAATACAAACCCAAATCCTAGGACTCCGAGTATCATAATGTCCTTGAAATCATTCAAATACGACCCCGAAGTCAGAGAAAATCCAATCAAACAGAAAACCAAACAATTTTAATGCTCAAAACTCACAACCCTTTTGTAAAAACAGCAATAAACTGTCTGGCAGAAACAAGAGTGACCGAGGCTCAGGCAAACCCAGAAGTCATTAGATACGTTGCAGGTAATCCACCCCAGTTAGCACTCTAACAGATTAATTTTAATCGGGATTTTATAATCATAATCCCAATGAAATAATGCGCGCACACACACACACTTTTTTCCCTTTTAAAAGCAGATTATCTTGGACACGTTAAATGTTATGGAAAGTAAGAAAGATGCTGTGTAGGGAAACAGCTGAACAATTTGCGGGGTTCTAAAAGTTGTTTTGGATTTATTTCATTTGTGTTGAACAGGGTGATTGTGTTTTATGGGAAGACGTCTGGACACGTGATTAAGCCGGGGGGGTTAACATTTGAGATCCTGTGGATAAAATGATATTTAATTTTACACTAGTAGAGAAAATGCAGAAAAGTAACTGAATTATTCCCAATGTGTGGTGAGGGGAGAATTGAAAGAATAACCCCACTCTGCCCGCCCCGTGAAAGAAACGGCTCGATGTTATAGAAGCATGAGAGCTGCTGAGTGAAGAAGAGGCGAGCTAACCCCTCTGCAGTTACTTCCATCCGGCTCTACAAAGAGCTGTACTGCTTACAACGCCTCTGAAGCGCTCTGCGGATCCTTCTCGAGTGGCTCAGAGACAGAGCGGCTTGTAAATCAGATAAGGAGTGGGGGGCATTTCCTTCTGCAAACAGGGCTCGCCCCCCAGCCCCACTCTGCTCCTCTCCTTTAACGAAACAGGGAGAGTCTCTTGTAATTCATGAAAGTGAAGTGAACCCTCTTCCCCTGCCTGCTAAGAACTGCATGGAGTGCGAGCATTTCGGGCTTTGGCTTTAAGTTAAGTTATCTGGGTGCCTCCAGCCTCTGTGCGCGGGGCGGCTTCTCCTTTAGAGATCCGTGTTGTCCCCCCCCACACTTCGCTTTGCAAGGGAGGCGAGTGCCCGAGCCAGGAGCAGGAAACAGAATTGCTCTTGAAGCGCAGAAGCTGCCTGCCCCCAATTATTGCCAGGGTTCTTGGCTCAGCCAGGCTCCAGCGCAGAGAAAGTCTCGGCATAGGAGAAGAGCCCTAGCAGAGTCCTGCACAGGGATCCTTACGCTACAAAGGCAACAGCTCCCCAGAGCAGCTGATTTACCCCACCACACTTCACCCCCCTTTCTATAGAACCCAGTGCATTCCTCACAACTTTGCCTACTTCACTACATGACATGCATCTGAGGAAGTGGGTATTCACCCAGGAAAGCTCATGCTCCAATAGGTGCCACAGGATTCTTTGCTGCTTTTACTTCACTACAGCTGCGCACCACTGCTCTCCCCTCATATGCATCAAACCCAGCTCTTCGCGCCAGCAGCCGTACACATACACACCATCGGCACTGCACGCACGCGCTCGCTTGCTTCATAGAACAGAAAGTCTAGTGCCTCAAACTAGCAACCCCACGCGCCGCTGCAGCTGCACCTCCCTTTAAGAGGCTGGGCTGCCCCGCCCCTCTCAGCCTGAGAGGCGGAGTGAGAGGCGAAGGCCCCACTATCCCGCTTCGCTATTGGTCGGCGAGGTGCGGCTGGCCTCGCTGGTGCCTGCGCTGGGGAGTACAGAGCGTGGCAGGGCGGGCGGTGGCGCTGTGCAAGTTGGGCAGTTGGAGGTGACGCGCTAAGCGCCGGGACGGGACGGGCTGAGCCCTTGGAGTTACAGTGTGGAGCCGGGAGTGCATGGGCGCGCTGAGCCCGGCGGGACCGGAGAGCGGAGCCGAGAGACCCGCAGAGAGACTCCAGCCGACGGGGCCCCAAGGAGCTAATCCGGGGCGAGGCGCGGGGGGCCCCGGCTCGGAGGGACTAGCGCGTGGGGGAGAGGGGTGGATTTCTCCGCGGGACCAGCCCGTGCAGCAGTGCCCTTTTAGGGGAGCCGTAGCAGCTGCGCGGGGGGCCCTGGATGCTGGCGGAGTGAGCCCTGCTGCCGGGGGACTCCAGCCCCGGGGGATGGGAGCGTGAAACCGGCTGAGAACCAGGGCAGCGGCCGGCGGGATTTACAGCACCGGGAGGATTAGCGGCTCCCCGGCCCCGGCGCCCCCGGGCGAGGGGGAAGATGGCCCTGCCGGAGGGACGCCCCAGTCTCTGCAAGTGGCTCCTGGGCGTCCTGTTTGCCATGTGCCGGCTCGCGGCGCCGCTGGCCAAGAACCTGGAACCGGTGTCCTGGAGCTCGGCCAACCCCAAGTACGTGCCGCACCCTTGGGTCCCCCGTCTCCGCCGCGGGCGTCTCCCCTTTTCTTTTAGCCGGAGCCGGTTCTCTGGGGCGGGGGCATGGCAGCGTGGTCTGGGCGCCTCTGCCTGGCGCAGGAGCTGGGGTCTAGAGCGAGGCAATCCCTTGGCAGCTCACGGCAGTCCAGAGCCGTTCTGAGCCGACTGAGCTCGTCCAGAGTGTGCGGTGCCCGCAGCCCGTTCCTGCCCTGGTGCACTGCCCCGGGCATTGGGCGCGGATCGAGCTGGGCTCGGCTGCTCGCGGTGGTAGACCAAGCTGTCATGTTCCTGCAGGTCGCCGTGCAGCCTCCCCTCCTTTCCCGGCGAACGCGTCTGGAGTCTCCGCTGCATCTGCTGAGGCAACTCGTGGGAATAGAAAGAAATTACAGAAGTTTAACGCGGCCCCGGTGCTTAAATCGGGCCCGTTGGGCTGTAATGTGGTTCTGAGTTCAGCGTTGCTCCCGCGGACTTTGCCTCCCCATGGCTGATCCTGCCTAAAGGGCCGGCCCCATTGTGTCTGATTTCTTCTTTCCCCGAAATACACAGCTCTGCCTAGATCCAGCATTTAGAGAGGGGGGAAAATGACATGCACCAGGTTTTTAAATAGACGAAAATGAATATTTTATTAGCTTTTCTAGCTCTGGATAATCTAGAGTTTCATCTCTTCCACAGAAACCCATTTAGGAAACTGGCAAAGCATCCCACTGGGGACTCCATAGGTAACACACACATACGCAGATGGACATAAATGATTTATAGGGCAAGGCGAGAGCCCGAAGTGATCATTGATGAAGCATTTTCCCTCTCTTAGATGAAATTAAACATGTATATTTTTACTTTGATTCTCCCTTACCCCCTCTGTTAGGCTATCTGACGTGATAAAGCTAAATATATTCACTTAATCTTACCGTCCTAATAATACATTTACTTTTCTAATCAATCATAACCTGAAAGAGATGCCCCCTGACTTTGCCCTCAAAGAAGGGTGGAAAGACTGCTCGTAAGCTCTTGCCTGTTAGAGTAATACCAGAGGTCCCTTATTTAGGGACAATGGCGATATGAAACGAGCAGTTAAAAAATGTATCGGTAAAAGAAGAGTTTCATGGTTATCTAATATGATTTTTCAATTCAAGCTGGTGGGACAGTTAATACAGTGGGAGAAGAACATTTTCCTCTCCTCCCTGCCCTCGGCCTCCTTTAATGGTTCAAGAAGTACAATATTAGAGTCCGATCTGTTTCTTTTATTCCAGTCTGTGTTCAGTCCCAAGCTCTATACATTACTTTTCTACAGAAGAATATTCCAGTTTTTGGATGTGCTTAATTAAAGTAGTATAGAAATACTGTATTTTTAAATCTTGCATTTCACTTAATTGCTGCTGTTCAAATATTTTTGTGGGATGTGGGAGCGCCTTTTTTCTTTCACAGGGATTCCCTGACTGCATTTAAAACATTACTCAAATTGTTCCTTCATTTTGCAGTCCCATGACCACACTTTTACAAGATTCTCTCCCGCTCCCTCTCCCCCCCTTCCCCGTTTTCTCAGGGAAAATCAGTGTTGGCAGTTGGTTAAATTTCTTTTTAATTGTCATGCAGACTTTTCTCCAGATCTTTGAACCTTTAAGTGCATTAGAATATTTCTGAATAGAATGGACAAAATCAAATTTTAATGGCCCACAAGGGATTTCAAGTTGAACTGGGATTCCAAATTTTAGTACCCCTCTTGTGCCAGTTATATTGGATATTGTTTTTTTGTTTTTGTTTTGCTTATTAAAAATAGGTTACAGAGAATCTTACTACTTAAGCTGTAGATATTGGTCTGGAATTGCCAGCAGATGGCTTTCAATTCACATGTTTTGTGCAAACTTGGGTTAAAGGCAAAAGAACTAGAGGTTAATATATCAAAACCTCATCACATCTCTGTCAGTTTTATGCCAAAACGATGTTCCCTTTGCACAAAAAATTGGGTGAGAACTTTGTCTTTTTCCTTTCTTTTGTTTTTTTTAATGTGTGAACGTATAACTTTCTGGCTGCTTTTGCAGATACAGATGAGATCTAGGAATGTTTCAAGTTATTTTCAGTCTTAGCAAGACTTCAGTTTTATTGCAAACAGGATTTCTGTTGATATCTTTATTAGATCACCTAAAAGTAATCTATGCTTTTTACCCACAGCTTTAGAAGTGCACAGATTGCCTTTCCATTTTGCTAGGTTCTGATTGGCTCTAGGCCCACTCCATTTTTTTTCTTCCTCCCCTACTGTGTTAGTCTGTAAAGGATTTTTTAATAAATTTTGACTAATGGGCAAATATTTAAAAACTAGCCCCTGGTTTCTGTCATTTACCTGAACTCTGCAAGCTGGAGCCAGGGAGACAACTTGCCTGCAATTTACATTCCCATTGACTACAGGATCCAGCATCCAGAGTTATCAGTTGGCTCCACAAGAGAAGATTGTAAACTTTGGTGCCAGCCTTTATTTAATAATGCCTCTGGTTTGCACCTGGTATAAATGGTAAACACATTACACCTTGTTGTAGAAATTTTACTCTTTATATATACTTACCAGGTATGCTCATCTGTCTGCTTCTTTGGAGCAGATCTTCAAATTGTCCTTGATTCTAAAATGGCTTGTAAGTACTATTTTCTGAGTCAAAAGCTGGTCTTCCTTTGCTCCTGGCAAATTTGTTGTTACCCGTTTGTTTTACCTGGTGTAAAGTGGTAGGCACTTTCCTATCTGTTTCTGTAAATGTCTTTGCAAAAGGTTCTGAACAGCCGAATGGAACATGTTGCCTCTTTGTAAATTGTTTTTCATTTATATTTAAGGCACCCAGAGGCTGTTAGGCATGAGTTTTCCGAAAATTAAAGATTGTTAATAGTTTTGTCTTACCAGTTCAGTACTGATGTACTTTGATATGGAAAGGCTGGTATGGCTTGTTAAAAAAAGTAGGTATTTTTTGAAGATTTCTGAGAGGAAGGAATCTTTCTTGCATTAAAACATGAACTGAGAAGTAAATCTTTGCTTCTACATTCCCGGTTTCTGAAATCTAATAGTACTGATTTTGTTACCAGCAAAGCTTTTGAAATAATCAGAATTTAAACAACTCTTATCTTCAGGGTAGGGTGACAGGGGAAGATTTAAGCATTTCCTTCAAGCCCTGCTGTATATATCTGATGGGATTCCAGCATTCACTCCTTTTTTCCTCAAGTCCTTATTGTAACGTGGCATTACAACTTCACATAGAATAAATTCGGTAGAATCCCTGAACAAATGTGGTCTTAACTTAAAAATATTGATGATGGAAGTTACTTTTCCAATATGTTTGGATTAGAAAGTAACTAAAAGCTTTTAAAAGATGTTTAAGAACGCAGCTTGGGTGCTAATGACATGTAGGCATTTTGGGACGATTACATCAGGATGTTTTTGGTAGCAGTCTTGCTGAACTTTATCTTGTAAATCAGAGTGTTTATCTTATCCCCATCTCGTCTCAATTTTTTTTTAAAAACCTTTATCTTGATAACTTTCTCTCCAAATCTCTTATCAGATGAGCTTATGGCTTTTCTGAGAGAGGGAGGAAAGGGGAAAACAAAATAATTTGAAACAGTTTGGTCATTCTGTACCGCTGGACACTAACACTTAAACACCAATTTATCTCGCTATCAGCAAGCAAATATGGATGTAAATGCTCCCATTCTGATGCGGAGGACTTAGACTAGGAAAGAGACTTTTTCTGGCCAATAAAATCCCGGTAAATGATTGCATCTATTAGATTCTTCCCCCCACCATCCTTTTGAAGATACCTTCATGGGCCTGGAGCTCAAGAGGAGTCCCCTTCCCCAAGAAGTGACCATCTGCATTTGTAAATCTATCATGCAGGCTTTGAGGGGGATAAAAAAATAAATTGGTTCCAGAGACCGTCTCAGCTTATTTGAAAGAAAGAAAGAAAGTGGGGAGAGGAGAGTGGCACTAGAAATAATTTTTAACTGATTGCATTAGCTTGAGAAGTCATAGGTGGATGTACCTGGCATGGAACCGATGTGAGATGCCATTTCCTTAGTGCAGAGAGTTTGCCATTCTAGTTTGTGCTAGGAAGGAAAGAGAAGGCACCCTCCACTATGTGTTGAGTCTTCTTTTTATGAGTTAGCTGATACCTTTGAGCTGCATTTCTGGTACTTTTCCATATCTGGGTAATGTAAAATGTACAAGTTGAGTAGACAAACCTGACTAATTAAATTGTTTTTAGTGTTAAATTGTTAATACCTGCAAGGTTGGGAGGAGTTTTATAAATAATTATTCTGCGTGTTTGGAGTATGATATTTCTTTAATGCCCCACCCAAAAGCAAGCATATGCCAATGAATTTTCAGAGTGCCTAGCTGTCACAGAAAAACTGGTTACTCTTATAGTCTAAGTTGTTGCAGTTCTTGCCTTAGAATTTAACACTGGAAAAGGGCAAATTAAAAGAATATTTCATTGCTTATGAAGATCAATATGTGGGTGGATTTGGAGACGTCCTCTTTAGTTAGGATCTTTGTTTTCCTTTCCATACAGAGGGGTCGATGAATAGGTGGAATAGTTACCATTGGAGGGTAATAGTCACTCCTTGATGCATGTGGAATTTGTTTGGAGTGTGGTGGAATTGCTGATCCTACTTCAAACTTCCCATAGTATAGATTTCAGACGCTAAAGTCTGTAGGAACACTTGCTTATGTAGAACCTATTTCTCTGATATATTCATATTTCTGTTTCTCTTTACTTTTCTGCCAGCAGGCCTCCGATGTCATCAGAATTTCTCTTTTGAATAGCTAGAGTAAAGTGTAGGACTTGGGTGAAGACAAAGGCACAGCTCCATTGCCAGGCATGTATTGAGGTTTACCACGGTGAATAGGGAGTAATGTTGAAAATCATTCTTTCTTTCCCTCTACAAATTAACCTGCTAAAGTAGCGCCAACTAGATAGGAATTAAAGATTGGCTAGTTATTCAGGGGTGGTGAAAGGCTGAAATGAATATGGAACATCTGCATGATGATAGAGTTCCCACACAGAAAATGTTCAGTTTTTGGTTTTCTGTCTTCTAGTTATGGATAGGTTGAACTTTTCGGGTTACTTGGTCTCACAGCATTTCTTCTCTGTTTTGCAAGGATACTAGGTAGAGCAGATCCATATCTGTGTAAGTTTTCTGAATAGAAGGCGGCTGTGGATACCAGTGACGTTTATCAAATTCTGTCTAGGGCTTGGACCCTTGTGGAATATCCTCTCTTGCTCTTGTGTTTTAATACAAAAGTGGAAATCAAATTCTTAATTTCTGGACTCCAGTTTTTCAAGGGTTGCCACAACTAAATCTGTGGAACCCCTCTCTGTGTTGCTTTCTTCTGTGGTTCAGGTCTCATTGGAGACAATTATTTACCAAACAGAACACGCTACACTGTTTTATCTTGTGCTAGTGCTTTTGATTTTTGCAAATTCTGCTCAGTTAGACATATCCCCCTTTTCACTATGTATTGCTCTCGCTAGCAAATGCAATTTAATAAGCAAATTTAAAGTGGGGTGAAACCTACATAGCCCCCATCACACTTTGCCCCCCAACCTAATAAAAATGAACAGTTTGCTTTTTGTTACATTATAATTATTTCCTCTGTGCTGATGCATTTAAAGACCACTCACTAGGATTTTTGAAACGCAAAAAATGTTTTCTGTTATGCTTCTTGGAAACATAGAACTCTGGTGATTCCTTATCAGTTCTCTATCCAAATGCTGTTAAAAGTGCTTAGAATTAATACTTGTTTTTAGAAGAAAGTGAAGGCCTTTAAAAATAGCATGTGGAATTTTCTAAGACATACAAGGAAAAAAGCATTACACTATAGACTGACAGGACTTGATCGTGTCACTTTAAAATATGTCAGTATTTTTATGCCCTTTTCTCCCTGCATCCCACTACTATTCATATAAAGGATGAATTTATAATTTTATTTTATAACTCTTCCGTGGAGTGAGAGAAGTAGCTGTGATTACCCTTTGGATTAAGTGGATACTATCGGGTTAAATGTTGGATGTAAATGGGCAGCTTTCTTATAGATGATGCAAAATGCCCTAGGCTTTTAAATCTTTCATTTACTTTCCACTGTGTCAAATATTTTACTTCGTTCATGTTGAGTGAGAAATGCAGAAAAATTTCCTTTTTGTTTCTAGTCAGTTTCATTTTTGGCCTTTGCACTGTCAGGTACTACTGTATCTTGCATTGTGAAGAATGCAGGATAAGGATGTGTATCTGAAAAATATGATGATGATTTTGGTGGGCTTGAGCTTTTAATATGTGGTCAACAAACATTTCGGGCAAATGTTGACAGGATTAGTGCCCCTTTAAGTGAACTTTGCATTGGAAGTGAGCAGAGCTGTTCTACAGGGGGCTCAATGAACCAATGTGGTTCTAATTTTATCCCATCATCTCTGAAGGGGGCTCTTTGAAAACTGCTTTCTGAGTTTACAGGGGGACAAAAATTGTAGTTTGGTTTCAATGAATTAATCAGACTGTGTGCTATTTAATAGATAGTGTTTTTGATGGCTGGTTGGGGTGTAGTATTGTTAGACAACTTGCAGTTACAGAGAAATTCTGACTAAATCTTAAATCCCATGAGTGTAATCTTGGAGAAAGATTGATCCTGGTGGGCTTCTGTGCTGAACGCTGAAAGGAAACATTCCTAATAAAATACGGTTTGGAAAATTCATTTCAGGCTGGAATTTGGCTTTCTAGAGAGCATTTTAATACGGAGGAGAGGGAAATGGGACACATCATCCATGTAGCTTTTAAGAATTGATTATAACCTACTATACTCTCCCCTCCCCCCACCCCGCTCTGGAAATTTTATTCCTAGACTTGCTCACTTATTAGCTTTCTGTAGCAAGAAAATTACTGTCTTAAAACAAACAAACAAACAAAAAAGTTTGCCAAGAACAAAAAGGTCTTATCCTTTGTGATATTTTTATTCTGTCTTTAATGACATCACAGTGTCCTATTTAATTTTGTAAGCATTGGGTTGGAAGACTGGTGTCTCTCTGCTGCTTCTTTTTTTTTTTTTTTTAATGTCTTTTATGAGGGACAAAGTGCTTGTGGGAAAGCTGTTTTTGATGGGAGTAGTTGGCCTGGAGCTCTGCATCAGTGGGCTAACACTTGTAGGAGCAGATGTAATTTAATTACCGTACTGGGGGTGCATGAGGTGCTTCACAGTATAAGGAGTTGAGTAATATTGAATACATGCTGCTTATTTTTAATTACAAATGTATTTTGATTGTAGAACTTTTTGAGCCTTTCTTTTGAATAAGAGTGAGTCTGCTGGTAGTAGTTGGGTGTTATCTGCTGTGGTTCCTTGCTAATCTGAGTGTGGGATATCCAGATGGCAGCGTAATTGATCTTATAGCATGCATGCACCTTTAACTGGTACATCTGAAGGGTTTTTCTTAATCTCCAAAGACTGGTTTGGATTAACTGGGGCTGGGCAGCCTGAATCCTGGTTCATGTTTCCTGCTGAAATGAAAGAACTGTTCTCAAATGTGCCAGGAAGACGAGGGTGGAAAAGGGACTTCAGAGCATTGCATGCTTTGGTTCGAATAGTTCAGATGTAAGCTTGGCCTCATGATTATGAGCATAATGCTAGTTCAGTTCTGTGCAGTGTTGTTGAAAGTGCATTTTCCAGGTTGGCTAGCTTCAATTTAAAATGCAAGCAGAACATTGTTTGCGTGTTGTGATTATAGGGGTGCAGCCGTCTACGTTGTAGCAAATCTACATAAATTTGTGTTCATGCATGCTGGAGGGGATTTTTATTACACTTTGCCTGTCTCTCCATTTCAGTGAGGATATGGCAAGTTTGGCATGTTTTGGCGTTATTCAGGGGAGAGATGAATAAATGTAAGTTTCAACTTTGGAGAAAGAAAGAGAGCCACTTCCCTCTAAGTCCTATTTCCCTTCTCAGTGCCTTTGCCAGGGCTCAGTGATTGTCTTCAGGGAATGACTCTTCTGTTGACTTAAGAAAATTAAAAAAAAAAAAAAAAAAGGGTGGGGGGACTGAATTTGAAGCAGTGACTGTTGCAGTAGCTGTCTAAATACCACTGGATTCTATAAAAGATTTAATTGCTTCCTTAAAAAAGAGCTGTGATGGGGTGACTGATTGTGAAAGGAGCTGTAGTTTCATGCAGCTAAACAGCTGCTAAAGTACCTTAAAATACTGTCTGGAATTATGACAGAATCAAAGCTTTTGTTTCTTTGGGGGATTTTTTTTTCTTTTTTTCTTTCAGCATTTCAGATGAGGGTCCCATTTCATATTTGATCTGAAGGAATTAGTGACTTCAGTATATTCTCTACTCTTATATTTTTTTAAATACAACATTTCAGATATACATGGCGCTTTATATAGTGGTTTCGCAAACAGAAGATGAGTCTTGTCCAAAACAAGCATAGTACAGCAGATGCAGATAGTGTATCCCTGGAATGGAGTGTGGATACTAGCATGGATCGTGTAGACCTTTTCCCATATCCTCATTGTGTTAGTTATAAAGACCAAAGCTAATATTTCAAACTATGTCTAATTAAAGCTTTTTGCCCTTTTTGGGATTAATATTGAGTTCTTTAAAAGTCTTTGATATGTATTGGAGACAACACTAATCTGCTATAGAATTTTTGTGTCTCAGATGGGTAGTATTGTCCCAGTGTCTCCTTGAAAGGTTTCAGAGCTCCTAATATATAGCAGAGTAGCCATTCTACAAAGTGTTAGAGTCAAAGAAGCCTTGGTGCTTGGAAGCAAATCTGCTTGATGAGTGCATGAGTCCTAGTGGAGAAACATCTTGTAGAGATCAGTAGCACATGATATTTGGAGTCTGGCAGCTGAAGCAGGGTGTGGAGAAACAAAGCTGAAATCCGCTCTGTCTAATTAATGATTCCTTGTATAGGAGGAAACTGGAAGGAGTAGCCATCATGTCACATCTGGGCAAGGATGCAGTAATGTGGTGGTGCTTTTATTATACTTGTCTTATTTACTCTAGAAGGTTGGCTCCTCTTGGTCTGTTTCCCCTTTCATTAATTTCTTTTAGGTCTTGTCTACGTAGGGAGTTATTCTAGATTAACTATTTTGAATTAACTCCATGGAGTAAGAATGTGCGTTTGTTTTTTAGAGCAAAAACAAACCAACCAAAAAGCCACCTTCTGTGACCTTACGCTTGTGAGAGGTGCTAGAGCAGAGGTTTCAGCCCGCGAGCTCCTCACAGATCCCCCCGCCATCCCGCAGTGTTTACCTAGAGCGGCTCTGGCCCCCGTGCTGCTCCAGGAAACAGAAAGAATGTGGGGGAAGAGAGGCGTATGTTGCTGTTGCTGTTGCTTCAGGCACTGCCCCCAGCAGCTCCCATTGGCCGTGGTTCCCCGTTCCCGGCCAATGGGAGCTCCTGGGGGAGGTGCCTGAAGCAACAACAACACACGCCCCTGCGCCTCTTTTTCCCTCGTGCTGCTCTGGGAAGCAGAATGAACACGAGGGCAGGGCAGGCAGGCAGGGAGTCTGCCCTGTCCCGGCCCCAGTGCGCGCCGGGTCAGAGCCACCCCTCCTCAACCCACTGTCCTGAGCTCCCTGCTGCATCCCGACTCCCTGCTGTACCCTGCACCCTGACCCCCTGCCCTGAGCCCATTGCTGTACCCCAACTCCCTTCCTGAGCCACCTGCTGCATCCTGCACCCGACCCCCTGCCCTGAACCCCCTGCTGCACCCCTGCTGCACTCCAGTCTCCTTCCCTGAGCCGCCTGCTGCACCTTGACCCCCTGCCGCACCCCTCCTGCACCCCAACCCCCTGCTCTGAACCCACTGCCACACCCCTCGTGCTACCCAACTGCCTGCCCTGACCCCCTGCCATACCCCTCATCCCTCCTGCACCCCACACCCCAACTCCCTGCCCTGAGCCCCTGCCACACCCCACACACCCCCTGCTCCCCCTGGGGGCAGGAAAGGGGCAGAGTTGGGGTGGAGATTTCAGGGAAGGGGTTGGAATAGGGACAGGGAAGGGGTGGGAAGAGGTGGGGCAGAGGTGGGGCCTCATGGAAGGGGTGGAGTGGGGGCAGGGCCGAGGGTGGCAGGGGGAGGTGTCATAATGCAGCCCTTGGGCCAATGTACTAGCCCTCATGGTCATTTGAGTTTGAGACCCCTGTGATAGAGTATCAGGGACTGAGTTTTGGAAGTGATCGTTTCTCACACCAATTCTTCAGGAGACTGTCTACATTAATGGTCACTCATCACTAGCTGTCTGTGTTGGTCATTATAGTTGAGACTCAGAAGTCCACAGCCTCGCATGGAGGGCACAGTCTGCTACTTACTGGACAACTTTAAAGGCTGTGTGTACATGAGCAGTTTCTAAGATTGCCTGCTATTGCACTAGCACAGTGGTTCTCAAGTTTTTGTGCTGGTGACCCTTTTCACATAGCAAGCCTCTGAGTGCAACCAACCCCCTTTTTATATTAAAAACACTTTTTTATATATATAACACAATTATAAATGCTGGAGGCCAAGTGGGGTTTGGGATGGAGGCTGACAGCTTGCGACCCCCCCATGTAATAACCTCAGTTTGAGAACCGCTGCACTAGCACCAGTGCAGCTCCACCAGTAGAAGTGCTGGTCAGAGTTGCAGACAGGGTTTAGATGTTTTTATCTCAACCTGATCCCAGTGGGGCTAGACAAGTTGACGCTGAACATCTGTCCTGTCTATGCTGACCGGCCCAGCCCCTGTGTTGCTCCATTGGTGGCAACGTTTACACTTTTTTTTCTTTTTGCATTATTGCAGCATCTAGGAGCCCCAAGCAAGATCAGGCTGCTTCATGATAGATGCTGTTCAAACACATAGGCAGTGACTTTGGCCTTGTCTACACTGCCACTTTACAGTGCTGAAACTTTCTTGCTCAGGGGATGGAAGCGATGGAAGTTTCAGTTCTGTAACGTGGCAGCATAGACAGAGCACCAGCCCTGGGAGCTACTCGCCTTGCAGAGGTGGTTTTATTACAGCTCTGGGAGAGAGCTGGCTCTCCGCGGCAGCGTTTCAACATTGGTAGCGAAGCCATACCATTTCTCTGTCCTAAAGAGAGTGTGGTCTAAAACAAGACAAAAGATGAGAAAAAGGAAGAATTATCCTCTTTTTAGGATGGGGAACTGAGAGACATTAAGTGATGTGTCCAGGCCCCCCTAGACATTTTTGACAGAGATGAGACCAGGACTCTGATTTTCTGAGTGCCTGGGCAGAGTCAGTCACACGGCTATTCTGCATTAAATAAAAATGCTGCTGTAAGCAAGGCTTAAGAGTTATGGTGGTGGTGGCAGGTAGGGCTTTTCTATGGTTAGCGATGGCTTGTTCTCAGAGCTCTCTCTGTTCACTCCCCAGAGCTGGATATAGAATTATTCAGGTGTCAGCGTGGCAAGGCCACCAGGGCCCTGGAGCTGAGCAGCTGCACTTAAAAAATGCTAGCTATTTTTAACCCTGGCTTGTCTGTTCTGCTTGGAATAACCTTTCCTGACTGCAGCTGCCCTTCACAGGTGCTCTCTCTTCTCTTCCCACAGCAGTTTTGTCAGCTTTTATCTGTGGTGCTTGCTTTGGGTAGTAGCCAGGTTGTGCCATGTTGAGGAAATACCAGTCTGTGGGTGAACAAATCACTGTGTAGGCTATCAAGATAGAGAGGTACATAAAGGCAAATACGTACAGCCCAATACTGATAAGATAAACCTGTTTTCGAGTGAAATTGTAATGAACTGGATTTCTTTTTTAATTTGCTTGCTAGCCCGTCGTTAGTACCTTCAGAATAGAAAATCTACATCTGCTCTGTGTACAGTGTCCCTGACTACTGAATTGATGGCTTGTTCCCCTTCTGCAATAAAAGATAGGGATGGGCAAAGCTTGCATATTTGTCTTCCTGGTTTAAATGAAAAAGGACAAAGGAATAACTGGAAACTAATCAACCACAATTCCAGGAGGCTTCTTCCAGCATTGTAGCTGTGTGGCATGCCTGACTACTTAACAAGCAACTTATTAGCATACAAAATATTGACATGCTAAAGCATGAACTAGATTTGTGATGCTGTTGTGTCAGAGTGACTGCTACTCACAAAAACCCTTATAAAATGTTAGTATGTGGTGTAGCAGTTTGAAAGGCTGTTGGAGCACCTGCTCCAGAATTGTTTTTTCCAAGCCTTTTTATTTTTCCTGAAATCTCAGAGGTGAGATGCCGCTTTATGGGCTAGCTGATGGCTTGCAAAATGTCGGTGTAAACAAACATCCTGAGGGAATTTCAGGAACCTGAGCTACTCTCACTGCAAACTTCTTCCATATTATGGAAAAAGCAGATTTGCACCAAGTTGTGAAAACTAGTAACACAAGATGATTTAAAATGTCATTCTGTCACATGATCTGCAGCTGGGATTCCCACTGACTATGACTTGGTGGTTGCTGTTCTAGTGGGAACAAAGTCCTTTCTCAGCTTATTCAAGGATCTAGTTACTGGAAGAGTTTTATGTTTTGGGAGCTTGAGTGTGGGCTCTCCTCCCTTGGCTGAGGGAATTGAATAATTACTGAGGCAAGATATTTTGTGTACTGTGTAAATCAGACTGGGTAGATTCTTAAGCCTGTGTGTTGCTTGTAATTGTTCAGTGGCTCTTGTGTTGTAGTGGTGGTGGGGGGAAGAGCTCAAACCTTGGTTGGTACGCTACATATGCTGCATACACGTCTTTTCCAACAACTGGTATCAGAAGGTCTGGACATAAGATTCCCCCCGCACCCCATATTAATCCCTCTCCATCTCACCCCAGATTGGAGTGGGATTCTGTCCTTAATACTTAATCACTGTAAGGAAGTGGGGACAGGATTTGCGTGAAAGGTGCTATACAAGCTAGTAATCTCTATCTCTGGAGAATATCATTGGTAGTGAGTTTGGGGAGTACATTCTTCAAGAGCAGAGCAGGTGTCACCCCCTGGTGGCCGAGCTCCTAACTCACAGGTAGCTGGGGAAAGGAACAGGAGAGACAGAAATGAGCCTGACACATTCCTTACCTAGAGCACGTGAATGTATTTTTCCTGCCATAAAGGGCGTTACTTCTTTTTTTGTAGTGACTGAAGTTCCCTTCTTTGCAGCTTGATCTGAACCTTGGGGAATATGATCTGCTCTGCTTGATTTTTTTCTTATGCAACAGCTTCTGGTTTGGTACTTCAGAAAAAGCAAAATGTCTTTGCTGCTTATCAGCTATAAATACACTTGTCCCATTAGTATTGGTCACTGAATATTTGCATATTCTATTCCTCATTAAAGCTGAGAAGTCTGTTTATGGTTGAACATGTTAAATGTGAGTGCAAGACTTTACGTTTCATTCCTTTTGCTACCGATTTCTGTATTTTAATGGATTTCTAAAGTGTGTTTGCATGTATATTGTGTGTGAGACTATTAAGTGAAGACATTCAGCTCCTCGTTACAGCAGCAATGAGAGGAACGAGTGCCCGATTTGGCTTGAGAGAACTGCACTGAAGGATGTCTGCCTGTAAAAACAGTTGCTGTAGGGGTTGGATTCAATTCCTTTGTTTAGCTTCCTTGTAGTAACCCAACTGAACACAAAGGGGAGACCTGCTGTTTTCCCACAAAGCGTTAGTGTAAGTCCATTCCCCACCTGGAGTTCAGGAGCAATTTTAGGTGCAGTGTTTGTGAATATGGGATTTGTGGAGTGGTGACTCTTCCCCTTTGCAAAACTCCAGCCATCATACTGCTTTTTAAAGGGGGACTATTGGGCTATTGTTAAGCATCTTTTGGCATTTTCAGGATTATGGGATAGTAGGCCTCTCTTTTAGAGGAGAGTGTGAGATGGTTTGTGTTCTGCAGGGAGAAATTCCCCTGGAAGCCAGGGGAGGGATTAAGGAGGTACCCTGTCTGCAGCCGCAAGGGCACCATATGGAAAGGATCTGAGTGTAATATCCCAAGCTGCAGAACAGCTTTACTGAAGAGGCCACTTCAGCGGGGGGACGCAGTGTGGTTAGTCCTCACCGGCTGACACATCCCAGGCCTTCCTCAGACTTGAAAGAGCTTGAGTTTGCCTTTGAATCTGAGGATTTATAGCCCTTTTAGGCCTCTCCAATAAAAGCAAGGCTCCCTTCTCAGATAGAACCCACCATCTCCCTCCTCTGGGCTCATTATCCTGGGGATTTGTGTTGCTTTCTTTCTCTCGCTCTGTTGTTCACAACTGTTAGTTTCTTCTTCAGATGTACAGCTGAGAACTTCAGAGTACAAAAGCAGAGTCAGAAGGAGCCAGGAGACTTGCAGATAGAACTGTTGCTGCCAGAACGTGGCCCCCACCCCATAACTGAACACCCTCCCTCGAGGCCAGCAGAGTCAGGCTGAAGCTGCAGTGCCAGGGAATCTAACAAAGGCAGCTGCTCCAAGGCCATCTCTGAGCAAAGACCCAGGGGTGCCAACAGTGAGTGCCTCCTGATTTTTAGATGATTATGTAAATTTTAAAAGGGTCTGAACGGAGAGGGGCACAGGTTAGAATTGGCTCAAGGCAGGTTTATTTTCTGTTGGAGGTTGGGAGAAAGGGAGGTATTAGTGAGACTTTAACATCTTTGGTGAAGAATCCATCTTGCAAATGTAAAATGCAACATAAATATAGGAAGATTTTTTCAATTTTTGCACTGCCTCGTGTCTTACAGCAAACTGAAGAGACAAATGTGTGTCTAGGTCTGATTGCCCATCAGATGCCTCTTTGTATCTGTGGGTTTGGGGAAGTGTTGAAGCTGGCTTCTAGGGTGCTGACCATGAAAGGAGCCATGGATAGAGCCGGCTTTAGGAAGTGTGGGGCCCAGTTCGAACAGTTTCAACGGGGCCCCAGCAGGGATGGCTTCAACACCACCACCACCACCACACATGTAAAAAAATACATGGGGCTTGTACTCACCGGGCGGTGCTCCGAGTCTTTGGTGGTACTTTGGCGGCGGGTCCTTCACTCACTCTAGGTCTTCGGTGGCACTGAAGGACCCGTTGCCGAAGTGCTGCCGAAGACCCAGAGCAAGTGAAGGACCCACCGCCGAAGTGCCGCTGAAGAACCCGAAGCACTGCCAGGTGAGTAAATATTAAAAAGACACCTCTAGCCAGGGAAGGGATTCTCACTGGGCTTGGGGCCCTCTTAGGCGCGGGGCCCGATTCAGGGGAATTGGTGGAATAGGCCTAAAGCTGGCCATGGATAATGCTTTCTGATGTACGAGATCTAGGCCAATCTACAGACCATATTGTCCCCAAAGCTGAAGATAAAAATATCCTGATAAAATGTGTCCATTCATAGCAAAGAGCTTCTTTTCTGACCTCCTGCTGTTTTAGCCTTGTGCTGCCTCATCCTTTCTGTGTTACACTAACTGCAGATTGCAAACTGTTCAGAGTACAGACTTGTCACTACAGAGATCTTTAAAGCACCATGTCCACTTGGGGTGTTATATAAACTGTACAAATCCAGCTTCCAGCAAGCAACGCGAAGTTGCTTCAGGAGCAAAGGTCCAGCCTCCTGGTAGCTCCTACTAGCGTGTTTGTCCTTTCTGCAGGGTTTTCAGAGCCCATCCCAGGTCTGTGGTGATTAGGGGCCTGTGACTTTGCTTTTTGTGCATCGTCTTAGTATCAGAGGTGCTGGATAACTCACTCCTCTTGGATCCCAGGGTTATTAGAGCTTACCTCTGTTTTGAATTCCTGGGCTGTAAGACAAGCTGTACCCCTTCAGGTGTCTGCAAATCTTATTACTAGCCGCTTTTCCACTTGTTTTGGCCATGGTCTTTAAATTTCATCTGTTTGCTGAGTGCTCATTTGTCTGGTTCTGAATGGCCAGGACTGTACCCTCCCTCATTCAGACCTAGGAGCGTTCAGCTGCTCAACACATGCTGCCAGATTTATTTGGTCTCTTGTCACGCCCCTCCCTCCCTCCCCCCTATATATATATATATATGGGGGGGAGGGAGGGAGGGGCGAGTGTGTGTGTGTGTGTGTGTGTGTATATATATATGTGTATATATATATATGTGTACACACACACACACACACACACACACACACACACACGCATGTTCTTGCTTAGCACCAGCTGTAGAATTCAAAAGCTCGTAGTGGTCTTGTGTCCATGCAACAGAGGGTGGAGACAGTCCGGCATGTCTTTTTGCCATTCCCCATGATCCAAGATGCACATTATTGGAGTACTTGTTTTTCCCTCTTGCAGCATATAGTCAATGGGGTCTGCAGTCTGTCACCTCAGTGCCTGGCAATATGAAGAGGACGCTCTTTCCACGTGAGTCTCTGTCTCCATTTTCTGGCCCACATGAAGCTGTGTTTGCAGCATCCATATGATCTCTTCTGTGCAGGGCTGGATTTATATTTGGTTATGGGCTGCAAGGAAAATCATGGATGAGTTTTTAAAAAAAACCTATGTCTCATGTCTTTGGTCAAGAGATACAGTTTAGATGTAATAAAATGTTAGTGCAATTCTTTGAATGTCCTCTGCCATTCTGTTGCTTCCTATGTGGGGGTTGTACATCCAGGAAAGGGAGGGATGGCTCGCTGGACTCTGCCTCTCACTGTGGCTACGTTGCAGCTCCTGGGTTTAGCCATTGTCTCATCTCAGGCAGGCAGTGGGAAGGATGTGACATTCTTAGCATGTCATATTGTGTCTATGGTTATGTCCGTACTGTAAGCTAGAGGTGTGATTTTCCCATGTCCACGAACTCTACCCATCTTAACTCTCTCTGAGCTAGCATGAATAAACAGCAGTGTACTGGTGGTAACCAGGGTAGTGGCAGTGGAGGTGCAGCTGAGCCATGGTTTCAGGCAGGTTTGTACTCTATAGCTCAGCCATGCCTCCTCTACCAAAGCTGCTGCTGCTATACTGCTATTTATATTCATGCTAGCTCAGTAAGAGCTAGCATGGGTGTGTGTAACGAGCAGGAGAAATAGCCTATATCATCTGTACACATGTAGACACTACAGCCCAGGTCTGTTTTATATGTGCACGTCAAGGTTCTAGCTCAGGGGTGGGCAAACTTTTTGGCCCCAGGGTCACAATGGGGTTGCAAAACTGTATGGAGCCTCCCCAAACAGCCCGCCCCCCACCCCTATCTGCCCTCTTCCACTTCCCGCCCCCTTGACTGCCCCTCTCAGAATCTCTGACCCGTCCACCCCACCCCCCCTGCTTCCCGTTCCCTGACCGTCCCCCTCCTGGACCCCTTACGCCCTGATCTCCCCTCTCCTGGGACCGCACCCCATATCCAACTGCCCCCTGACCCCCCACCCCTTCTCCGGCCCCTGCCCCCTTACCATGCCTCTCAGAGCAGCATATCCGGCAGCCGCGCCGCCCGGCTGGAGCTAGACACGCTGCTGCTCCGCTCAGCAGGAGTGTGCCACTCCGCCGCTCAGAGTGCTGCCTGCGCGGCGGTGTGGCTGTGGGGGAGTGAGAACAGCAGGGGAGGGACCAGGGCCTAGCGTCCCTGGCTGGGAGCTCAAGGGCCGGCGAGGATGGTCAGATATGGGCTGCGGGCTGTAGTTTGCCTACCTCTGCTTTAGCTGTTTAAATAGAGGTTTAGGAAAGAGTCCACAGAAATGACATAATGTATTACATTTTTTTTTTCTTAATGGGCCCTGTCGGATCACTCAATCTACTATACACATAGTGCTCTCCTCCACCTTAAACTCCTGCCGTGCTGGACTTCCAGCAGGCTTTTTCCACTGCTTCATGTTTCTGCTTAAGAACCAAGCTCCTTTGGAAAATTCCTTTACTTTGGAGCCTTTTGGAATCCTAATGATCAGACAGTTTGCTCAGGGAAAGACGGAAGCTTTCATAGGTTCATTGGACTGGCCTAAGCTGTGAAGGGGCCCAGCAGAGACTGAATGCCTGAGGGTAACGGAAGTGAGTGCATACTGCTATTGGTTGGGGGATGAATGGTGGTTGGGCAATTGGGACAGGTCCTGCCCTGGGATAGGCCAAGAGGGGAGGGCTGCTTTAGTGGAAGCACCTCCAATGAAGTGAGAAGCAGCTCCTTGGGCACGAGTTCCTTGGGTGGAAACTGTTCTTCAGGCAAAGGGAGGGCAAGGGCTTTCTTACGACTGGCATTTCTTCTGCAAAGCATCACTGGTGGGGTTGAATCACTTTCAACTGCTGCAGGTTCAAAAAGGCCTTTTGGGACTGCCTCCTGCAGCAACTAATGGCATCATATGGGTGTCTTGTTGAGGCTTCAGCTAGTTGCACTCAAGTGAATGGCCTGGTTAGTCTGGATAGCCTAAGGACTTAAGATTAGTTTCTAAGGAGCTGGAAAGTTCTTCCCCTCCTCAGCATCCAGCAGTATCTAATGTGCCCCAGAGACGAGAGAGAGAGGAGCAGTGCCCTGGTTTCCATCTTTTTCCTCAGAATGAGCATTTCAATTGGCCATTTGTCTCGGGCGAAGGCATCTAGACCTCCTCTCCCATCCATTTTTCCCCTCCTGGTAAATCCAGCTTCCAGTTCAAATGTCCATTTTCCACCTGAATCTACCTAGTTTCATATAGTGTTGAGGATCTCATTGTGTTCATTGTCCTGGACAGTTGTGGGGTATGTTATCAATCTGAGCTGCATCATGCCTTTTATTGTGAGAGTTCAGCACTTTCTAGACGTGCTTTGTATCCTGTTGTTGGTCTGCCACATGTGTTCCATTGGGTGTTTGGCATAACTCATACCTCCACACTGGTCAGACTGCCATTCTGCCATTGAGAATTAACCTTAAAGCAGGACCATTCCTCTTGGGCCACAGGTTTGTCTTGGGGCTTGGCTACACTTGCAGGTGTGCAGCGCTGGGAGTTACAGTTGTCTTCATACAGCTGTGTAGGGAAAGTGCTGGAATGTGGCCACACTGACAGCTACCAGCGCTACAGTGTGGCCACATTTGCAGCATTTGCAGTGCTGTTGGGAGTGGTGCATTATGGGCAGCTATCCCACAAAGCACCTCGTCCCACTTTGGTGCCGTGGGTTGTGGGAAGGGGACGGAAGGATGCGGGTCATTCTGCTTCCTGTCCCGACACCCCGTGATGCATCACTTCACATCCCAGCAGTCCCTGTTTTTCCGTCCACGTTGGGCGCCATTGTGACTCTCCCAGTGGTTTCTGTGCAGTGCGATTTCTGTGGGAAATGGAGCCCAAACTGCTGAGGAATATGCTGACGAGTCTCACCAGCACATCACGTTTGGCAGTTGAGCTATTCCTTAAGCTCCAAAGTGATGAGGAGTCCGATGATGATAGTGAGTCGCCTGATGCGTACGACACGACATTGCTTGTGGCATTCACGGAAATGCTCAGCACCGTGGAACGCTGCTTTTGGACTCGGGAAACAAGCACTGAGTGGTGGGATCACATCGTCATGGAGGTCTGGGATGACGAGCAGTGGCTGCAGAACTTTCGGATGAGAAAAGCCACTTTCATGGGACTGTGCTGAGCTCGCCCCTACCCTGCGGCGCAAGGACACAAGATTGAGCTGCCCTGCCAGTGGAGAAGTGGGTGGCTATTGCAGTCTGGAAACTGGCAACTCCAGACAGCTACTGATCGGTTGGGAACAGTTTGGAGTGGGAAAGTCGACCATTGGAATCATTTTGATGCAAGTCTGCAGGACCATTAATCGCATCCTGCTAAGAAGAACCGTGACTCTGGGGAACATGCAGGACATTGTGGATGAGTTGCACAGATGGGTTTCCCTAACTGTGGAGGGGCGATAGATGGGACGCATATTCCTATTCTGGCACCAGCCCACCTACCATCCGAGTACGTTAATCGGAAGGGGGTATTTCTTTATGGTCTCCAGGCGCTTGTGGATCACCCCGTGGCGTTTCATGACATTAACACAGGCTGGCTGGAAAGGTGCATGATGCACGCATCTTTCGGAACACTGCCTGTTCAGGAAGCTGCAGGCAGGGACTTTTTTTCCCAGAACGGAAGATCACAGTAGGGACGTTGAACATGCCCATTGTGATCCTTGGAGACCCTGCTACCGTTAATGCCTTGGCTCATGAAACCGTATACAGGGAACTTGACAGGATGCAAGGCGGTTCAACTACAGGCTGAGCCGGTGCAAATGACTGTGGAGTGTTCCTTTGGCCATTTAAAAGGGCACTGGCCGATCTCTGTAGGAAGTCCTAGACTTGGGGAAAGCAGCATTCCTGCGATTATATCCGCTGCTGTACCCCCTTTAATATTTGTGAAAGGAAGGGTGAAACATTCAGGCTTGGCTGCATTGGCACTTTACAGCGCTGCAACTTTGCACTCAGGGGTGGAAAACACCACCCTGAGCGCTGAGTGCAGCCTGTAAAGTGTCAGTGTAATCAGGGCGGCAGCGCTGAAGCACGGCTCCAGCCGCTGCACGCCACACCCGTAAAGGATGTGGTTTAATGTGCAGTGGCTGGGAAGCTCTCTCCCAGTCTGCCAACTCTGACCACACTCACACTCAAGCGGCTGCCCTGGCAGCCTTGAAATTTCTAGGGTAGCCAAGGCCTAAGTCAGGAATGGACCTCCGAGTTCAACGCCTGGAGGCTGAATTTGCACGCCAGAGAGCAGGTACGAACAACTACGGGATACAGGGGCTCAACACCAGGGCTTCAAGATTAGGGATACCTATGAGGAGGAATTTGAGGCTAGAAAAACCAACAGTAATGTTGGTGCCTTGAAGGGTAGTGAAGTGCAGTGGTTACAATGCAGTGAATCTGTGTTTCCTAAGATGATTGTGCAATGCCATGTTCTTTCCTGGCTATGGTATCTTTGACTTTTCTGCAATAATAAAGACTGTTTCAAAGCAAAGAATTCATTTATTGAAAAAAAAATTACTTTATTGACAGACAACAACATTTTTTGGGAAACTTAAAAGGGCAGGGGGTGTGGTGGGAATGTAACAGTCACGCGTTTGAATATGTCCTGTGGAGTGCTATGCAATTTTGTTTGCTGGGCCACTTCAGGATTGGGGGGGCTTAATTAACGGGGGGGCATTGGGTTGATGGGGAGGGTTTTTGGGGTGGGGCAGGAGGCGGTAAGGTTCGTAGTTCTCAGGTGGTGGTGAAACGAACATTGGTGTTGAGGGAGCTGGTGGGGTAAGGAAACCTGGATGTGGGAAGGGATTTGGAAGCTGACATTAGGCCAAGGGAAAGAGCTTTTGGCATGGGGGGGAAGGAGGGCCGGCAATGGTATGCTTATGCCTGCATGGCTATGAGCACTGCGGAAGAGTCCGCTTGGCACACCAAGGATCCTATCAAGCTGCTTTGTGCTTTTCTTCCTGGCCGCTGCGTTTCTCTGGTGGATCCTGCTTTCCCTTTCCCTCCAGTCCTGCACTTTTTGATTCTCTCTGGCAGAGTGATCCATAACTGCTTTCAGCAGGTCATCTTTGCTTTTTCGTGGCTTCTTCCGCAGGTTTTTGGAGTCTTTGAGCCGTTGATAACACGGGCAGCTGAGAAGTCAAGGTCGCTTATGGAAAGCAAAAAAGGCAACAGTTAACAGAGGCAGCATTGTTTATATCTCAGACAGTTATTCCCACACAATGAAGAAGTTTACAGTCTTCACTTTAGCATAATTTTCCCATACCAAAGAGAGCGCACATAACCCACAGGAGCCCTGAAATAGTGAGTAAGGGGGATTGATTGCTTCAGGGATGTGCAGGGATTTCTGTGTATTGGGGAAAGCAAACAGCTGCAGGAGGCACCAACACTGAACAGTCTCCCAACATTTCCACAGGAATTAATCCTGGAAGATAACTCACTGCTGCAGATCACCTGGGAAGAGTGGGAGGGTCTTCTACAGCAATGCGGATTCTGCCCTGGCCCCTATGCAGCTTGCCTGTGTGCAGCAATGGTCCCCCCACCCCTCACAGCACAGTGGCGTGGGCGCGTTAGCCTGACTGGGACAAGGACCACAGTGCCTTTCCCTATAAACTTGCGCAAGTGCATTGCCCACGCTTTGGCTGAAACTTTTGAAGAGATTACCAAGGCCGATTACCGCGACGTGACAGACCACATCAGTAGGCTATTCCACATCTAGGCATGCATGCATGCAGCCCTAACCCTCCCTCCTCTCCTGAAACATTTGCATCCTGAAACTAAAAGCTGCTTACCGGGAACCCGCTCCTCTGCTTGTCCTTCACCAAGTACCGGCTGCTGCGACTGACTACCTTCCTCCTGGCTTCAGAAGAGCTCCTGGCCGCATGCTTCCTGGGACTCTGGGGTGTCTCCCCCCTCCTTCTCCTCCCCCCCCCGCTCTGAAGTGTCCATCGTGGTCCTCGGATTGGCGGTGGGGTCATCCCCAAGTATCTCATCCAGCTCCTTGTAAAAACGGCAGGTCGTGGGGGCAGCGCCGGAGCGGCAGTTTGCCTCGTGGGCTTTGCAATAGGCACTCCGCAGCTCCTTCACTTTAACCCTGCACTGCACCACGTCCCAGTCATGGCCCCTTTCCAGCATGGCCCTTGATATCTGCCCATAGGTATCATAATTCCTACAGCTGGAGCGCAGCTGTGACTGCACAGCTTCCTCCCCCCAAACTCTGAGGTCCAGCAACTCGCCATTGCTCCATGCTGGGGCTCATTTGGTGCATGGAGGGATGGTCACCTGGAAGAGATTCACTGATTGCACTCCCCACCTGGGTGAGCAAACAAGAAGAAGATTTTTTAAATTCCTGGGGCATTTAAAGGGCGGGTCACCTGAGGCCAGGGCAGTAGAGTTCGAACGGATGAGCAGAGTGGCTGAGCAGGCATTCTGGGATACCTCCGAATACTTCTAGAGGCCAATAACAGGACTTTTGGAGGCCACATTGGTGGAGCAGTGCTGCATCACCAGCGCTGCAATCGTTATTCCCCAGGCAGAGGTGGAGTACATGCAGCGCTGTAGCCAGGGAGATACAGCGCTGTATGTGCCTTACAAGTGTGGACGATGAGTAGGTTGCAGCGCTGTAAAGCCACCACCAGCGCGGCAACTCTTCAGTGTAGCCAAGCCCTTGGTTTTGGTGTGCTGGGGCTTCACTCTCCAGTGTGGATAGGGGAGTAATAGGACTGAAATATGGCCCTTCTACCTCAAGCCTCACTTCATGGGGCATGTGCAGTTCATCCTACGCAGGTTTTTGGCAGCTGTCACTCGCAGGGCTGTAGGCTGTAAGCAGAGGGAAAATGTGGTGAGTGACAGTGTGTGAATTTTTTCTTTGCCTCAAAAGTAAACATGTTGGCATCAGGGAGCAGGTTATGTTTCTCCGTTGATGAGCATCAAATATGTTTTAAATTTGACAGCAGGTAGCAAAGAGCGGGTGGGTGAAACTTTCCATGTATTGCATAACATTTCCCCCCAAAGGGGTCTGCTGGAGTGTTTGGGATTAAAGGAAAGCAGAGGAGAGGGAAGGCTAGCCTGCCGTGCAGCCAGGGGGTGGCAGCCTCCTGCAAGGCCAGGACATGGGACTGCCTTCCTCCCCTTCTCCTGGATGAAAACTCTGCTCACTGGCTCTAGGGGTTAGGAAAACCATAGCCCCTTTGAAACCTTCTCTAATAATAAATAGTTGCCCCCACTGTGAGAGCAGTGTGCCTTTACAGGGCACATTCCTAACTCGCTATATGAGGCAGCGTGCTTAAGGCCCTACTTGATCTGCAATAATGTGGAAATTGCGGATCCCGCAATATTAGGCTTCCACTACAGTTTTGACAGCAGGAGCTCCCGCTCTCAGCCCTTCTCCAAATTACTGCAAATAATAAGATCTATTATTACTGTCCCGTGATTTTTATATGGCTCATCTGCAAGTCACCTGCAATTTTTTGACAATCCTCCCGTGATTCAAAGTAGGGCCTCAAGCACTGGCTGAAAGCTGAGGGCCCCTCAATTTCATTCCCAGCTGTAATGTGGACTCCTTCCGACTCTGGACAAGTTGCTGCTCCTCTATGCCTCAGTTTCCCTATCTCTAAAATAGAGATTATTTGGTATTGTGTTTGTCTCCCTTGTTATCAGCTAGATCCATAGTAACTGCTGAAAAAAATCTGCATGCCATGCAGTGAGAAGCTACTGCGTGCACTACCAAGCTCCTCTCTCCCCACCTGAGCTTTGTTCTGAACGTACAATTTTGTGGGAGTTGTGTCCCCTTCTGGAACTGTTCATTGAGAAGAGTGCCCCTGGCTGGGGTTGGGCAGGAAGGCCCCAGAAAGTGTGCATGCTTGTGAGAGCTCCTTTCTGTATACAGCCTCGTGGCGATGGATTGAAATTGAAAAGGGGGCCTTGCCAGATTCCACCCTTTAGAAATGGGTTGTGAGGGGTAATGAACTCCTGTTCTTTGAGAGGCACCAAGTCTGTGTGGGCTGTACTTGTGCTGGGCTTGCTCAGCTCTTTTTTTTAATGTGCAATACAATTGTGAAGAGAGGGTTCCCCCAGAGATAATAGGATAGTCCAGGCTCCCTGTCATCTGATGGGCTGCCAATTGCAGAGCTTATGAACTGCTGCCCTCGGTTCTTCTTTCTCTTCCTTATATGAGGTTGCTTCAGTCATCTTCTCATCTCTCTTTATAGTACTCCAGGGTGGGTTTCTCTGTGACAGACTCTTTAGACTCGAAAAACGGACAGGATTGGTGGAAGATGTAGATCAAGGTTGAGATGCATTGATTAGCCTGCACAATAGATATTTGTTCTTGGTCTGACTCAAATACACTCCTACTCAGGGTAGAAATCCATCGTGGGCTATAACTGGGACTAACCTCAGGCTTTCCCCTCTCTGGGTACAATGGAAGTTTCCATCCCCCGTAGTCTACTCCTGGAGGACACCACCCAGTTTCTCTGGCTTGCCTGGTGTTGATTTATTCTAATCTCTAGCTCTGGTGTATTTAATAAATGTTTCATGCAACAGTGAATGTGGAATTCACTTGGAGTGCACAACTGGGGCTCGGCCAATTAGTCAATTATTTTAGAATAAGTAATAAAAAAAGAATTAAAATCTTACTTGAAGGGGGGAGGGGCTGATCTGGCTAATGCATCAGTGAACAGCCTCTTTCCTTTGGGAACCACTGGAGTCAGAGTGAAATGAAATTCATGGTAATAAAGGTTGGTCCAGAGCATGCAACTGCTGCACACTAGTGATCTGTTCAGAAGTGTGGGACTTGAATGGTAAGAAGTGTTGTGTGTCAGGACTGAGAGGCACTGCTGCATTGCAGGGAAGCCCAGGGCAGAGTTTCTCAGCATATTATATATATTTTTTTAAACTCCAGCTTGAACAACTTGCCTCTCTGTAGAAGCCTGGGTTCTAGCTTGTGTCTTGTTGACTGCTGCAGAAAAAGGCAGAAGCTGAACATTGGCGGGGGTTCTAACATCTAAAGCCTACACTGTAGGCACAGAAAGGAGCAGCTACTGCCTCTCTACCTCTTCTTGCAGCACAGCTACTTTAAAGGCTGGTGTTCAAGTGATGCTGGGGAATAAGCAGTTTAGGTGCTGCACTCATCTCCTTTTTCTGGCCCTGGCCTCAAAAGAGCTGCTCTTCTTCCTAATCCCTGCAGAGCTGGGAACAAGCTGTACCTGGATGAGTGAGGCTGATGGAGGAAATGGCTGAGGAGGTTGGTGTGTGTGCATGTGCTGCAGAGCCCTAGTACTTTGGATGTTGAAGGCAAGGAGACTGCCTTGGCAGCAGGGCCTGGCTGAAGTTATTGTATATGTCCTGTGATCCGCACGACCCTCCCAGGCAGACACACAAAGAGCTGCTTTCTCAGTGTGATCCGAGGCCGAAGCAGCTGATGAGGGAAAGGCTGTTGTAGAAACCTGGGCCTGGCTGGGTTAAAGTTTCAGGAAGTAGTTTGGAGGTGCTAAGAGCTGAAGGCGGCTGGAATTTCCCCTTCAGCTGTGTTTGTTTTTAAACTTCTATTATTCTTATTTTGTATAAACTCTGGCGACACGTCCTGATCGCGTGCGCACCAGTGCATGTGCATCCAGAACAAAGTGCTCTTAGATAGGACTCTTCCCCTCTCCTGTTCTCCGCCATTAGCAGTTTGTCGTCTATAAATAATTGCTGAAATAATTGGGGCAGCTACAACCTGTCAGGATAATTTTGCTGGGCCAGAGGTCAATGGAGAGCCCATCGTACAGCTGTGCCTTTCAAGCTCTGCATTCTGTGCAGCAGCTCAGAGCGATCTAATCATTAAATGAGTCTCTCTCTCTCTCTCTCTCTCTCTTCCTCTCCCTGTGCACATGCCCTACCTCACCCTTCATGTGAAAGCTTAGGGTACTGGCTCTCACTCTTAAGGCTGGTTGTGTGCCTTTTCTTCTCCTGCAGACTTCATCTTACAGTCAGTGGGCCTGGGTTCATTGAAGAAAGATGTCCCAGTGCAGTATATTATGAGGGTAAGGGATGTTGGAAGTGGGTATGGGCACTGAAGGAGGGAAGGAAGAAAGCCAGCCCCAGACCTCTAGCTCAAACTCGTCTCTGTGGAAATGTTAGTATAATGCTGACACCCCGGCAGGCAGGTTCAAACCTGGGACCTCTGGAGCTTAGTGCATGAGCCTTTACCACATGAACTAACTAGCTGTTAGCTAAGGGCTCGTCTACACTTAACATTTTATAGCACTCTAACTTGCCGGCTCAGAGGGGGGGGGAGGGGGTGAAAAATCGCTAAAATTTAAAGTGCTAGTTAATCTCATGGAGGTGGATTACCAGGAGCACTGGTAGAGCTCTCCTAGTGCTCGTGCGCGACCACGCTCATACTTCAAAGCGCTGCCATGGGAGATTTCCCACAGCAGCGCTTTGAAGTTTCTAGTGTAGACAGACCTAAGGCTGTAGAGCAGACTCATTTTATATCTTTCTCTAAGTGGTCTCGGTGCCACCAGATGGGACAGAACACCACACCCAGGAGGTGTGTGGGTTACACTAGCTCATTAGATGTTTCCTGATCTTACACTTGTGCATGGGATGTGTGAGAATAGTCTCATCAGTTACCTTTTTCTAGAGTGTTGTAGGGAAAGGATAAAAATCCGCGCAAGGCTTTCAGAGAGCTTTCTCTCTTCTGCTAATGGTCTTAGTCCAGAGGGAGACAGTCCCATGTATGTGAGCTGACTGGCCATATATGGGTCTTTCCCCTTTCTCCCTGATGGGCTTGGGATGGGAGAACTTGTGCCTTGGCTCTAGGGCAGTGTTATTTCAAAGTTCCCATGAGAAGTGACATCTGTGTATGTTTCCTGGTGCCTTAAAGATGTGTGATTCCTCACAACATGAAGAGTGGCTGGGATCTGCCAAGTGTAACCTTTATTATTACTGCAGCCTTGGGGCCAGTCTTATCACCCAATAGCTTACAGGTGGGGAGCAGTGTGCTCAGAACTTTCCTGCCAGTGAACAATGTATAGACCTGCCACTCCCTCCTTGTGTGGGTGCAGGCTCTTCCCTCCCTGAGATGGGCTTATTGGCTGATCAGGAACTGGACTGAGCTGCATTTCTTCCTCTGTCAGCTCGGGCAGGGACTGTGCTGGGGACAGAACTCCCAAAAAGGGACCCTTAGTTGTTAGTTTTCAGAAGTTTGCAATGGGAGGAGGACCCTTGTTTCAGTGGAGTGAGTCTAACAGCCAGTATTGTGGTTCAGCTCCTCCTGGAGAGAATGCTGTTTAATGATCCCTTACATTGCACTTTTAAGCTTTGTCCATGCATTGGTTGGGAACAGCAAAACTAATTCTCCCTTGTGACTGGAGCTGCTTCATTAACTGCCCCTCGGTCTAGGGCTGTTCTGGGTATTTATGCTTAACTTGCTTTTTGAAGAAAAATTCTTCCTGGGAGGAGAGGAGAATGAGAAATCAACTTTCCTATATTTCAAGTGTCTGTTCATTTAGCCCTTGGTGTCCCCATCCTCCTGAGGCAGCTTCATGTTGCTCTGCCAATTTCATAACATCTAGGAGAGGCACAAAAATCTTCCCAAACCACCTGCCCTTGCCCTGTTTTGGAGGAGAAGCTATTCTGAAGGTGGGCAGCCTTATGTTCATCAGGGCCTGTGTGCACCCTAGGCTTGTAACTCATGGCTCCAGCTCTGCTGCCCTGACAAGAAGTCAGCCAGTCAGTGGTAGTTAGATTGAACTTCAGTCAGCAGTAACTGTCTTAAAGGGTGTGGGGGGAAGATAGATCATTTCACATGATTCAGAACCATAAACTATGCTCCTAACTAATCTGTGGAACTGATTTTGCTCTACTCTAGTCCTTCCTCTCCCTTCCCTTCTGTTTAACACTTGTTGCATCAGTTTCAGTTTAGATTGTAAACTCTTCAGGGCAGGGACCTTGTCTTTGCTTCGTGTTTGTACAGTATTCGAGGCTAAGTGCAAGTCTGAGACACAGGAAGCCTGGATTCCATTCCTGGGACTGCTCTAGACTTACTGTTTTGCCCTTGGGCAAATCCTTTCCTTTCTCTTTGCCCCACTTTTCCCATTTATAATATGGGATAACACCAGCTTGCTTCCTGTCAGAGTTGTGAGGGTTAATTCATGTTTGTAAAGTAATTTGAGGATTTTGGAGAAAAGAGTATCCAAGTAAAATATTAACAAGCTGCAATTTTAGATCATCGCTAACACTAATCAGAGCAGCACCCCTTAATTGCTATTAATAATCTCCAACCTCCCCACTCCTTTTATGCAAGCATGTTCCTCTCTCTTCACATGGTTGTATCCACCTTGTTCCCAAGATGCATCCTGTTCACATGCCCCACATGCTTTGTGACTGACAGGAAAGACATAAGCCTTTTTAAGCCTTTGTAGCCTACTTTCTCCAGGGAGAGAAGGAATCACTTTCTTAGTTTATTAAAGATAAACAGTTCGGTTGATAGTACAAATTATTTTCTTACCCAAATACAAAGAGGGTGACAAATACAAAGAGTAAGGGGCTAATTACTTCCAGACACACTCTTGCCCCACAAAATAGCATGGACATCTATGCTTGTGTGTGTTCCAAAGGGTTATCCGCTCAAAGATCACGAGTCAGGCCTAAAAGAATCATGAGATGGGTTTAGAAAAATCATGATTTGAAAGTAAATTAATTTTAGGTTCACTTTGTCTTGGTATTTGAACTTTTAGGGTGTTTTCTGGTCACATTTTCAAACTTTTCTCCACAACCGTTGGTGTTAGAAACTTTTTAAAAAGAGAGCTGAGATTCTCACAATTACATAATCCAAGTGCTGGGGCTTTATAAAAAAAATTAAATATCATGGGACTTGTGATAAAATTATGAGTAGGCAACACTGATTCCACCGTGTCCTACAGACTGTAATCTATGGAAAATCTAGGTGATAATCTCTTCTATTTTAATCTTCTGATTTTTCCCGAACCCAACTTCCTATCTGTGGGATGTTTGAATTGTGAGAGAGACCACATTTCTTTGGCATCTTGGCACAATCTTTTGCAGAAGGCATCAATTTAACACTAGTATTAGCAGGTTGAAAATGCCAAATAATTTATATATCTGGCTAATGGAACACAAATGTTACCAGCATAATGTAACACAATACAGTCAGCTGAGGATTTAGGACACTAGCTTAAACAGGCAATCTACTTTTTTGATCATTTTATGAATCAGTCTGAGAGGTAGCTGTTGCTGTTGAAGATGGGTTTCGTTTTGATAAAGTTGCGGTGGGATGTTGATATTTAAATATTTCTTGCTCTTTTTGCTAATTGTAGTTTTGCAGCACTAAAGGCATTACTTCACTTTCAGCCAATCGGATCCTTTTATTCATTGACATTCTAAGTTGTCTTAGCTTATCCAGGGCTGTGCTGGGAAAAGAACAAGTTCATTTTTGCAGAGGCTTTTAAGTATGTTCTTGTATTTACATATAATGTCTATTTTTTTCCCAATGTAAACTGCTCAAAAACATACTTACAAGCGAAACCTTAAATTCACAACCATTGTAACTTATAAATAGGACCCTTCATTTTCAGTTTATATTTTTATTTTTCTCCGGAATTTTTTGGTGTTTATTACTACAGCAACAAAAACAGGTGAAAATTGGTAAAAACAAAACAAAAAAAAACTATTAATAATTTTTCTAGGTAAATATCAGGTTTTATTTTGGTGGACAGAAGGACAGAACAAAAGTATTCAGTAGATTAATGCTTTGATGAAAGGAATTCAATGTGGTTTGCTGCAGAACTAAAACAGAACTCAGAACACAATGCCACCTCTGAGTTTAAGAAAACAATACATCTCTAATCCCCAAATAACATGTTTCATTTGGATAAACAGTTGTATACTTACTATCAAGCTATAAATATTTACATTTAATAATTAGGCCACACCATTTGCAGTTCACACACTCAACTTCATACTTTTCTCGTGGTTTTTTTTATTTAAAACTTTAAAAAACTTGTGTTCTGAAACACATTCTGATACAGATTTTTGTTTTCTTCCCATTTGAGTGTCAGATCTTTAAACCATTCATCAGTACTTTCAGTACGCACACATTTCAGAGCTTGTGTGCGTGCCTGTTTGTGTGCATCTTCTAAATCAATACATAGCCTTACTTCAGCAGGCAGCTTTGCATATATGAACAGACTAATGTATTATCATAATACATACATCTTCTGCAATGTATTGTGTTTTTCTGATAAAACATGTTACTTTTTTATATATTTGAATGATACAAAAGTAGGGTGAAAATCGGGAAAAAATAAATAATTTTTGTAAAACCTGGGATTTGTTTCAGTAAAAAACAGTTTAAACTGAAAACAAAGAGGCTTACTTAAAAACTGCAACCACACACTTTCCATCTTGGTAGAAACACCCTGGTAGTAGATATTGTTGTGACTTTTCCCAAGGAAATGCCCATGCAGAAACATCAGGCTTGCTGGTAAGAAGGGTTCAGAGAAAGGGAAGGGAGCTGGATGGCTTGTGCACTTGGGCATGCCAATGAATGTAAGTTTTACTTCTCTGCAGTTTCTTTAAACACTGGCACCAAGAAAAGCTTAGTGGGGAGGAGAGGAGGCAGGGGTATTTGAACAATTTTTATAATGGAGGTGCTGAGAGTCATTGAACCAAACTGTAAACCCTGTATATAATAGAAAGCACTTCAAGCCAGGAGGTGCAGGAGCACCCCTAGTTCCAGCATCTATGAGAGGACGTGTGACTGGAGAGAAACTTATGAGTCCCCTGAGTTCTGCAGTGCTTCTGAAGGTGAGACTTAAGTCACTTTGACTTGACCAAGCTCAGCAATTCTGTATCATCCACGGAGAGTTACTGAAGCCATGCAGGGAGAAATAATGCATGGGGTTAAAAATAGACGTGCAACAGTAGGAAGGAATGACTGAAAAAGCTCTTTTAAAGGAAGTGGACAGAAGCCTGGCAAAAGGCATCTGAATTATATGGTATCTCTGAGGCTTGGCTTTAATGCTTTAGCCTCCAAATTAAACATAATTTGTAATAGTTATCTGAAATGGAAGGTACTGAGAGAGGTTTAGAAGTCAAGAAGCACACAGAGCTACTGTTTTTGTAGGGTCAAGAGCAAAACAATGCTTGCTCCCTCTGTTGGCTCCATGTTGGCCCTTAACACTGAGTGGTGCGCAACTTGCTGGGTCACAGAGAGCTTGTAAGAATCTAGATGGGGAGAAAATGAGAACCTCATTAAATCCTAATTGTGTAAGGAGGGCAGGTGGGAAATATTTGATTTGCCAAATAGAAAAGGAGAACTTGGCAGAGAGAAATGTTCCAGCTTCTCCAACACTTTTACTACCAATGGGGGGGAGAGGAATTCAGATCAAATTGGGGCCCAACTAGGCATCTGGCTCTCACAATGGCATTCACAGCTATGCTTGTACCTGTGAGATGGCCCTAAAACCTTTGTTGTAAAATGTCGCATTGTCAAACTGTGCCAGTGGCAGAGCTCTTACCTTGTTAGGAGTTACCCTGCTTAGCCAAACTGTGAATTGCCGTGTGATCACAGCATTACATGAAGCAGCTGCAAAATGAGTGTTCCTGCTTCCTTAAGGTTGGCTACTATATGGGATGTAAGTCCTGGGATAGGAGTGTCTCAGAGGCAGTTGAGGCTCATTGCTTCCTATGGGAAAAGTAGTGTCAGGTTATTGAGGGGGAAGAGGTACCACTGGCAAAGCAAAGAGCCAGGTGACGACTTAGCAAGAGGCCATGCCAAGGAATTGTTGCACCAAAGGAGGTGCAAAAAATGGCTCTCTAAAAAATGTAGAAGTGTTAATTCTAAAACCATTGCTTGAGGCTTTTGTTAAAGCTCATTAAAACCATCTGTGGTTACCAAAGCCTGACTAGGGAGCTGGAGTGACGCTGACAAGGAAGACTGTGACAGCACAAATCTAGGACTTTGTGAGCAACACACAGCCTCACCCTTCCAGTGGCAAATTCTGAACAATGGAACCCCCTTGGACCTTGGGAGGGAGGAAGAGAGGAGGAAAAGATCAGAACTCTAGGAAAACCAAGAGTGATTCTAGTTTCCTGACTGGTTTTAAGCTGGATTCTTTGTTCCTTTACTATTGCAGCTTTCTTGGTCTCATCTGCTGTGTAAGATACTACAAATACTGTGTGCACAATGGTTCTTGAAGGTGGGGGTAGGGAGGGAGATAAAAGGGGAAAAGTAAAATTGAGCATCTCTGGAAGAGCATTTTGATGTAAATAGGACTTTTTGATGGACTTTGAGAGACACCAGCAAGAAAGGGCATCAGTTTCCTTTCAGTGTGGAGAGCTCCCCAGGGCTCTGTGCTGAGCTCTTGGCCCTTTCATTCTGTCAGGAAAAAGACACTTTTTTGTCAATGAAATGGGTTCTTCTGTTGGGTGCACCTAAGATTATCTAATGTTCTTCCCCATCTTTATAATCTCCCGTGCCCGCCTTAAAGGGAGCTCCTCCCCTCAGACAATGGAGGAACAGTAATTGGATTGGAGCCGCTCTTGTTCCCTCACAAAGGAGGAGCCTTTGAGTTAAGGGCCTCTCCCATCTAAAAAAGTGCAGGACAAACCTTTGAGAGTCCACTCTCCACCTCCCTGCCTTCCTGGGAACAGACTAGAGTTTTAAAATTAAAACTTTGTGCAGAATAATTGAACAGAGGCCTGGTTGGCTTAACAAATTTGATTTTTCTTCTTCAGAGACTTGTGTTCAAACGAGACTTTGCGAAATGAATTTGCTCTTAATGCAGACTCTGCATTGTTGGTGTCACTGTTACAGGGCAAGCTGCACCCTGTCCCCTTTGTGGTCTCTGAGTGCACCCCCTCAGGTGCTGGGCCTCATTGTGCCTTCACCTTTCCTGGGTTGGAATTCTTCCACTCTTAGGCTGGGCTGTAGGCTACAGTATCTTGTGTATCCAGCATGATAACCTAAGGGGTGTGGCTGGGTTCAGCATGTGAGGTTCTTCCTTGTTGGGAGTCTGACTAAACAGCTTTAACACTAAAATATTGTTTGTTTTTTTTAACTGTAGGAACCAGACTTTTAGAGAGAGAGGATTTTGAAATAAGTCTGCTCATGTCTGTCTAACTTTAAGACTTATCACCCCTGATGGTAACCTAGGCAAGCCTAACTTTTTCTGGCAAACCAGCAGGTTGGGTTCCTCTGAATGCCCACCCCCATGGGTCTGTTTTTAAACTGCTATAGTCCTTTTGATCTTGTGTACCTGCCCCTTTTCCTGTCCTGGCATTCTCTTCACCCTCAAGAGGCTGCAGGGAAATGGCTTGTCTTGAGTCATACTTTTTCTTTCCTGGTGGTTTTCCTTATGCTCTATTAAGTAAACCAATATATTCATACTGTAAACATCACAATAACTAGGTCAACATACTATTAAATTATTACAGAGCAGCTCTGATTCAGTCACAACTGGTGTTATAGCTTAGGAGAGATGAAGGACTTGAAAAGATAAGGAGTTGCATGGCAGAAGTGCGGTGCATCTGCAGAGAGCTGCATGGGGACCCAAGACTGGAATAGCTAATAGAGTGGGGAGAGCTACATGTCAGGAGTGAGGGGTATTGGGAAGCCAGCCATTTATTGCTGCTATGCTTCCTTATTGGTCATCTGCTGCCAGTCTGGACACACCTTGGGCAGTGGCAAGCTGGCCAGGATCTGCAGCCAGGGAACTGTCTTTACACACTGATCGGGTTGCAAAGCGAAACTAACTAGTATTGCTTGTAGTTAGTTTTGTTTTTTTTTGCCAATTGCAGACAGAAAACGACTATTTTACTCCTGAGAGAATTCTGCACCTAAAAATTAAAAATTCTGCACAGAGTATTTTTAAATTCTGCAGAATTCTGTGAAATTTGTCAATAAATGTTGCTCCAGCATGGCAGTGGGGAACTCAGGCTACTGACTGCATTTTAGGTGGGAGATCACCCTGAAGCCCCCACCTCCCCTGGTACAGGGACTTGGCAGTGAGGCTGCATCTGACCCTGACAGTGCAAGGGCTGGGCCTGCCCCCAAAATACCCTCTGTACCAGGCTGTGTGGATGGGCAGGCTCAGCCCAACAGGATCCAAGTGTGGAGGAGCTTAGTGTGGGAGGGATCCTGGTGTGGGGTGAGAGGTTTCTGTGTGGGACAATCTGGGTATGGGTGGCTCAGTGGGAGATCTGGATGCACAGGGGCTCATTGGGGGGGTTCTGGATGCAGGGGCAATGGGACTCTGCAGAGGATCCAGGTGAAGGTGGTTGGGGCTCAGCAGGGGAGATCCGGGTGCTGTGGGAGTGGAGCTTAATGGGGTGGGGGTCCAGGTGCAACTGGTTGGGGATCAGTGGGTTCGAAGTCTGGGTGTGAGGAGCTCATAAGAGGGGTACAAGTGTAGGCGGGTAGGGCTTGTCAGAGTGAGGGTTCGATGGGCCTGCTTAATGGGGAAGTCCCAGCTGCTGTTGGGGGTATGCTGCATGCAGGGCTCCCGCTTCCCCCTGCGATTCCCCTTTCTTTTCCATCCACCTCCCATCACTCCCACATTCCCCTCCCCTGCCCTATTCCATCCCCCTTCCTTCCCTACCGCCTCACCCCCCTTTTTCTCATTCTCTTCCCCACCCCCTTACCCAGCCCCAACATGGGCACTGACTGTTGCACAGAAAATAGGAAGACTCCCAGCATACAGAAAGAGCATGAGGCACTAGGACCTAGGAGTCTCTGTTCAGCTGCAGAGGCAGCCTCCTTCAGATGGGCAGCTCTGTGCTTGCAGAAATGAGGAGGGAGCAGTGTCACATAACCCTGTGTGCCACCCCCATGCCTCACCTCTCTTTGGGGGGGGTAGTCCTCTGCAAAACTGCGCCCATGGTTGCCCCGCCCCCCATCCTGTGCGGCTTCCCTGCTGTTTTCTGCTGGTAAGCACAGGAATTGTGGGTGTTTGTGTGTGTGTGGGGGGGTGCCATCTCACGCAGAATCCCCCCAGGAGTACTATTTCAGGTTTGCTTCTCTGGCCCTCCAGTGCTGAGAAACTGAGAATGCTAGTCAGTTTCCTTCTGTTACCTTTCCATGTGTTTACATGCTTCTGTATGGCAGCTGCTAACCTTGGAAAGGCCAGTAAAGAGAGAAGGGGGAGCTGTAATAGGACAGAGATACTCCAAGGGAGAGACTTGAGAGAGCTTGGGGTGAAGAGGCTAGAGGGGAGGATGAATGGGGGAGAAAGAGAAACCAGAAGAAGGTCTGGTAGGTGTGGTTCAAACTCTAGTGCCCCACACTTACCTGGAAGTATATGGGACGCTATTTCTGGCCTGTGAAATGACTGTTAAGTGAAATTATTTCTTCACCTCTGCTAAGAGGAAACTGCGGTTGTAGCTGGAGAACTGGCCTTCCATGGCCTGCCTAGCTGTTTTATTGTTGTGCCATTGACACTTTGATGGCATCTACCTCTTTCCTGTTCCAAACACCTGGTAGAACCAGTGCTTTGTTTTGTTGTTATGTTTTTATGAAGCCGTTCTGAAAAGTGCCCCCATTGCCATAGGATTTAATCTTCAAGTTCCTTGTGTTGTAGCTGTGATGTTGCATGTGATGCTGCTACAGATTCTCTGTTGGGCCACTTGCTGCTTAACAGTTGCCCTTCATGTCCACACAATGCTTGGCAGACATGTAATTTTAAATAGCTTTACTGCCAGAAATTACTCTGATGCTTAGCTGTAGAGCACTGGCCTGTTAAACCCAGGGTTGTGAGTTCAATCCTTGAGGGGGCCATTTAGGGAACTGGGTAAAAATCTGTCTGGAGATTGGTCTTGCTTTGAGCAGGCGGTTAGACTAGATGACCTCCTGAGGTCCCTTCCAACCCTGAGATTCTATGATTCTAAGATGGAGGAGCTTTTGGTCTGTGGCTTGTTGCAACTGCCTGTCAAATTTTGGTTGTATGGCTTGCCTGGTTTTCCTTGTCAGTGGTACTCTTTCCCTCCACAGTATTTTGAAACTCTTCAGACTTTTTCTCCAGGTGCTGATGACTTGACTCTGGCTCTTCGACTTGGCTACTACTCCTCCCAAGTCCTGCCAAGGCCAGCTTTCTCCTACTGCTACCAGATGCGGGGTCTGCTTTCGCCCCTCTTCAGTTGCTGTCACTAACTCAGTTGCCAACAGTCAGAAAATTTACTGCCATTATAAAACTATCAAAAAACTGACTGTTGGTAGAAGTAAAAATGTCAGTAAAAATTGTGAGCAAGCTCAGGCAAACTAGCTTCTGCCTCTGACATAACTTTCTTTGACTCAGTCTTTTAATCTCTAATCTAGATTTATAGTCATCTTTATTGAAATGCTGGGTTCTGTAAAATGTTGACATGTATGAACATCATAAACGGAAGTTATAGGAATCCAAAATTGCCTTGATAGTCTGTGTCTGGAGGAAGCACTTTTAAAATCTGTAATCTGGATTTATTGGCCTCTGTGTCTGAAACTGTCAGTAGAAAATAAAATAATCAGTCCGTGTTTTTTCAGTTTGGCATCTGACTCCTCACTTCGCTGTCTCCTCTGTGTTTTTTATCGCTTTAAACTAATGTCTGTTCACACACTAATTCCAATATCTTTTTTTACTTCCACTTCCTTCACTTGAAGTATTAGGTTGGGAAAAGCCCCATTTTCACAATTAGTCCATTTTAGAGCCTTTTCTTTAGCCTGTTCCTGGCTCAGACTGTGCATCTTCAGTAGTAGTGACCAGTGCTGCTCCTACTCAGCGTGTTTTTCTCTGCCTCCCTCTGAGACTCTGCAGGAGCAGCAGAACGAAACTGAGTAAGATCAAGTTCATTTCATGCTGTTGCAACTTTTGGTCCCACCACACACAAAGTGTGCAGGAGAAGCAGCATAGGCACTGTACATAGTGACAAAAGAGCCCTGTAGGATTTTCAAAACCTGAGGACACGGGGCAACATGTAAGAGCCTCTTCCTGCCCTAGAATAACTGTCCCATAACTGAAATGGGTTAGAGAATAAAGACCGTGTGTTTCAGGAAGGCTGCTTTAAATACATCCCTCTTAAGCCAGTAGGAAAGTGATAGATGAGTTGTGAATCCCCTGCTGCTGCTGTCATAGCTCTTACAACATTGTTGAAAGAAGACTGGAAAATATCCCATGCATGGTCCTGGCCTTGCGGAGCCCATGCTTCCTATGTCACTGCACTCTCCATCTGTGTGTGTATATGGAGGGGGACTACACACAATGAATATACATACATACAAACATTCTGTCCAATGCATCCCAGATAGCTTGTACTTGTGCATGTGCGTAAAACCATTAAATGCCGGAACTGTAGCTTTTCTAGTTGCAGAGGAGAGTGCGGTCTGGGTGGCTGGTGATCACTGCACCCTGCCTTCCTGAGCAAATGGGCGGTTAATGTAATAAAGGGCAGGTCTGAAAGTCTTGTTAGCATTTCTGTGGGATGCCTGGTTTGAGGGCATTCGTGACCAACAGAAAAGGCAGAGAGACTCTTCCTCATAGATTCATAAATTAAGGTCAGAAGGGACCACTATTTATTATTTATTTGTATTCTCATAGCACCTAGGAGACCTAATCATAGACCAGGACTTCACTGTTAGGCACTGTATGAATGCAGAACAAAGACCGTCTCTGCCCCAAGGACCTTACAATCTAAATACAAGACGAGACAATATATACAGTTGGGAGTATTAGGTCATGAGATTATCTAATCTGATTTCCTGTATAGCTGTCTGATTGTAAGCCGAATGACCTGAGTAATTTTTTTTTTTATATTGGCACAGCATTAGCCCTCTTTCAGTCTTCTAGATTTTCCCCAATATTCCAGACCAGAGATCTCCTCAGCCAACTCTTTTAGGACTCTTAGATGCAAGTTAAGTGGGCCTCCTAACTTAAAAATGTTTATCTCTGGTAGATGATGTTTACCATCCTCCTTAGTTACCGGTGAATGGAAAGTACTTCAAAGGGCAGTGGTTGACTCTGGAAGAGAATACACTAATAGCAAAGCTTAATTCCAGTTGAGATTTCCTGGTGTTGGGTTCTCTGCTGGCCTAGACTACAGCTTGCAACCCAAAGAGAATGTTTGGCTGACCATCCTGGCCCCTTAGCAGACTTAACTTGCCATCCCCTCTTCCAGAGGGTCACCCTAACAGGCTTCCTCACTGACTTCAATTCAGTATTGGGGCGAAGATGACTTCTCAGTTTACACTGTGTAGCACCAGAATGGTGCACAGCACTTTTTACATAATGAGTAAAGGAATCTAGGAAGCAAGTAGCAAGCAGCTGGTGAGCCCTGCTTTCTTTTCTCCCTGAGCTCCAAATAACTTCCTTTGTTGTAGTTCTTGTCTTCAAAATCCCATTCCTTAGGAGGGCTCGCTCACAGAACTGTCCTGGGTGCGGGAATTGTAGGGTGACCATATGTCCCGTTTTGGCTGGGACAGTCGCTTTTTTGAGCCCTGTCCCAGCTGTCCTGGCTTTTTTGGCAAAACTATGCATTTGTCCAGTTTGCTTTTGTCAACTGGCTGAGGCCGGTCCCGCATTCGGAGGGGGGAAAAGGGGGCCTTGGTCGGGCCCTATGTGCCAGGGAGAGGGAGAACTCGGACCGGCTCCATGCTGACAGGCTGCAGGGGGAGAATGGGCCAGTCCCATGCATGGTGGGAGTGCGGGGCCTCGGGCCAGTCCAATGCGGTATCCCATTTTCCCTTTTGGAAAATAATGGTCACCCTAGGAGTAACAACTCCTGAGATTTGGGGATGGCTCTTCCACTTGGTATGCCCCTCCGTTCTTCAAAGACGCTTGGGGAAAGATTTTCCCCATTTTCTGATGAGTTCTATACAGACCTGGAGTAATTGGATGCAAATTGGAACTGCTGGAGGCTGGGAGCCCCTCAAAAGAGCCTTTCATGAGCTGTGAGAAGGAGACAGAACGGAAGGCTAAGGATCCTGGGGAGGAGGAGGAGAGGGGGTGTTCAGAGCTCTTCTGTAGGGAGGAAAGTTTTTGTGCAATTTCTAGGCTTTGTCTGAAGTTGGAGAGTCCCTTTCTGCTCCCCTCCCCCCACACTCCTGAGCTGGGTTGTCTATCCAGGGTTGTTCTTATTCCCGACAGCTGTTTGCTTAGTATTTTTCTGAAAGGGCATTAAACTCCCTTTCCTTCTATTTGCCCCAAAATGAATCTATCTCCTACATTTGAATCCGCCTGTATGTGAGTGTGAACTGTAGCAATAAGGTGAGCAGCTGATTCCTGTTTACTTCTGAAGTCCTCATAATAATAGTGCTGAGGGCACTGGTAAGCATTTCAGAATAGTCAGTCTGCCCTCCTCCTCTTAAGTTGCAACTCCGGGTTCAGGTTTATTCTCCACTCTCTGCCATCATAAGTGAGGGGTCTGTCCAGAACAAACGTCTGTTTAGCATCATAAATGTGCATAGTGCTGTCAGTGTCTTCATTGTGGGCAATGCATGCTAGTTACTGTGATCTTAGCAAATGGAGGCTGTTGCATGGAAACTGGGGAAGGCTAAGTTGCTTTCTACAAAACCATTGTGGGGGAAGAGGTCAGGTGTGGTGTGGGTTCTGGAATGCCACGTTCTGGGGTGACGAGAGACAGCAAACTCTGTGGGAGCCAGTATCCCAGCGTAGAGTTCCTGCAGTACAATTTCAGTGGCATAGCACAGCTGTTGGCACTTCACCAGCGTGGGAGTGGTTTTGGGGGGTGTTGAGTTGGAGAGGGCTCTCTGGTATTCATTAAACACGCACCATGGCAACAGTTTGGTTAGCCCTCTTTGTATGAGCCAAAGTCCTGCTGCAAGGCGCTGCGTACATTGCTGGCCCTGTGTGTGTATGTGAGGGGGGATGGAGGTGGGTTACCAGCTTCAGATCATAACTAGTGGCTAATGTACATGGCTCTACAATGGAGTCTTTTGAAGGGCATTTTGGTTTGGGGAGTTCCCTGACTTCACTCATAGGCCCTGTGAGCTGATGCTTAACCTTTGTATTCTTCTACATGTATTTTCTTAGAACCCCTCATTTTGTGGTGCTTTGGACCATGGTGGGGTGTGTGTGTGTGGCAGGCCTTATATTTGCCTCACAATGTTGAGCTCTGTGCAGTTATCAGACTGCTTCCTTGCACCGTGAATGTTCTGGCTTGGCTCTTGCCATTGATCTCAAAGGATATTGATAATGTTATTTTTCTCTCAGGGTACCTTGGGATGTGGGTCCCTGGGCTGCCACTCCCATGGGCAGTCAGAGCCTCCAAAGGCAGCAGAGGAAAAACTGGGAGTTAACTTTATTTAATGCACTTCTTTGAGCACTAACCACTTTGATCCTCTACCCTTGCTATTCCAGGCTCGTTGTTGGCAGGAATCCCATGAGAGATCTCCCTCTTAGTTTAGTTATCTTGGCCTTTCACAGACCCTTGGGGTGGGAAAAGTCTTTCAGCAGGGTTAGCATAAAATCCATGGTGCTGCTGACCCAAGATGCTTGGGGAAGTGCAGTAGAAATGTTAGTCTGTAACCACTGGGGTCAGCTGACCACCTGTAACAGGAAAGCAGTGTCTTTCAGTCCCCTCTCCTCAGGCAAATAAGGAAGGACTTTAGCATGAAGTTGGTAGCTTCTGACTTCTTGCTGTTTACTATTTATTTGCTATTTACATAGCTAGACACAGCAGTGTTTACTTCAGTATAACTTAAAGTTGCTCAAGGGTGTGGAAAAGCCCTGAGCAATACGTTACATAGACCTAAGTGCTGGTGTGCACAGCGCTATGTCGGCCACTGGGATTGTGCCGACAGGAGACCTCTCTCCTGTCAGCATAAAGCACTGTACTGGCAGTGCTACGGCAACGCAGCTATATCGATACAGCTGTGTCACTGTAGCAATTGTAGTGTAGACTGGCCCTAAGAAAAAGCCAGCCAAGAGGCAAGATTTATGGTGTGGCTTAAGGAAGAAAATGTGTGTTTTTTCCACTTGAAGTGATCCAGCCTCTCCTAGATTGGTGAGAAATTGATAGTCCTCTTTAGTGTGGCCTTGGGGACATGTAGGCTTGAGTTGACATGCAAAATGCATCCTTTACAGGGGCCACCAATCTTGTGGAACTGTGAGAAATGTCCACAGGGACTAGGCTAAGAATAACAAACTCTTTACACTTCTGTATACATTAGTTCTGGCTTCCATTCTGTCTCCAGAGGGTAAAGCTAACGTATAACTCTATGTACTGCTCCTCAAAGGCTATCCCGAGAGCAGGTGTTGCCAGTGTGGAGGTAGGAGGGGCTCCCAAGATCACCTTTTAGGATCTCTTGCTCTATTGTCATGCTCTTTTGCTGGCAGAATGAGTGAATATTTGATATTGGGAAGAGTAAGTAATTGTACCTTTGAGAAGGAAACAGTAAAACTCATCATTATCAGTTGCTTCATTTTGAGTGACAGGAAGGAAAGATCCAGCTTAACAAAAGTTTCCAATGCAAAGGGTTATTTTTATTAGTTTGTATAATGCCTTACAATGTGCCAGGCTCTTGAGCCATTTTGCTCTCTGTGACTTTAACCACAATTGCCATGAGTGGGAATGGCCCCAATGTAACTTGCTTCCAGAGTTTTGCGGTGAGCAGACAGTGTGATTTAATATTCACAAAGAGTGTAAGCAACCAGTGGAGGAAGCCATGGAAGCTAAAAAGCTGTAGCATGTAAGTGCTGTCATTGGTTTGGATCTGATAAAATGATTGCAGCGGGAGTTAGCCATTGGGGTGTGCTGTGTAGTTTTTGTATTTAAATGTGATAGAACTAGAGCAAATGCTCCAAGTTGCCATTAATATCAGTTGCTTTGCTTCCTTGTTGTGTTGCATGTGGTGTTGGGCGCTGCTCAAGCTTCAACTTTTGCTGGGTACAGAGGGTTGGCAAATGTATCTGTGCCATCTCTTTGGAACCCGGTTCTCTAGGCTTTGTCTCAAAGGGACTTTGCTCAGAGGAGGGGGTGTATGTGCTGGGTCCCCAGTCTTTCTATATGCTGCAGCTGTTACTAGGCTTGAAGTTAATAGGTGATCTTCCTCACTCACCTGTGCTGCTCATGCTTTCAAATGATGACTGTAGGTTTTCATATACTTCAGGTATATGTATATCTGGTTTAAAAACCTAAAAGCAAGAGTGAATAAGATCTTGTTCAGTAGGAGGTGGGTTGGAACATGACACAAAACAGTGAACTTGTATTTCTTGCCTCTCCGCTGAGGCTGCTGACTTCATGTTATGATCATTATTCTGACTCTTGCATTTGTTAGCCAGAGAAACTGGGGGCAGTGCAGGAATACATGCAGGGGGCAATGGGGTTCACTGCTGCTTAAATTGCAAGCTTCTTGTGGTAGGGGATGTCTCTTTGCTGTGTTTGTACGGTGTCTAGCCCAGTGTGGCTGTAATCTCCTGAGTGGGGCCCCTAGGCATTGCTGTAATACAAATTGAGTCCTGGTCCATGAGTAGGACTCCTGTGTGCTGTGCTAAGAGAAATAAATAATAAATACTTGCTGCTCCCCACAATGGGAGGAGACTTTGGGAAACCTTTTGTTTCCAACTCTGTGATCTTCTTGACTTTTAGGAACAGGTCAGTGAGTGAGAGGGTGGCTTTATCCTCTTTCTCATGGTACACATTTACCAGGCTTTAATTATCAAGATTCAGAACTGCTGGACTCTTAGTTTCTTTTTATGCATGGAGGGGGGCCGGGGGGAGCATTCTGAGTTGTTAGGAGTCTGATGTGGCTTTTCTTCCCAGCCCATCTAAAACACCCTGTTGCGAAAGGCACATAAGTACCATATGTAGGGTGTGAAGTACATGGGGCTGATCTGTAATTAATGAATGTTGGTTTGGTTATTGATAGGGTTACTTTATAGCTGTATTGGGTTATTGGAATGTTTACTGTGTATATAAATTTATTTAGTTTAATAGCAGGGCTGTGAAACTAGCAAGAAGACAAGTGTCTCTAGATAAGCAACTCCTAGAAAACATGGCAGGGACCATTTAAGAGATAATGCTGAGCTGTTGGTTGGAGTATAGAAGTAGCATCTTCCCAGCCAAGTTAATAAGAATTGTTTTGCCAAGGCTAGGAGCCAAAAAATCAAAAGGACACTAAATAGTTAATCACTCTGAAAAAGAATGTGGGAGACAATGGCCAGAGATTTGTTTGAAGAATGAAAACCTGGCTGATCACCTACTACAGGGTGGTAGGGCTAGGGTAAGATAGGATGGGTGTAACCCTCTTGTTTTAAAACCTTTTTTTCTTTTATGCTTTATCTTTTTCCTAGTGTTAAGATTAAACAGTACTTCAGTTTAAGAGAGCTGTCAGGTCACCAGTGTACTGGTCACAAGCACCTGAAGGGAAGACTTGTAGGTGCCGAACTCAGTTGGACCTGCTGGGTGAGCATGGTTAGTATGCATATAGCGTACCTTAGCCCAGGCCTGGTTTAAGAGTGAGAGAATTGTGGGATTCCATTGCTGGAGAGGTGAAGGCACTAGGAGAAAGTGCACTCAGAGACCATTAGAGGTGCAGTTAGCCCTGTAATATGGCATATGGTTTCCTGAAAAAGTTCAGTGAAGAATTAGCAAAGCCCTAATCCTGTGTGGATCATGAACTTGCCCTGCCATAATGGATGAGTTTGGGGCACAGTGGATTGGTGATCACTTGCCTTGGCATTTGGATCCGTGAACTCTCCATGATACTGTTCCTTTCAGGGTGTGAGAGTTGCCTTAGAAACTCTCAGGCCTGTTCAGCCACATGGTAATCATTGATGGGATGGATGACAGTTTGGAAGGCTGGCTGGTGAAACTTTGTCTGAATTAAAGGTGGAAAGGTTTTCTGCTTGGCGCTTCCAGGAAGTCTGGCTGAGATTAGAATGCTTGAGTGCAGCTATAGGTTATAAGAAGGTTTGTGGTGTTGTGTTCATGGGAGTTATTGTAAAGATGGATTAGACTTGGTTCTGCATCTCTCTTCCATCTTAGATGGCAATGTAGTGGAAATGGCGGTGGTAGGAAGGGAAGAGGATATATCTCCATATATGTAGTGGTGTGATGGTGGCATGGCTTGCTAGTGTGACCTCTCGGTCAGTATCATTTACCAATGTTTCCTTGTACCAGTTGCCATGTTAAGGAATGGTTTTCATCATTGTGTTAACCATTCCTCCGTCCCACCCACGAGTTTGAGATGTTGGGACATGTAGAGCCCTCACCCTCCCTGCAGGGCCTGGAGTGTGTTAAAAGGCGTTTGACTGAACAACTATGCATTAATTACCTTTATATTTTGGGATCCCAGCTAACTGCAAGGGCAGAGTGGGTATAGGGGCAGACGTAACTGCCTTCAGATCCAGAGGTGTGGCTTAGTCTCACCTGGGGTTCTGTGTGCTGTCAAGTCCCTAAATTGTGCTATATAGATTAAGGTTCGTGAAGGAAACATAATCTTCTGGCCCCAGTGTGACTAACCATGGCCTGTAATTTTATCTCTTTTTGGTTTTGCTTTTTTTAGTTAGTTCTTCAAACTGAATTTTCAGGGAGAGCAGGAGAGGGAGGGAGTCTTTTTGGGAGATTAAAGGACAAAATACGACATTTGGTGTCAGATCCTTGACCAAACAAAGGACTCTTCCTCCTCTTCCCCCTTCCATGTCTCCTGCTCTTGATGGGGGGCAAGGGATGCTGTAGCAGTGAATATGAACTCCGTTCATACCAGTCCCTCCACTAGACTCTGGATTTCCTGTGTAATGGTCCACTATGATGTTGTAGATGGCTGTAGTTTGTCTCCTCTGTGTGCTCACTTGGGATTAATCTACATTACAATTAGTGGGGTTTGGCTGGGAGGTCTTGCTCTCAGGTTTCTTGGGTGTATTACTGATCCTGCTATTTCCCCTTCCAAGTGGGCACGCAGCCTCTGCCGTGTTCCAGGCCAAAGTAATTCTTTGCTTTGGAACGAAGAGACGAAATGTCCTCAGTCTTATTTCCAAGGGGTCAGGGATGGCGTGGGACACCTGCTGATCAAATCTCATTCCCTTTTAACCTTCTCCCTATTTTCCCCCATCCTCCAAGGGAATAGAGAAAGAATAGGGCTGCAGCATGAACGCAGACACAGGCATTCGTGGTCCTCCCCCAAACCAAAGGAAAATAAAAAAACAAACTGAGCCAAGCAGAAAATCTGATCAGTTTCTGTCAGATCATTTAATGTCTGTAGCATCCAGGGGTTGGATTTTTGGTTCATGCCGTTTCTGACGAATTCTAGCTTTTGAAATTCCTGGTGGTAAATAGGGTTTGGCCGCTGGAAGTTTTTTCTGGCAGGGCTCCTGCAAGAAGAACCTTGGATATTTGGAAGGCAGGAAGCCCCCTGGTTCAGAGTGAGCCGTGTGTATGTATCAAGTTCTACTGGACTTGGTAAGTGGGGGCTGCAGAAGGAGCAGAGATCAGTTGATCAGCCAGGTGGTCCTGCTGAGCTTTGAAGCTGTATAGAATGAGAGCCCCTTCGTGCTCTGCTTTTTACTGCTTTCCTGTTTTCATGGCTTTTTCTCTTCTTCAGCTTTTCTGCATTTTTGGGGGTGTTTCCTCTCTCTTCCTGGCTCAAATCCAGCCCACTCCTCTTGATGCTGGCAGAGCTCTTACGTAATGCTGAGCATACAGCTGTCGACCCCTATCAAACCACTTGAGAAATCCCATTTTTTTTAAAAAAAAAATCCTCCTCTCTCCTAATTATAAACAGAAGGGATGAGGGGAGCGCTTTCTCCCACCCTCTCTTGCCCTTGTCAACCTAAGGCAGCCCCCATCTAGTACAGCCTTGCCAACTGGGGCCCTACAATCAGAGCCTGTGCCTCATTGTCTCACTTTTCTCTCCATTCCTATGCCAGTTAAAGCACCGTGTTGCCATTCATAGCCCTTATGGTTTTGTTCAGTTGTCTGTCAGTTCTTGTCAAGCACTGTTCCCTTCCCCTCCCCCATTTAAAAAACAAAACCTCTTACAAACCCCCCTTTGAATTGCATCTTACCTCATTCCCAGCATGGGGGCCCATTAATGGAGATATGAGCACTGACATGCTGGAGTGGGAGGAGGCAGGGAGAGTGCTCCCCGGGACTCCATTGTGGTGTTCTGCCTGGCAAGCCCCTCTGGCCCAGCGGAATGCCAGGTCATGCGCTCGGTGGCAGCGACACAGCAGCCCTTCTTGACAGCGTTAATTAGATAACTTGGTTTGCCTTTATCTCTTCGAAGAGAGGTGGAGGCAATATCATTTCTGAGGGAAAATATATCATTTTTCAAAACTCTCCATGCATGTTGCCTCTCTCTAATGGCAGAGTTACTCATTGTGCCTGAAAGAGAATTTCCAGGGGGGATCTGTGTGTTGGTTTTGTGTGGCTAGAGAATGGGGGTTGGAAGCTTGGACTGGACGATCTTGGTTCATTAGCCCTTATTCATTGCACTATGACCAGGAATTTGCATTGCAGGGTTGAAAAGAGGCTCTTCTAACGTTAATTTGAGGAACCATTGTATAGAATATCAATCAGGTGGGTTAGGGGAATCAGTGTGTTTAGCCTGCTTTGAGCTGAGTCTGGAATACTGACTTGTCTGACCACTGCTCTCTGCTCATGAAGGCAGCTCTTTGTTCAAGAACAGGGTGAACAATAACACTCATGAAACACGTAGCAGTAGCCATGGTGAGAGATCCTTATACTGCACCTGAATTCTTATTACAGTAGCACCTAGAGGCCCTGTAGCGAGGCAATATGGTTCCTCGCTGCCCTGGAGAGGGATGAGACCCTCCCGACACTAGAGTGAGAGGAGCCTGCAAATCCTGCGCCCGCCTCCCAGGGGTCAAGGCGCAGCACAGGAAGTATAAAAACTCGACCCCAGAGCTCACTTAAGGAGCAGCTGCCAGAGAGACCAGATGCTTCCAGTCTAGCTCCCGATTGGGAGACCCTGGCAACCTACAGTGGACCCAAGGATTGGCCTGATCTGCCAACCCCGATGCTGATCGGAGCCCAGAGGAGCTTCCCAGCCTGCCCCTTGCCAGTTACTCAGAGGACCCCATGGTGCTTGACCTCCCCCAGGGGACACAGTCCGGACCCAGGTACCTTCAGAGGGAGAGTTCGGAGGTAGCTCGCTGGGCAGCCAACCCTAGTCTGGCTGCAGCACTGCCAGAGCCTATGTCAGTGTGTTGTGGCCAGGAACCCCACTGACGTAGCAGCAGGTCTTCTACTGCTGCTAGGGCCCCGGGCTGGGACGCAGTGGAGCGGATGGGTCTGCGTTCCCCTTGCCACCCCCAGCTTGTGAGTGATAGTCTCCCCCTCTCCCCGGGCCCTTCTGAGCCAAGAGCCTGGGCTTGTTGTTTACCTGCCTTTGCTCAGTCCCTGCCTGATGGCCTGAGACATTGACTCTTTGCTGCCCCACCCTGATTCAGGGCCTGGGCCTGCTAATTGTATAAATGTCCCTCAGCTCCTGCCTGAAGACTTGAGCCCTTGATTCACTTTTGCCTGCCGACCATGGGCCGAGCATGAATAATTGTCTGTTTGCCTCTATTGCTGCCGTGGCAAGAGACTCCTACGGCCAAGCTAATTCCCCGTAAGCGACTGAAGGAAGTAGTGAGGCGGTGTGGTTCCCAGACACCCAGGGCCGCCCAGAGTGGGGGGCAAGTGGGGCAATTTGTTTCCCCCCCCCCCCCAGAATGCTCTGGCCCTGCCTCTGCCTTCTCCCATCCCCCGGCGCCTCAGAGCGCCGTGTCCAGGAGCGGCCCTGGACAGAGCTAGAGTGGCCTGGCTCAGATGAGGCCTGAGCACCTCCTGCTCAGAGCTGCATGGTAAGGGTGTGGGGCTGCGAGCTCCGGTCCCACCAGAACCATGCCGCTGCAGTGCTGTTCAGAGGCCAGGGCAGCTCCTGGATGCGGCGCGCTGACGCTCCGAGATGGGAGAGGTGGGGATAACCCAAGAGCCGCCCTGGACAGAGCTAAAATGGCATGGCTCCAGCGGGACCCCTTCCATAAAAAAAGTTGCAATACTATAGAATACTATATTCTCATGGAGGCCCCTGCAGAGCCTGAGGCAAATTACCGCACTTGCCTGCCCCCATCCTGTCCTGGGAAAAATAAACATTTAAAAACCTTCCGCATCTCTGCACAAATCCAGTTTTGAGAGAACTTCTTTTCAAGTCACCTTTACAAAGTATCACTAGTTCTCAGCATCAGCTAGTGCTGAAAGGCACTAAAGCTCATTAAAAGAGTTGGACAAATATTTTCCATCAACTTTTTTTGGATCGAAAACTAGGGGTTTTTAAAAAGCAGAAAAAAAATCATGGACAATGTCTACTTTCCTTCAAAATTTGTTTTGGTTTTTTAATTGAAAAGCTAAAATTAGTCTGCCAAAACCTAAACGTGGTTGGGGTTTCAGAAGTGTGTGGCCAAATATTTGCTGCTCACTGTCTTTTGATTGTTTAAAGAAACAAAAAAATTCTGCTTAAAAAAAATCCAAAACTTTTGAACCACCTCAGCTTGTGACCAAACACCTGAGCCCATCCAGTCAGAGGTTTTCCCAAGTTTCTGATACTCTGCTGGCTTCCTTGACTCATATCTGTTTCCATAACTTTGGGTTCATTTAGGTTAGAACATAAGAACAGCCATACTGAGTCAGATCAAAGGTCCATCCAGCCCAGTATCTACCGACAGTGGCCAATGCCAAGTGCCCCAGAGGGAGTGAACCTAACAGGTAATTTGATCAAGTGACTCACTCCTGTCCATCTTCATTCTCCACCTCTCTGACAAACAATGAGGCAGGGACATACCATTCCTTACGCCATTCCTGGCTATAGCATTAATGGACTTAATTCATGAATGTAATCTGTTTCCATAGAGACTGGCTCCATGCGGGTTCCCTCACAAACTGGAGATGGTTACTTGTGGATTTGTCTTTAGTAAATAGCTTAGTTATCATACGCCACTAACTGACATTTGAGCTTGTTCCAAGAATCTGGATGATAAAGCCTAGTTGTGAAAACTGAAATGCTCAAAAGCACATGCAATGTGAATTGGATGCAGGGTGCTAAAATTAATATTAACCCAGGGTTCTCAAACTGGGAAGGTGTCCCTCGGGTCCCCCATTGTCTAGAGGGGATTCCCAGGACCAACTCAGGGGGCACAGAGGTGTATTACTGGGGGGTCATGAGTGTCAGCTCTCCACCTCAAACCTTTCTTTGGCTCCAACTTTATAAGGTAAATATAAAAAGTGTTTTTAATTTATAGAAGAGGGGGGGGTCACACTCAGTGAGGTTTGCTATGTAGGGGTCCAGTACAAAGTTGAAGGCACTGATACCCTCTGGCAGCCTCAGGGAAGTCGGGTGGTGGGGAGGGTGTCTCCCTTGGTAGGGTTGGGAAGGAGGTAAGAACGGTGTAGGAGTTCCTCTTCTCATGTGTATCCCTCCCCATGGAAAAAGATAACAGCTTTAGCTCTTTGTGTTAATATAGCTGTCTGCAAGCCTCAAAACGCTGAGTGAGCTTTAGTGGTAGGGAAAGGCGTACCTTCTCAAAAACAGGCTGGCCTGCCTCATAATCCGACCCCCATCCCTCTTGCCCCCGGACTGCCCCCCTCAGAACGCTGACCCACTGCTTCCTTGTCCCCAGCCGCCCCCCTGAGACCCTCCCCCGCACCATCCCCCCTGTTCCCTGTCTGCCCCGACCCCTATCCACCCCCCTCGAATTCTTCACCCTATCCTGCTCCTTGTCCCTTCAGCGCCCCCCTGAGACCACTTCCCCAACCACCACCCCAATACCCCATCCCCAACCAACCCCCCGTGTTCTCTGTCCCCTGACTGCCCTGACCCCTATCCACCCCAAGCCCCCTGAATCCTCTGGGTGGCCCTGCCGACATCCCGGAGAGGGATGAGCCCCGGCCAAACCCCTCTACAGGCCCCAATTGAGATTGAAGCCCCATTGCACTAGGTACTGCATGAATGCAGTGGGACAGCCCTTGTTTGAAAGCTTAAAGGTCTAAAAAGACAAGGCAGACAAAGGATGGGAGGGGAAACAGACACGGAGAGTGAAGTGATTTGCCACTGGCCTGTGTAGCCTTGAGCAGACAGAGCCAGGAATAATCCAGTGCCCTATTTACTGGACCTCAAGCCTCTTCTGAGTGGAGGTAGAATATGTCTATTAGTGGCTGAGACAATCAAACTTGCTTCAGCTGTGACCTAAATATATCTTGTGCCCTAGGTCTGTAGTGGCAAAAGGTTATTGTGTTAGTCATAGCCCCACTGGAACTGCCCTTTCTTTCACAGCTACCAAAACACAGCAGGTGGCAGCACTAGCAACATGCTAAGGTAATCAAGGCCCCAGTTAAATCTCCTCCCAATGGCCTGATTTAACAGTTTTCACTGACTGTGGTTAATGTTGGTTTCTTATCTGGTTTGGGTACAGGATGTTACAGGCAGTTTAAATTGTTTTGTGCTGGACTGGGATCTCTTCTAACATTTAGAATTGGCTGCATTTTAGCATCAGAGACTGGCTCTTGTAACTTCACTATATGCTGTCCGCATCCATCCATGGGGTCTGGTGAATGGAGAGAACAATAACCAGTCTTCTCATCCAACATTGGAGCGGTGTAAGTGGTGTAAACTCCCAGAAAACCTTTTGGCTTCCCCTTTGCCATGAATAGAAGAGGAAGGGCTTACTGTTTCAGTGTTGGCTTAGATTAACAGCTTGCTACTTGTAGCAATCTGTAGAGTCAGGCAAGTCTCATACTGGCAGGAGATCACACTTCAAAGCCTGAGAGAATTCTTTTGTATGCCCTTGGCACCACACAGGGTTTGCTCTGACTAGTCTTTCTGCTGCGTCCCTTCAAAAAATAAGTATAATTTAGAGGCACTGGTTTGAGGAGCTGTCTGGTATCTTCCTCTGCTCCCCATCACCTCAAACACATGTTGCCTGACACAAATCAAGAGCTTTTTAATATATACTTACTTATATATGTGTGTGTGTGTGTGTGTGTGTGTGTGTGTGTGTATATATATGTAAGTATAGATAAGTAAGTATATATATACTTACTTATAATATACTTTTTAATATACTTCTTAATATATTTATATGGGGGGTTGCACTCAGAGGCTTGCTATGTAAAAGGGGTCACCAGTACAAAAGTTTGAGAACCACTGGCTTAGAGCTTCTTGGGTGAAATACGCATGTGGTCGATCCAGTTCCAACTACACATAATCTGCTTGCCAGCTCTTCTTTGGAAACTGTATCACTTCACCAGACTGACACCTCATTTACACTGTAAAAGCAACTGAGTCAGGGGACTAGTTACAGCCTGGTGGCCCCAACTCCGTTACAAATGGTCAAAACTGGTAGTGTGGATGGGCAGAACAGCATTGTGACAGGGAGAAAACCTTGGACCTGTTGGGACCCCAGTATTTGTATCTCAGGGCCTTGAATTGGCAGTTTCATTAGTGTCTCACAGCGGCCCTCACCTCCTAGTCAGATGCTCCTGCTCACTCTGACTTGCATAAAACTGAGCTTGAAGCAGCTTACACTCCATTGCATGTTGTGGGTGCAACTGAATAGGAGGGTGGGTGGCCGCTGGGAACTGAGGCTGAGGGAGGGTCAGCTAGAAGTAGCAATCTCAAACCTGAGAGAAAATACTAGTTTGTGTGCCTCTTTGGTGAGAGCCATACCCCCTATATTGAACTTTTCTCCTTGGGTTCCTCTCCTAGCATGACTGTTATAATAGCAACTAACTCTGAACAACCAGTAGTTGATTATCTTCCTTACAGGGTCGTTCCTTTTAGTAATAGGCGAAAGATTTATACGAACTGAAGAGAAAGCAGAGTATATACACTCATAGGTCTCCTAGGCTGAAAGTGCACCGCACAGTTTCAACTGGATCCTGCTCCCCCACCCCCCACTCCACTTTTATTGCTTAGGTAACTCTGGGAAGAAGCTTGTTTTCCACTACATTGCCACTGCACAGTTGGTCAAGAAAATACTTGTGAATAATGTGGTACTTGCCCTTGCCAGAGGCAGAATTTCAGACGAGGGGGATTAATAGCATGATCCAGTTCAGCAGCTTCAGTGGCATCAGGGGGAAGGATGTGGGTGTTTTGGAGGGTGTGGAGGAGCGTGGGGTGGTGCGAGTGCAGTTTAGGTGGTTACTGTAACTTTTTAGCCTCAATATTTTTTCTAATATCTTGCCAACTCTGAAGCCTGGATTGTAAAACTGGCCTCCCCAGCATCCCCTGTACTGAGACTCCCAGACCTTTCTCTTGTTTGCCCCTTTCCCTCCTAATGGCCATGGTATAATTGTTGGTAGAACCCTGCAGTCTGGATACCTTATTAAAATTCAGGCAGAAATGTGAACTGACAGGGAGGGCAGAGAAACACAAGCTTGAAGGGAATTGGCCTTTTTGCCCAATGCTCAGTGTCAGTCTCCTATATCTGTGCTTCCTCTGCCATTTCCTCTGATCCATTTTAATTAGGGTTATCAAGCGATTAAAAAAATAATTGTGATTAATGGCACTGTTAATAATTTAAATATTTTGGATGTTTTCTACATTTTCAAATATATTGATTTCAGTTACAACACAGAATACAAAGTGTATGGTGCTCACTTTATATATTTTATTACAAATATTTGCACTGTAAAAAACAAAAAATAGTGTATTTCCATTCACTAATACGAGTATTGTAGTGCAATCTCTTTATAATGAAATTTGAACTTACAAATTTAGAATTGTGTATAAAAAATAACTGCATTGAAAAATAGAACAATGTAAAACTTTAGAGCCTACAAGTCCACTCAGTCCTACTTCAGCCAATCGCTCAGACAAATAAGTTTGGTTACAATTTGCAGGAGATAATGCTGCCCCCTTCTTGCTTAAAATGTCACCTGAAAGTGACAACAGATGTTCGCATGGCACTGTTGTAGCTGGTGTTACAAGGTATTTATGTGCCAGATGCGTTAAAGATTCATATGTTCCTTCATGCTTAAACCACCATTCCAGAGGACATGTGTCCATGCTGATGTTGGGTTCTGCTCAATAACAATCCAAAGCAGAGTGGACTGATGCATGTTCATTTTCATCATCTGAGTCAGGTGCCAGCAGCAGAAGGTTAATTTTCTTTTTTGGTGGTGCGGTTTCTATAGTTTCCACATCTGAATGTTGCTGTTTTAAGACATCTGAAAGCATGCTCCATACCTCATCCCTCTCAGATTTTGGGAGACATTTCAGATTCTTAAACCTTGGATTGAATGCAGTATCTATCCTTAGAAATCTCACATTGGTACCTTCTTTGCGTTTTGTCAAATCTGCTGTGAAAGTGTTCTTAAAATGAACATGTGCTGGTTCATCATACAAGACTGCTATAACATGGAAATATATGGCAGAATGTGGGTAAAACAAAACAGGAGACATACAATTCTCTCCCAAGGAGTTCAGTCACAAATTTGAGTAACGCATTATTTTTTTTAACAAGCATTATCAGCATGGAAGCAAGTCCTCTGGAATGTTGGCTGAAGCATGAAAGGACATATGAATGTTTAGCATATCTGACACGTAAATACCTTGCAACACTGGCTACAAAAGTGCCATACGAACACTTGTTCTCGCTTTCAGGTGACATTGTAAATAAGAGAGAGTCAACAGTATCTCCTGTAAATGTAAACAAACTTGTTTGTCTTAGTGAGTGGCTGAACAAAAAGTAGGACTGAGTGGACTTGTTCATATGTAGGCTCTAAAATTTTACTTTTGTTTTTGAGTGCAGTTATGTAACAAAATCTATATTTGTAAGTTACACTTTCACGTTAAAGAGATTGCACTACAGTACTTGTATGAGGTGAACTGAAAAATACTATATCATTTTTACAGTGCAAATATTTGTAATAAAAATAATAATGTAAAGAGAGCACTGTACACTTTGTAGTCTGTGTTGTAATAGAAAGCAGTATGTTTGAAAATGTAGAAAAACATCCAAAAATATTCAATAAATATCAATTGGTATCAAGGTGGATTTGATTTAAATCACTAGTCAGGAAGACTCGATTTAATCATGGATTTCTACATAAAAGTGCATTCTTGTTGATTATTATAACCTAAATACATATTCTTCACATCTCAGAAATAGATGTAGGTTTCATTTTTAAAAGGTACACACTATACATTTTTAAAGTGATTTAGTTTGAAAACTTTTCAGATGAGTTTTACAGCTATATCAGAAAATGAATGATTGTTTGGTTATTTCATTTACCAAAGGTAATTGAAGCAGTTATTTATGAAGTCATTCAGAGGTGAACTATCTCCAATTCAAAAGGTTAATCATTAATATTTGGAGGATTTTCTTGCTATGCTGTATTAGTAGGAGAACATTACCAGACAGAGATGTAAATTGTTTTATTTAACTAAAACAATGACGTTATGTATTCTGGATTGTTCTTCTTCAACAGCAAACATATACTATTTTAACAAAGCATATGAATTTAGTTAAACATTGAAGTTTTTTAAAATCAGGTTTGTTTTTGTTAAAACAATTTTAACTAAAATAGTTAAATGAAATATTTAAAAAAAAAACAAAAATTAAAACGACTGTCAGCCAGGTCAACATGAGAAACTTAAAATACTGGCTTCTGCAGCTAACTCAGTCATCTTCACCTTCATTTTCCTGTTTGTTCATAATCTGGAAAAGAAAAACAAACTTTCCTGCTTTTTCATGTCCCAAACAATTAGTCCAAAGAAATAAATTAGTCCAAAGGAAGAAAATATTCTTTCTACACTGGCAGAAGAAACTACTGGTGTTAAAAGTGAGATTATCACTTCAACAGTCTCTGAATCCAAGTACTTAAGTGACTTCCACCAGTTCACTGGTGTGATGTTTTTTAAAACATCAACAAACATATATTTCTTGAATGGTTCACCCTTAGCTCTGAAGTTTATTATCGTTGGCATTATGGAGAGATGATTACTGGATGTCCATGTCATAACCAACGCCTCTTCTTCAGCAGTTAAGGTTTGACACCGGAACCGAGTATTGAGAATATTTGCAAGAAAATGAGTTGGAGATAGTGCTTGTCCCAACACAAGCAACATTAGCCTTTATTTGTGGAACACTGAAGTCTTTGGCTAGGAGGTGCATCAAAAGAGCACTGCAACCGTATGTTATTTGCTTGGGACTCTCTTCTAAATAATTTCTTCTAATTTTGGATACATTTGTGGCATTGCCTTTGATCAAGCTGCATACTAGACATTTGAATTTTTTTCAGTTTGTTATAGCTTTTATTGCTACTTCTTGTAAGTATTCTGTGTGTGCATTTCCTGATGTATCTTCCTGATGTAAGGAAGACATTCCCTTCTGCTGTTGTCTCACAAGCACATGCAACAGGATCATTGTGGGCATTGCTCCACCCATCAAGACTCAGGTTAACAATTTCACCCTCTACACCTTTTGCACGCTGCTCAATTTCTCTTTCATATACTTTATCCAGAAATTTGCATGTGACATCTGCTCTGTTGGGTGGACAATCCTGGTCTTAATGAGTGAACCATGTTAATGAAGTGTGGGTTCTCAATCATTCGGAAAGGAGAGTTTGTTGCATAAACAAACCGGGCAATTGTTTCATCAATTACCTCTTTTTGTAATCTGCTGGTTCTCATCACAAACTTATCTGTGGTTGTTTCTGGATGATGGAGATTTTTTTTTCTTTTTGCCACAGGTGATATACTGTGGCTATGTGACATACATGTTGTGACTGAAACATTATCATTGGCAGATGACTCTGAAATTATAGAAAACGATGGTGATCTTGAAGATGGATAGTCTTCAGAATCCTGTATGTTGAGGATGGATTCTCCTAAACAAAATAAGTCAAGCAGTTATTTAATTATTATTACCATACAGATCATTTAATATTACTCATTGCATTCACTGACACTCAGTACTACTTTAAAGCTGAAATTGTAAAAGGAAGATCTGCCTATTTCAGCTATTTGTTTTTTATCACAACTGCATCTAAAATGATAGTACCATAGAGTAACAACTGTATTTTTTGCTCAAATATGAGAATTCAAGAATAGTCCAGAAGGAAGACAGTCCTTAAGAAAGAAGTATGAAATAAAAAAGTTTACCAAACTGAAGATCCTGCATGTTCAGACATGTTCCCTTCATCATCTTCAATGCAGCTTCCTCCTGAGAAGGAACACTTCTCATGATGTTGTTTCATTCGGGCAACGAGGCCTTGCATTTCTTTGTTGTACTGTTTGCATTTTGCACGCATGCCTGTCTTACCTACAGGTAGAGGAACTTCATTAAAATATTCCAAAACTTGGTCTCTTTTACAGCCTGCTGCCATTATAGGTTTTCCCTTCTGGTGAGAGACTGGTATGGTAGATCTCAAATCAATGAAAGCTACACTCAGAAAGACCTCAAGACTTCTGGAATATGCTGCTCAAACAGTTTCACTTTTGTTTCTACTGCCTGCTCCTCCCTTCTCACATTTATCTTCAGACCTCTTCTTGTCCAGATCTATTCTACCCCCAACAATCTTTTATTCACTGAACTTTTTGAAACTTTGCACTTTTAGAGAGAGGTAAGGGATTGGGTTGAGGTCTGTTATTTCTCACCTCTATATTTTATTTATTTATTTAAAACCATTTTTGCTGTTTAAAAAGCATGTTCTCTCTGGAGACACAAATCCAGTTTGAGAACTGCAAAACTAAGCATCTCTGATGGCATCTTCTAGACTGAGCACTGAGTCCCGAGTCCCATTGGTAGATAGAAAGATTAACCTAAATAATCTATACAGAACCCCCTGGAACTCCATAAAATTGGGTCCCTAATCCATGAAGTATTGGAACACATTTACAAAACTTTTCTTAAACATTACATGAATATATTGTCTCATGCTATAGAATTTGAATTTATAATCCCTATTCCATGATGAGATATCTTTGATCTAGAATGTATCTTAATTAAAACTATATTTAGATAGGTTTTTTCCTCAACAAGCATTTTATCCAAAAAAATCCGATATAAATAAGTTTTTTTTTATTTTTTAATCATTGATTTTTTTTTATCCACCCTGATTGGTATTCCATTGTTTAACAGTGCAATTAATTGCGATTAATTTTTTTAATCAGTTAACTTTTTTGAGTTAGTCACGTGAGTTAACTGCAATTAATCAACAGTCCTAATTTTAAAGTATGATGAGTCTGCATTACACCAACACTTTATTGTGGGAGGACGGGGTGGTCTTGGAGGAATCTTGTTGGCTGAGAAAAAACGAAAGACGTAGGGAAGATCATCCTCTTGAGAGACTGTACCGGAGATGATCCTAATGCATTATCCCAAGTGAATCTGGATCCAGTAGGCTGTTGTGCCACTCAGATCTGCTTGTGGGTTTTTTCGGGGCTGGTGGGACAGCCAGCAGCTCCTGATTTTTCCTTGTCGCACTCTCAAGTATGGTTTTGCAGCTGTAATTTGATGTTCCATTGTGGAAATCTGGGAGTTAATATAATCTTTTAAAGGTAGGTTTCTGATCTCATTTCTTTTGCTGATTAGGTGGAGCTAGGGTAATGGAGAAATCCCACTTGGTCTCCCCCATCTTTAGTGTGAATGCCCTGGTCTCAGACCTACAACAATATCTTCTCCTGTCACTCCCCAAAATCTGCCTTAGGTATTTATAGGGAAGAAGTCAGTGCATCAGGTAGGTGTTGAAATACAGTAAAATGGGACAGAACCTTAAAACTAAAGTGGGTGTTGGTTTCCCTTTCCAAGGACATGCTTGCTTCTACTTGGAATTTTTTAGTTATGCTCTTAGATTTTGTTATTGTGGGTAGCTTTTGGCCAAGAAGTGAGTTCTTCATTGGGCTCTGAAGCTAGTCAGTCTAGAATGCGTGATGCTGATCTCCCCTGGTAAAGTGTTCTAGTTTAGGGCCTAGAACCAGAATGGATTTTGTCTCATTCCTAGTTCTTTGCTGATCAGGTGCATGGAAAAATTAAGTGGCCTAGGAAGGCCATAATTGAGGCGGCAAGCACAGAGGTACCTTGTTCTTGACTCCAAAGATTAGGCCCAGACCTTGAAGCCAGAAAGGATTTGGGAATGGAAGGTGTGCAACTTGTAAGTTGTATCTGTGCTAGTCCAGCCTTGTGTTGGCTAAGTGAGGCAGCCTTCTGTTGGATAAACTGGAGTGGTTGCTTGGCTTTTGAACAATAATGCTAATAAAGGGAGTTGTCCTGTCTTGGGGTGCCCATTGTTACTAGGTCTTATAGTGAGAAAATGAACCTAGTCTCCAGACACTGAAGAGAGGAGAAATCCTGTTCCTCCTTCCTGCAGGTAGGGGTCTCGTGGGTCTCATTGCTGCATTTATCTGTACTGGGTGCAAACGCTGAGCAAGGCCCCTTGATCTAGCATGATCGTCTGTATGTGCACTAGAGTATAGAGCAGGGGTTCTCAAACTGGGGATTGGGGCCCCTCAGAGGGTCAGTAGGTTATTACATTGGGGGTCGTGAGCTGTCAGCCTCCACCCGAAACTCTGCTTTGCCTCCAGCATTTATAATGGTGTTAAATATATAAAAAAGTATTTTTCATTTATAAGGGGGTGGGGTTCGCACTCAGAGGCTTATGTGAAAGGGGTCACCAGTACAAAAGTTTGATAACCACCGCTATAGCGCAATGATGAAATTGTAGTGCTCACAGTGATGTGAGCACTTGGAGACAGGAAGCCGTTGCTGCATGCCCAGAGACAGAGCTCTGTCTGAATAGGGAACTTAAACTCCTGATCTAACCTGATGGGGGTGGGGAAGGAAGTTTAAGTGCCATATTTAGGTAGGAATAATCTGGCGGTAGTGGAGGCTATTGAACGCATTTACTAGACCAGTATCCTATCTCCTAGAACTGGAAGGGACCTTAAAAGGTCATCAAGTCCAGCCCCCTGCCTTTGCTAGCAGGATCAAGTACTGATTTTGCTCCAGAAGTATAGTAGTGGATGGCTGCCACTGGTTAGAAAGCTATATGTATGAGTTGATGTCCAATGCCCAGGAGCACAGCCAGCAAACTCCCTGCATTATCTGCAGATCAGGTACTACCTGGCTTTTAATCAGTTTAGCACTTTCCTAGGTTTAAGGTTAAAACCTCTTTACAGGCAATGATGGTTTTCAGCAGTTGGTGTTTACATGGGGTTTTGTGTATGTTTTAACTTAAATTTGATTATAAACTTGAGAATCAGTCACTGGTACAAAAATGATGGCTGCATATATATACTGGATAAGCATTACCTTTATTCCATCTCTCTTCAGAGTTAGAAAATTTCAGCCCTGATTTGAGGGTACCTAGATTGTGGTTCCTGAAGTCCTAAACTGCAGTCCTCAGGTCTGCTGTATCTGAGATTCAGAACTCTGGTGTGTGGACGCTAATGATTCTTTTAATAGACAAAGGCTTTAGCGTGCTGCTCTCCTCCAGTAGCCTAGTAACTTCTATTCTCCTCCAATAGAATATGCAGATAGAGTATTGCTGGCTGTTTTGATATCCTGTTTGATAATGTGATTTACAGACTATGATGGGCACACTGGAAATATCGTAGCAGAAATTAGATGTATCCCTCAAGCTCCAAAAAGGGGCCATTCTTGGTGTCAGAGTTTGTGGTGGGACCTACCGTTATTTATGAAGTCCTCAAGAAAAGCAAAGACTTTTTTGCGTGCTTTGCCAAAACAGAGAGACTCAGTTAGACTTCTGTTTCATAAACCCAGTGCTTTCTATGCAGTAGGTCTTTTAAGGGGAGAAAGTGAGTCTTAATCCACTATACATCATCCCCTTTTTGGTTGCCCTCAAATATTAGCAGCCAGCCTTGCCATGTGACACCAGAACTGTGATGCTGGAACAATAGTAAATTAAAAATCTCAGGAGGCAAACAGAACGGACTGTTTTCCTGCTTTGTCCCTTCAAACCGTCATCCAGGTTTTCTTCAGAGGGGTTATGGGGTATGTCCGACCAAGGAAGGGTCCTAAAACTTTGAGGCACTGGCATCATTAATATCTGAATGGCAAAGCTTTGTGCTGGAAAGAATGTTTTTCTGTAGTGAGTACATATCTTATTTGGGAGTATAGAGGCCTCTTGCTATGTCTTAGGAATCGTCCCATTTACAGGCTGGTGTGTCTCTTTAATTCTTAATCAGTAAAGATGTCTGCATAAGAGAGCAGAATATCCTGTATGTGAAAAATTTACCAGCATAGTTGGTTATTGTGAAGGTGACTGTGCCACAGATAGGATTGTGATCTCAGAGAAAGGATAAACTGTAGTAAATGAACTCTTGAGAAACAGAGCCCATGTTCATCACAATATACGTGCTGCTGATAAAGAGCAAAAGGGAGCAATAGACTCTTTGGAATATAGAGAGATTGCCTGCAAAGGGAACCCTTTCTAGGGAGGTGGTGGTAACTCCAACTTTAGTTTATATACACAGATTGGGTTTGAACTTCCATCTATCTGTGTTTTGCTCCTAGCATTTCTTGCACAGGCTGAGGGGAACTCTCGCATAGCTCCATTGCATGGAGTATTAGTAGTATCGGTAGCTTGTTTCCTTTTGGGCTGTGGGCTTCATGTCCTCTTTCCTGTCCCTCTTGGCACCAGGAGAGAGAGCTGGTGTTAAAGGGGTTTAACCTTTTTGGTTTTTTTTCCAAACTGTTTGGAATGTAAAAGCCATACCTAACACAATGGGAGATATTGTTGGAGATATGAAGACACAAAATGGCAGCTGTTGGAGGAGGATGGGGCTGGGAGTTCAGGGGGTTGGGGTTAACTATGACCATGGACTTTATCTGTGGAGGTGGCTTTTCAGTTCTCAACTGTTCTGTGTTAAGTACAGGAGAGAGGAAGGGGATTGCTTTGGGGGAGCTGAAGTTACCATGACAACCTGTTTATGCCTCACTGATGTGTTGTGTAAATCCATTTAGAAATGAGAAGGGCTTTTTGTCTTTGGGAGGCTTGAATGGGCCTCATTAAACCTGAAATGTGAAAAAAATGCCCTTAAAGTGTGGCTGGGAGGGGGACGGGTCGAGTGGAAGGAGTGAAGAGGGCAGCCAACAAAAGCTCTCAAGTTGCTGCTTATCTCTCAGACTTTATTAATAGGGGCCTTTAACCCCTGGCAATTGATGTGGGCTGCTTCTATTGGGGGCCCTAGGAGAGGAGGGGCCGCCTCAGAGCATCTCACCATGGTGCAGCACCTGGCAAGATTTTACATAATTCAGTTAAAGGTAGTTCTCCCTGCAGTGAGGAAAGGCACGGTCACTTGGGCCTTATTAGATTATTCTACCACTCCAAACACTGGCAGCCTCTCCCATTAGATTTTCTGATTTGGGGAAGTTGTCAGGGGTACGAGAGAGCAGGCTGGTCTCTCAGGAATGTTGGTGCTGACGGAGCATGAGCTGGACCGTCATCCTTTCGGGTTTTGTAATAGCTCAGCATAAGCCTCTATGTCTCCACTGACAAGGGTTACTTCATTCTTCTAAGGCGTATGCTGCCAATGGCTGTTACTCTAGCTGAAGATGCCCAGTTTATCCTGCCAGGCTCTCCTCTACCTGCAAACGTGGGGCAGGGATGTTACAAGTAACGTGGGTGGGGCATTTTCATTCTTCCTCTGGAAGAGTTTAGGTTCAATATTAAGAAATACTTTCAAACTCCGTGAAGAACATGAAGCAGCAGAACAAGCACCTCAGGGAGGCTGTGGAATCTCCTCTCCTGGAAACATTCTAGGTGGAGAAATGGAGGCTTATGTATAACGAAATTGATCTTCCCTGATGAGGAGTGAGAGACTGGATTCTTGCCCAAATACCTCTTCACATCTTATCACAAATCAATGGCTTGTCTGTCCAAGTTCTTCTCTCCCGGCCTGTGCCCCAGCTCAGTACTTTCACAGAGAGCATAAAAGGCACAGCTACTCCTTGTGAACAGCGGGGTGTTTTCTACGTGATGAAACATTGGACATTTATAGCACTCTTCACCTGAGCATCTGAGTGGTTAGAAATGGGGATAAGAATGATACTCATCTCGCAGGGGGAGAAATTGACACAGGTTGTGCTAAAATGATTTGCTGAAGATCACATAGTGAGCTAGCGAGAGAGATGTGAGTCGAAGCTATATTTTCCTACCTGCTAACATGCTCTCAACTAGACCATACTGCCCCATGTAACAAATTAGGGATGTGGTGCTCTCTAGCTGTATGAATCTCCCTTGAGAGCTTATTGCCTCACTGTCAGCAGCTATTCAAAGACTTTTTCTCAAATCTTTGTGTGCTGCATTCTTTGTCCACTGCATGGTGCTTTTACAGAATCTTCCCTCCCTTGTTTCCCTCCTCACTTGTCACTGTGGAAAGCTGGCCCTGTCAATGGAACCTTGGCCTGGCTAAGTTCCCTGGATCTCATGTCTTTCTAAATTGCCCTGCACTGAGAAGTGCCTGGCACGTGAAATTTACATTCTGTGTTTATTGACATCTGCTGCTCAGATTAGCTGTTTATCAAGATGAACATAAAATCCACGAGGCATAACTTCTAAAATGGGCTCCAGGGTGGGATCTAGGGGAGGGGGGAGGAGTGGAAGCTTTCCTTTGAGCCACTGTTTGTATGCAAATAAGGTAGTATTGTGGTGGTGGACTTGGAGCGAAGCGTGTAAAGAGATGACATGTTTAGAGTGCTCTATACAGTATGGCGTGAAATACGGTGTGTGGGGATTCTCCTCCCTTGGACATGAAAAGATTAGACAAGCTGAAGGCATCTGTCTGAGTCGATATCCCTCCCCCTTCAGCCATCACACATTTTCCCTTTAGGGATACATTCCCAAGGCTATATGGTTATGCTAATAGCACCAATTAATATTCATGAGCTTGCTGCATGCACATGGTCACCTGCTGGGTAGCTGTAATTTGGGGTTTGTGAGGATGTTAACTTCTTTTGTGGGAGGGGATGGATGGAAGTTCCCAATTTTGGTATGGTAGGGACAAAATAACCAAGGAAACGAGGAAGCTGGCTAGAAAGAATTTAACAATAAAAGTTAATCAAAATTTTGGAATTAGCATAGAGGCCTCAAAAGCATACAGTAATGTAAGCATCTTGGAGGCAAAACTTCCCCCTAGACAAAAAAGGAAACAGGATGGCAAAGCAAAGAAAAAAGCATGGCTAAATGGCAATATAAAAGAATTAAATTAAGCTAAAAAGTCATCCTTCAGAAAGTAGAAATCCATCCTAATTGACGGCAAAAGACAGGAATGGTAAGGGCAGGCAAAATGGAGGCTGGAGTAAAAGTACTAAGAGGAAATTTGAAGACTAAGTAGTTATAGACATAAATTCCTTGAGTACATCAGAAATGGAAAGCCTGTGAGATCGGCTGGCTGATCAGGGAGTAAAGGGAGCAGTCGGAAAAGTGACATTATAGAGATACTATATCACTTCCTTATCAGTCTGCATAAAAAAGGATGCTGAGGAAGCTGCCTATCCTGTACCTATGCTTTGCAGATAATAAATATGAGAGACAGTCAAATAGACGTGTTTGTGTATATGTATATGTGAGTAAAAATGTACTGGAACAAACTCATGGGTTAAACTGCAATAACTCAAAGGGACCAGATGGTATTCATCCAAGAATTTTGAAGGCATTTAAAGTAAAGTGGCTGAGCAGCTAACAAGATGTAATCTATCATTAAAATCAGAGGATTGGAGGTTAGCCAATACTGTGCTTATCGTTAAAGGCATTAGAAATGATTCTGAGAATTTCAGACCAGTTAGCCTTACTTCAGGACTGAGTAAACTACTTGATAAAATCAGTTACAATAGGGACAAGGCATCACAGCTTCTGTTAAGGAAAATTGTGCTCCTTCAGTCTATTAGAATTCTTTCAGGAAGTCGCAAGCTAATAGATAAAGCAGAAGTGTTAGACAGAATCTGTTTGGATTTTAATAAAGTCTATGATAGATTTCCTCCCCAAAACTGGAGGAATTAAGTAGTCATTGGGGAGAAGTTATGTTCTATAACAAATTTGGAACTGGGTAAGAGATTAAAACAAGAATGTAATAGTGTTCAGAATGGAAGGAGGCTAACACTTAGAGTGCTCCAAGGTTGTGTTAAGTTAACGTTTGTGATCTGTGAAAAAGGGTGAACATTGAGGTGGTAAAATTCAGAGCTATCCCTAAACAACTTAAGGTTGTCAAGACAAGTTTGTGAACACAAAAGGATAACCTAGCAGAAATAAAAAAGGTCTATAGAAAGACAATGGAAAATAATTATACATTCTCAGGTTAGAGGGAAAAGATTTAGTGCTGTTTAGAAAGCAGAAAAATGATAAAAGGGAATGTGACAGAAATATATGAACTAATAAATGGTATAGAGATGGTGAATCAGGTGCTGCTGTTCACAATTTCTCATAGTGAACAGCTCAGCCTAACAAAAAGGCAACAGAGGTAAAACTGATTACGATTTTATTTATTTTTTTTATCTTGTGGAACTCACTTTCACAGGATATCACTGAGTTGAAGAGCTTAAGTTTCCACTCTGGTGTTTCTTGCATGTTTCGCTAAAACATCTGATACAGGACATTGACATCCAGGATACTGGACTAAGATGGACCATTAGTCTGATTCTGTATGAATTCCTGTGTCCTAGTTTACTGGTCCTTTTGAGGCATAAGGGAAGGTGGGAGACTTATGATGTGGCAAAAGCTGTTAGCTCCATTGAGAGGCCTTCAAAGTAAGGGTGTCTTGTATGCCTTACTGGGGAACCATCTTGTAAAAATGTCCTTGTGAGCAGAACTGATGGACTTTGTAATTCCTCAAGATAGATGAGGTGGGTGGGCAGGGCTTTCCATTTAGCTCTGTACTTTGGATTCTGGTTAATTTGTGACTTTCTCCATGAAGAAGGAACTCAGGTGTCACAAACCAAACTACAGGTTAGTATGGGTGACAGAAGGACCATCTGGCCCCATCATTCCTCTCTGGTTTGTTCTAAATCTGGTTATGCAGGTTTTTGTTTTTGTTTTTTGCCAGGACTGTCATTCCCAGTCTCTACTCGACTGTGCTACTACCTAATCCAGTGTACCACGATCTGCTGATATCAGCCCCTTAATCTTAGTAGGCCAGAATAAACCAAGGTTGCGATGACTGCACTGTATAGAGCTGGGCAGCAGTTGTGGGCTCCAGGAGGAGCACATGTCCTCTGGAGAAAGGAACAATCTCACAGTTTATGCAGATCCTGGAGGATTCTTCCCTCTGAGGGAAGAAGTGAAGAACACTAAAGTCTCTGTAGCCAGTGGTTGTGAGCTTGGGGAAGCAGGGATTGATTCTAGAGGTGAGGAACTTATGGTGGAATAATAGCAAAGCCACAGTTGTTACGGTTATATCAGTTAATTGTTTAATGGGAAAATAAATCATTTAGCACTGATTCTTTATTATTCCAGGAAATAAAGAAACCTGCAAAATAGTGTAGGAAGGTTTTTTTAATTTTCTGTGAAGTTGGAGGTTGTAGGGGAGTAACGTATTTTACAAATATTTGGGAAATAACAGATGATTTTTGAAATTGGATCTCTAGCATTTCACTTTTTTCAGAACCCTTTTGCAAAAATAAATGCACATGGTGATCTTGCACTGCACTTCCAGTTTAGATTACTGAATATCTATATAGTAGTTACATTTCTCTTTTGGAATTTGAGTGGAGGAAGACTATTTCATAACTGATTTGAGCTGTGCCAATTTGAAAGCACCACATGAATATGATGAAACTGATTGCTAGGCAATAACCCGTGTCTGTACATTGCAGCAGATTTGTCAAATTCCAGTGGCCTCGTTCTCTCTAATGTTGACTTCAGCATTGCCAGTTTGAAAGCATTGTGTTAACTAATGACAACATTCTTTCCTTGGTAATATCCTATGTCTCTCACACATGACAGCAGATTCACGAAGTTGCAATGACTGCATTCAGTCTAATGTCAGCGTTTCATCAGAGTTGAACACCTGCTTCAGCTGCTGCTTTTTTCACTACATTGTCATTGTTCTTTGTAAGACCTGTTTGCTTGTTCACTTCCGTTTATAGTCTCTACACTAAAAAGTTAGCAGATAATTATTAACAGCCCCACACTTCTCTCTACCTACAGCAACATAAAACATATTCACTCTTAAGACTATCCTCCTTCCACAACACATTAACACACAAGACTTCCTAAACTACCATGCAGCCTTAACTGCACATACATATGAAAACTAAAAGTAGATGTCCTTTGGCAATATACTACTGGTTTGGGATTTCTTTGAAGAAATTAGAAGACCATATATCATCTTCTGTGCATGCCAGAGTTAGAATTGTACAGCAGTTTTTGCAAGGAGACATATGTTTAAATGCAGATCTGTTTTCTTCAGAGAAGTGCAAATGTGGGAATACATATGCTGTTTTTTAACAGGCCTGCATTTCAGACCTGTTAAAAAACAAAACAAAACAAAAAAAAAACAAAAACCCCAGGTTCCTGTCCCAAAGAGCTCACAAATGATGTGTGTGTTAAAATTAAACACAGGTTAGCTGTCGTGGTCACTCTGGGATCCCTCTGAGGGCTGATTTCCTGATCAGCTGGCATTTTTCTAAAGCTTATGTATCCTTTTTGTGCTACACAGGTGTTTAAAAACATTATTTAAAACATGCTAGCTAGGTCATGTTAAAGTGTAGTGTGTTCCTAGTCTAGACATGGCCATACCAAATAAAAAGGGGTCTGGGTGTGGGGGAAGGACTCACTCACTCAGCAGATTCCTTAGTTAGTTCTGGGGTTAAGCGAACCTGTTATCTTAGTTGGATTCTTAGCTCCTTGCTGCTTTGTTTAACCCTTGCTAAGTCAAGTTCCAGGTAGCAGAAAGAATGGTGCTGCTTGCACCGATCACTTCCAAGTCCTTTCTGAGAACCCATTCATGCTAGCTAGGCTTGATTATTTTAGTGCTTAAGAACTCAACTTATTGTGTGGCTGGCCTCTGGTCTGAATATATGCCCAAGTGCCATGACAGGCTCTAGCATTTCAAATGTAGGGACTCAAGGCTGGTCCAAGCAGGAGTTTGGAGATAGGACGTGTTTTCACATGTTCTGTTCTAGCGTCCTGTTCCTGTTTCAGCTTCCTGCAGTCTTCTATGTTCTTGAGCCATGGCTGCAATAGACCCTGTGGCTGAAGGAACAGATTTTTTTTCTTCCAGGGAGACAACTGATCTGTTTGCAGCAAGACTGGAAAACCAGCTGACTGTATCCAACAACTTAACTTTCTCTGTCCTGAGACAGAGGAAGCAGGGCTGTGCTTGGGGGCACCTGCTTGGGAGGGTCCAGGCTCTGAGCTCGTGTTAGGAGCTATGCTTTCTGAGATTTCCTCTGATGTAGTTGGATAGCTGATCCCACCGTGAATTGGATGGAGCCACATCTGCTCAGTCACACCTGCTGCTATGGTGTGCTTGAGTTGCAGAGGTAGTGATCACTTTTGGGCATGTTTCTCACATGGTAGAGAGTGCCACCTCCATGCTTTGCTCTGACCTCTTCACAAGAGCATACTTACTGTTGACTGTCTCCCACACCGCTGCGCCAGACAATTTCCACCAGCCTCTCTGTGCTCTGGGATTCCCTGTCTCCTCCTTTGGAGAACTAAGCAGGCATTATCTGTCACACTTAGATTTGCATATGTCCCAAACCACTTCCTAGGATTTTCAGGTGGGGGGATTTGGACAGTCTGCAGTCCATCTTAGTCTTCCACTTCATGAATTCACTGTGTTGGGTGACTGCTGTTTTAAATCCATGCTCAAATGCATCATGCTAGGACCAAAGGGCAAACTACCATTTAAATCCAGCTATAGCTTCCAGCAGCATGTTTGGGGGGAATATCCCTTCTTCACCCAACCCCCTTCCCTCTTCAGTTGAATTACCTTAGTGGTGTTAGAATACTCAAAGCACCATCTATACTGGGCACCACTGGAGCCAAAGGAGTAACAGGCCATTTCTAGTGCTCATGCCATAAGGTCAGGTTCCACTTAAGCCTTTTGGATCTTTAAAACTCTGTATAGAGAGCCTGGATTAACCCTGCATTGGTGAGTACACTGAGCCGGGCAGAAAGCATTGACTGGTCTCCTCCTGCCCATCTGCCATGCTGACTGGCCTCTGCAGCCCTGTCTGCTTGCAATGGAAGCCTTTGATTTTTGGACTCTACTTCGGGGGGCCACTGAGGCCCCCCTGTCCCAGAGACGGGACTGCTCTTTAATTTAGTTTCTCAGCTCGGGCATCTTTCTGACTCCCTGAGGCCTGCTGCCAACAGAGCTCTCCTTGTTTACCCAACTCTGAGGAATCGGTTTACAAGCCTCACAAATACCCTTTTCACCTTTCCCATCAGAAAACACCTCCCGAAACAATGAGGAAATTGGAAGCTGCCACCTGATAGCTCCCAAGGAACCTGCAGAGCAAGGAATTCACTCAGCAAACAGACTCCTGTATGTGCCCTGCAAGAAGAACCACAGCGAAACCTGCCTTTGTACTCTGGCCATTGAGGGCCAGCTGGCTGGCGTACTGAGACATTCAGTGGCCCAGCACGGAAGAGGCTTTGTGGGTCTCAGGGTGGGGGGCAGTAACAAGAGTTCTATCCAAAAATCAACTCTAGGGCCTTAGAGTAAATAGTCTTCCTGCTAACGATGCAAATAAATACCATGAATGCTCCCATCCTGATGTATTTTTGAAAACTTGTACAACTTGCTGTGCCCGTAAAGTTTTCTTGAACTGAAATGACTAGCCTCATCTTTCCCACAACCAAGAAAAGATCCTTAGCAGCTGTTTCAGTCTGTGCTATCTGCAGTTAATGACTAACTCCATTACTTGACTGTAAAATTAAAACTAGACATCCTCCCCACCATCCCTTGTGGTGTAGGGAGACGGCTGGGCGGGGAGAGGAACTTCAAGGGAATCTGTGGATGTGAGAGTTGAGGGGTGGATCTCTAGTGTGGTGCTGAGGGCAACTGGGAAGGTTTTATTATCAATGATGTACCAGCCTTTGTGGCACAAAATGCAGTGGAATGGGCTCCCTCACTGAGCAACTGTCTGACAGTGAACAAACTGGCCCATTGCCCAATACTCCAGTCACAAAAAAGCTGGTATTTGGGGGCAGATGAGGGAGTTATTTAACCATCTCTTGTGGTTGTGAGGCTCCAAGTTCATAAAGGACTTCATTTTCAAACAAAAGGAGATACAGCCATGCAAAGCATGATAACAGTTTCATGATTTGCATCAGTTGAGTGTTTGGCTCTTTTGGTAGTAAATGGGATTATTCCAGCTGGTGCCCTCAAACTGTCCCTCAGGGCAGAAGTTTTTGTGCAGCACCCTGTACTTTTATATTTCCCTATAAATGTTTGCTTCCTCTGAAGTATGCTGGCCCCATGAAAGCCATGCAAAACTACTAAGTTATTTATCAGAGGGGTAGCCGTGTTAGTCTGGATCTGTAAAAGCAGCAGAGCGTTTTGTGGCACCTTATAGACTAACAGATGTTTTGGAGCATGAGCTTTCGTGGGTGAATACCCACTTCGCATCCGACAAAGTGGGTATTCACCCACGAAAGCTCATGCTCCAAAACGTCTGTTAGTCTATAAGGTGCCACAGGACTCTTTGCTGCTTTTACTAAGTTATTTGTGCGCCCTCTCTTCACAGTAGAGCTGGCCTAGAGGCCAGCATTTGTTTTAAGTCTGGTTTATGGAACCAAATCTGGTGGGACCTGTAGGGAGGCTGTTGGTAACTGCATGGCTTTAGAGTGGACAGTCACTCCCAGAACACACTTGTGAGGTGGGAGTGGGAGGAGGAACACAGTGAAGAAGAGACTGCTCTACACCAGTGTTTGCCCACCCCAGCCTGGTTCCCGCTCCATTCTGCCTGGCGTCTCAAGATGTAGTGTCCCAGACTACCCCATGGGGGCAGTGTGATTTGGGAAGCCGTGGGGAAATTAAGGGGGAAATAAGTTGTGAATGGAAGGAGAAGATTTCCACTGGTGCTTTGCTGTGAGGAGGAGTGCCAAGAGGAGGAGGACTGTAGCTGAGGACATGCTTCAGTCTTCTGTGGATTCTGCTTTAATTTGCTTGATTGGTCAGAATATCAGTCTGGTCATGGTACAAAGAGGCTCTCTGATCGGGGGATCCTGCATGAAAAAGCCACCATTTCTTGTAGAGGGATTGCATGCAGTGGGCAATCAGTGTCTGCCCTTCTCTTCACTACCTTGAAATTTGATGGGTGGCTAACAGATCCTGCGTCTTTCCTTCCCCATATTTCTGTGACTCCTTTTTGTTGCAGGGATGAAAGAACATAGATCTTCTACTAAAGCTAGGGTAATCACGCTTTCTCTGAGCCTGTTTCCCTATCTGCAAAATTGGGATATGTACCTTTTAAGTGTCTTGAGATGAAAGATGCTGTATGTTAGTAAGAGCTGCAGTAAAGGCCTCACTTCCAATGGGCAATCTCCTTAGAAGGCCTCTCTTTAAAGAATTCTATAGTTTCAAATATAACTTTGTTAGGGCAGCCTCTTCTAGGCAGCTTACTTTTATTTGTTTTGCTAGCCCTGGTCCCTTGGATGGCCACTGAAAACAGGTGTGTGTATTTTTTGTGTGTGCACTCTATCTCAAAACAAGAATAACTGAAATTGCCTGCTGGGCTGACCTGTTCATTGGTTTCCATGGGCTGGTTAAGGAATGCAGCAGCTCAGCAGGTGCAGTGAAGGATTAGCAGTGAAAGGGTTAAGACTACAAGTGCTCTTCGGTATCATTGGTTGGGGTTAGTGGATTCCAGGCTATCCCTCATGGATTCACTAAGGGTTTTGTTTGTGAGTGACCTACCAAGCTCCTGGGTTTCCTTGGTGCTGCAGTTGCATGTGGCAGTGCCTGGCTTTTGCCCTTCGGTCAGTTTGAGGGATCCAAAGGTAGTAATTCAAAGCAAGGAATGCTGCCAGCTAATTTAAGACCTCACTGTGAAGTCTAATGCAGAGTGCTTGCAAATTGTAAATATGGGAAGATAAAGTTAAAAGCTGCAGTTTTTTGGGGGGAAACTGGATTAAAAAATATTGGATCTCTGTGCTGGGTCCACTGTCACTGAGATCCCTGTTTTCTGCCCTGGCTTTGCTGACATACAAGACTGTTCTCCAATTGGATGATAGCACTTAATGTGCATCAGCATGGACAGGCAGCCAGAGGGTGCCCTTAGGCTTTCCATGCTTGTTGTTTTCTCCCAAGTCCTTCCAGTCCAAATGGCACAAGAGAGTGTAACCATGTGGGGAGGAGACATTTGTAGATCACAATCGAGGTCTTTGATTTTTCCCTGGGGCCATAAGGTGGGTCCAGACATATTTCCCGAGCTAGTCTGTACTGATTGGTGCCATTGAAGCTATATCCTGGATGGGCACGTGGATTAGCACTTCTAGCAACTGATCTGTACTCTTCTTGCTACCCTCCTACCCAATTGTAAGCGGGGGAATGGTCCCCTTAAGCAATGCTTTGCCACTTCTACTGTTTTCTCAGGTGCCTATCTTCCATGTCTTAATCTACTTTATCCTAGTACATACTACCTGCATCCCAAAGTGCTTTATTATGGAGGTGCATGTCATGGCTCCATAGTTAAGGCTGAATTGAGTTGTGCATTTTAATGAAATGAATTCAGTTGTTTTATGTATGAAAAATACAGCTGATCCTCCCTGAGGTTACAGCACATACTCTTAGGGCACAGAATGAATTTTCTGATAATTGACAAGTAGATCTGATCATTAATTTTAGGTCAAATTAATTTATAAATGGGTCCTTGGGGAGACTGGGCTCCCTGTGTGTCAGATCCCCTCTACCCTCCCCTCCAAGTGAGCTTACTAGAATAATGCACTCTTCAAATGTCACATGGTTAAAACTCACTACCACATTCTGTATATGCCACATATGAATTTCTTTAGGGCTAATAGTACATTTTTTTTCCTGCTGTTGTTTACAACTGAAAAACATCAGCAGAGCATGAAGAATAAGTTTATTTCAGAGAATTACATGAGGAACTGACCTCTTCCAAAATGTCTGCCATTTGCTGTTCTCAGCAGAATGGAGGCCACAAGCTACCCCTTAACAAATGTAGTTCCCACAGTTTGCCTGCTTTTCTCTGCCTCGTTACAGATTAGGAGCCGCCATCTTCCCTGAAAGCAGCTTGGGGAACTGCTATTGAAACAATAAGAGTTGGTGGCCGTTTTGGAAAAGGGCATCTTAACTGACAGCAACCTGTGATTTCAGTTTTTTTTGAGAACAATAGAAGTTGACAGCCATTTTGAAAGTATTCAGTTTTTTGTGAATTTCTCTGAAGACTTTCAGTCTTTGCTTGAGAGAGAATTCTGTAATGGAAATATCAACGAATTCCCATTATTCCTTTTTATTTAATTTTCATCAAAGCTATGTGGAAGGGGCAAATGGAGAGGGGTGACGGTTTGGGGAAATATGAGGGGAGCAGGAAGGAGAGGAAAAGTGAATGTATGTGCATATAGGCATGTGGGGGACAGGACATGAGGCAAAACGGGTATACTTGGTGCTTGGTGGCTGTCTGATGCTGCAAAGCAGATGTAAACCCAGTTTCTGTGGCCACTGTGGTTTGGCTGATTTTACATTGCTTGAGTGAAATAAAGCAGCTACAACAGGGGTGGGCAACCTATGCCCCATGAACCGGATCTGGCCCGCCAGCTGGGGAGTGGGGCCTAGGGCTTGCCCCTCTCCAGCGCTGCAGCTGGGGAGCAGGGTCAGAGACTGCTCCGTGTGGCCACTGGAAGCAGCAATATGGCCCCCCTCTGCCTCCTATGCATAGGGGCAGCCAGAGGACTCCACGCTGCATGCTGCCCCTGAAGCTCCCATTGGCCGGGAACCGTGGCCAGTGGGAGCTGCAGGGGCGGTGCCTGCGAATGGGGCAGTGTGCAGAGCCTCCTGGCTGCCTCTCCACATAGGAGCTAGAGAAGGGACATGTTGCTGCTTCTGGGAGCTGCTTGAGGTAAGTGCTGCCTGGAGCCTGTACCCCTGAGCCTCCCCCTGTGCCCCACCTCCTGCCCCTCCCCGATCCCCCTTCTGCCCTCCAAACCCCTCAATCCCAGCCTGGAGCACCCTCCTGCACCCCAAACCTCTCATCCCATGCCCCAAACACCTGCCCTAGCCCTGATCCCCCGCTTCCTGCCCTCCAAACCCCTTCATCCCAGCCTGGAGCACCCCCATACACCCCAAATGCCTCATCCCCAACCCAGAGTCCCCTCCCACATCCTGAACTCCTAATTCTTCTTCGAGTGCTTGCTCATATTCATTCCAAGTAGGTGTGCGCGCGCCACGTGCACGTTCGTTGGAAGAATTTTCCCCTAGCAACACCCGGCGGGTCGGCAGGCGCCCCCTGGCGTGGCGCCTTTGCGGCACCGTATATATGCCCCTGC
>NC_133776.1:80406746-80415813 GCF_003597395.2 Chelonoidis abingdonii
CAACTCCGCCTGCATCGGCCTTCTGCCCAAGGTGGTCTCGCCCATTCACCTAAACCAGGAACAATTTTCCTTCAGTGTTTTACCAAAACCTCATGCGTCTCGCAGAGAGCAGAGCTTGCATTTGCACTCGATTTCGTCGGGCGGCTTGGCGTTTACATTGACGCACCGACCCCTTTTTTTATTTCCCGAAAGACTTCCCAACTATTCGTGCCGTCGCAGACAGGATGAAGGTCACCTTTCTACTCGCAAACAATATCATCCTGTGGTGACGCCTGCATCAAAACATGCTAATGCCTTGGCTCACACTCTCCCGGGCGAGTTACCGCTCATCTCCACGAGAGCGCAAGCGTCCTCGATGCCTTCCTCGCCCGTGCCTGCCTATACAATACATATGTGTGCAGCCACGTGGTCGTCAGTGCACACTTTTTCTGCCATTACGCCTTGGCTGCATCTCCAGCAAGTCCCGCGGACGATGCGGCTCTTTGGCTTTGGCTGTTCTGTATTCAACAGTTCTCCAACTCCTGACCCCAACGCCTAGGTAAGGCTTGCGATTCACCCTCTTGGAATGAATATGATGCAAGCATTTGTCGATAGAAGAAAAGACGGTTACTCACCTTTGTAACTGTTGTTCTTCGAGATGTGTTGCTCATATTCATTCCACACCCGCCCTCCTTCCCCACTGTCGGAGTAGCCGGCAAGAAGGAACTGAGGAGCGGCCGGGTCGGCAGGGGCATATATACGGTGCCGCAAAGGCGCCACGCCAGGGGGCGCCTGCCGACCCGCCGGGTGTTGCTAGGGGAAAATTCTTCCGACGAACGTGCACGTGGCGCGCGCACACCTACTTGGAATGAATATGAGCAACACATCTCGAAGAACAACAGTTACAAAGGTGAGTAACCGTCTTTTTCTGGCCCCACCCTGGAGCCTGCACCCCCAACCAGAGCCTGCACCCCAACCCAAATTTTGTGAGCATTCATGGCCCACCATACACTTTCTATTCCCAGATGTGGCCCTCTAGCACCTCTGAGCTAGAGCAAAGTGATGGATCTGGATATAGGTCTGAAAGCTGAAAATCTTAAGCGTTCAGGTACATACTGTGTATTTTCAATCATTAAAAATATCACATAGTTTAAGTAGTAATTTCACATATGAACAGCAAATATGAAACTCAGAGAATGTCACTGAAGAAATTCCTAGCTAAAAGCTATGCTAAGACTGAGTGTGTAAGTAAGTACTTCAGGATATATTCATTACAGTGGTATTGCGATTATCCTCAAGAAATTAAAAGTTAAGGTTCAAACTATATTAGAAATCCAAACACGTTGAGGTATGGGATGCAGTTAGGGCACCCAAAAAACCTTAACTTTGTCCTATAGTGACATGGAGGAAATATAAAAATCAAAGGTAATGTCTTCATAACTCAGTTTAATCTTGTTTGAGACCACACCCTGTTACACCTTCATCATAATTATACAGTTACTGCATGGTGCCATTTGGGTTGATAGGGTATTGTTGAGGAGCTTCGTGTCACTGCAAAGACCCCTCTGGAGAAAGAGTTATGCTGGGGTCCCACTGAGGTGGGAAATATGTAGCGTTCTTCCTCCTTTGCCCCAAAACCAAGACATCTGCTTTGCTTTGTCTGTAGCTTCCTGTTTGGAATCTTTTGGTTAGGAAGGAGCCGGCAGAGGCTGAAGCAGGGAATTTGAGTCACTCGGAGTTATTTCACCAGAAAATGTGTGAGTCAGACTAACTTTGGAGAGGTGGATGTTAGATCCTGTTTTCTCCTGGGGTGGAAACCTGTGTGTATTCAAGTGTTTACTTGTTGGATCAAATGTGCACACCTGTGGCCTGTCACAGGGTGGGTAAAGAAGGGGCAGTTCTGTACAAGATGTAAGCATGTTCAGGGGATTGCCTCAGAGCTCAGATGGTGAGTGGGCAAGCCTTTATTACTTGCAGCATCTTGGAAAAAGCATTCTGGCTAGCAGACAAGTAGCATAGCTGTGAGGTGACCCCTCTGAGGGCCAGATCTAGCTTACCTGCCAGCAGCTCTGATGAGTTGGAACACAGCTGCATCATTCACTTCATGCTTTGTGAGGTGCTGGAAACTCTAGTGCAATAGCCATTTCCCCCCCCCCCTTCTTTTCTTCTCAGTATTTGCAGTTTAAAGTGACAGAGTTCAGTCACTTAGGTGTTAAGTTTCTTGCCCTTTTAAGCTTACTGTGTATCTTTTGTTCTAGGAGTCATAGCTTTTATTAAATTTCATTACTTCCCCACAGCTTACATGGTAAAAGTGCGTCAGCTAAACTGATATGTGCTATTGGTATTGGAATCAGACAGGTGAGAGAACCTCAGTAGCTAACAAGTTCCCAGTAGCTTAACTGTAGGTCCACCATAAGGCCCATGAGAAGTCAGCCACCAACTGGAACTCTGACTGGGCAGGTTAAGTTCCAGCTGCTGTAGAGCTCTAGCTGCTGGGAAGAGTTTGGGCAGATACAGATACAATGCAAATTACTGAATCAAATTCTATGGAGTGGGTCTTATCAAAAGTAAATACCCCTGCTGCCCCATAGCCTCACCTTGTTTTGTTGGGCTAGTTGAGCGGGGGAGGGGGAAGGGAAGGCAATGGCAATTAGAATCAGGATACTCCAGTCTCTGAAGCAGTAGATGCAGGTGAGATCTGTTTTGGCTGTCTTTTGCCTTAACTGCAGCTGGAACGTAGCTTGGAATCTTCGCCAAGAGTGTGTGGGCTCAGACTCCACCTTTCCTGCCTGCCTCCTCTAAGCTTGGCCTGTAAATCCTCTGTGTGGAGCTCATGTGGTGGGAATTTTGAAGACCAGGCTGCTGGCTCTGACTTCAGCCCTTTGGCTTCTTGCTAAGACTTGTTTGAGAGCCACAAAGCAGGTTGATCTTGTATGTCTGATCTTGTTTTTTTGATGCCTGTAGTTTTTTGACTTGTGCAAATCTCTTTGGGATGGAGGAGGAGAGAATAGAATCTGGGCATATACTCAGAGTGATGTCTTCTGGTTAGCAATTTGGTGGGGGAAGGAATTGATTAAATCTGGGAGGGGCAGGAGAAATGAATGAAGATGTAGCCCATCTGGAAGCTCCATCCAATTCTCAGAGCACCCAGATTACATCAGTGGAGTCATGGCTACAAAGCAGAGAAAAATTTTGGTTAATATATGTTCCTAGGTTATCGTCCATCAAGAAGAGATTATGCTGCTTATGCTAAGTAGATGTCCTGCCCCACCTCTCTCTGTTGCCTCAATTCTCTAATTGCTGTTTAAAATTCAGCTGAATAATTGCCCTGTAATAATGGAGCCTGAGTGTTAGCCACATTGCCTTCTTTCCTTTTGCTTAGTAATGGTCTGCCTTCCAGCCCTGAATAGCTTTTACCCTCCTTGCTGTTTTCTGTCCAATCCTCCCCTGGGCATACTGCGAGTTTAGGACTTTGAGGCAACTGCTGTGTTGGCAGGAGGCACCCTGCTGAATTAGAGCTCTTCTTCCCTTCCCTATTCAGCAGTAAAAATACCATTGGTAGTGAGGGTGTGGGAGGGAGCTCTTCACACTCACCAGTTCTCATCCCCCCCCACACTTAATCCTCCTCCTCTAAATGAAACCCAGTGGCAGAACCACATCTTCCCAGTCATGGAAATCTGGACAAGGTACTCTTCCCTTCACCCAGCAGGCTCTCTGTGTTCTGCTCCTGGGCACAAAGAGCACCGTCTTTACAGTACTCCACTCCGTGAAGAGAGCAAGTGGGCCCAGCAGCAACAACATCGTTCTTTCCTAAGCTAACCACTGTGCTACCCATATTGTGGCATATCAAGATTTGGGAGTGGCGAGAGATTGAGACTTCTCCTTGGCAGCTGTGTGAGACTGACTGTTCAGGAAGGTTAGAGTGAGGAGAATGAGGGACTGTCACCTGAGTCTCCATTTAAAAATAGACTGGATTGAGCCCTGGATAACTTACTGTAGGCAGCAAACCGGCAGTGACCCTGGCATTGGAGATACGTGTCTGAATGTGGGGGTGGAAGGGACCCTTCAGATAATGGCAGTTTCCGCCCTCACTGCAGGCATTTGTCATGAGAAGGAAAACTCGTTTCATCATAAAATATGTTTTGTGGCATGGAAATGGTGGGAGTTCCACCTGGGGCAAGTTCTAGGTTTCCCTCTAGGAGGGGGAGGGACACAGTTCTGGTCAGGATGAAATTTGTGAATATTGCCCCAGCCAAGCAGAAACTTGTAGCTGCCCTAGTGCACAATGTGGAGCTTCCCTGCTCATCTGCATCCAAATAGGGCACATGAACCTAATCTCTTATTCTCTTTCCTCTCTAGATTCATGGCTGGTAAAGGGCTGGTCATCTACCCGGAGATCGGGGACAAACTGGACATTATCTGTCCCAAGGCGGAGCTTTCCAGACCTTATGAATACTACAAGCTGTACCTGGTGAAGCAGGAGCAGGCAGAGTCCTGCAGCACTGTCATGGATCCCAATGTGCTGGTGACTTGCAACCGGCCAGAGAAGGAGATCCGCTTCACCATCAAGTTCCAGGAGTTCAGCCCCAACTACATGGGCCTGGAGTTCCAGAGGCAGCAGGACTACTTCATCACATGTGAGTCCTTCCCCTCCTCTTCCTCATTACCTCAGCTTACAGCTGTCTTTCCATGTACTTTCAATGGCCTGATGTTTGTTCCCCCATTAAATTCTCTTGTAGTAGCTTTCTGGGCCAATGCTAGGGCATGTCTTCACTTTACCACAAGAGAGCATACTTCATTGTCTTGCTTAGAAGATCAAGAGGAGGCTTACAGACACGTTTAGTACATAGGGACGTGTTTCTGACACATATGGAAACTGTCCTTGCCCCTGTCCTGTGGGAGATCAAGGAGAGGGGAACAGTGGTGAGGAGTGGATTGTAAGCTGCCTCTTGGGTTAGTGTATAGTTCTTATCCTGTTAGTGTGCTGTGTGATTAAGAACCCCTCATCTTCCCTCCACCCCCCTCAAAAAAAACACAGCACACCCTTGTTTAGTTAAAGGGGCAGGGAGTATTTTCTCAAATTCCAAATGGACCAAGAAGGGGAAAGAGCCATGTTCAGTGACTTCTTCGCAGCCTTCTTGGCGCATGTGTGTTCAGTGATCTCTGTGGGGCAGGAAAGAGGTCAGCGTGTGAGACCTTTTTTTAAGGGCTTGTTCTGGAAGTAGGAAGAACTTTGTAATTAATGGATCTCAGGATAACAGTGAGAAATTGGCCCAGTGTAGGAAACAGCTGTTCAGTTTCCCTTCTGGACAGAAGTTAAAATTAAAGCATGTTGGCTGCTTGGAGCTGCCCTTGTTGAAATTAACCACCAAGTTGCCTGGAGAAGCAGCCCTTGACAAAGGATCTTGGCATTTAAACAAAACATACTTGCAACATTACTGGTGCTGCCTTAGTTTTAACATTGTTTCATTGCTTCATAAAAGATGTCCAGGGGAAAGGACTGAGGAAAGACTCAGGAAAGTGACCATGTTGGATGTGTCCAGGGGAAAGGACTGAGGAAAGACTCAGGAAAGTTGACCATGTTGGATGTGTCCATCTGATCATGCCTCTTCATTGCTGTTAGAAGGAGGAGATGCCCCTACCCCTGTGTAGATAGGACTCTTTTTGATCTGCCCTGAAGAAGGGGAAGGGTTTCTTTCCATATGTTGACCTTTTTTTTTTTTTTTTTTAACTCTTTTTTGACTGGACACTGAAGAAGGGGAAGGCGTTATACTATCACATATGTTGACTTTTTTTTTTTTTTTTTTGCTTTTTTTTTTTTATTTTTATGGGCAAGGATTTTTATGCAAGGGATCTGCAGTCACCTCATCTCCTGCAGTCAGTTTGGTCATGTTGGGGGTTCAGTGTGCTGTGTCTGGAATCTGTTAGCTAGGCTTCTCTTTCTTCTTTCTTTTCTCTTGTGGATTCCCCTGAACCTTGCTGTCTCCACTCGACTTGGCATACTGCACTGTAACCCAATAGCAAGAAAGCAGGAAAAGGGCACAGCAGCCCCGCCACAGCTCATCTGTCATCTCATGCATCGTTGGTCCTCATTTGCTTGCTTGCTGTCACATGCTGCTAACTTGCCAATTAGCAGCCTGGACCAAAGGTCAGCCTGTGGTCCCAGAGTCAAGCTCAGAGACATGTAATTGGGCACATCTTATTCAGTAATCTATTTTAGCCCCCATAGCTCATCTTAGCAGTCGGGTGGGGACGGAGTCTACCAGAGCAACATTAACTGTATGCTACAAGTACAGCAATTGCCTGGTTACAGTGACTGCTTTTGTGGTAGGTGCTTACAGGCTCTTCGTGGGGCTGTACTGCTCATCTTAGCTAGCCAGATCCAAATCTTCCTGGAGAGTCTGCATTTGCTTTGGGTTAAATTGAACAGAACCTGGTGCCCAGAGAGCAGTAAAGATGGGCTCAGGTTACAAGATTCAGAACCAGATACAGATTTTCAGACAAATCCACTTTTGAGACTGTATGAATCTAGACTTTGGCTTGGGCCCATCTCGAATTCTTGGTGGGAGCAGAGGCTGGTATTGGAACTTATAGAAAGTTGGCACTGTTGATGTGACTAGCAAGCAGAAACTGAACCGGTCATCTGAATGTGCAGAGTGTGATGTCTTTGCAGCCGTGGTTTGTGCTGGGAGGGCCTCAAACAATTCATCTGCAACCAGCTCATTATGGTTTAATTTTCAAGAACAATTCAGAGTTAAGGGTGGAAGAAACCAGATGTTGGCCAGTCAGCGTCACCAGTTTTTTTTACCTGCCTTCCTCAATCTCTTCTGAGAATGGGGTGTCAGAGAATCTACCCCTGCCAGCCCCCATTGTTGGGTTGATCAGCTGATGTCTCCCAGCTCAGCACTACACTTGTTTGGTGAGGCCTAAGGTTTGGGAGTCAGTGATGACTCAGTTGCTCCTCTTTTCCATTGTTATAAGAGTGCCAAGAGGAGTCAAGGGTTTTTGGCAACAATGATAGAAACAGCTTTAAAACAGGGTGTTCTTGGTTTGGGGGTGGCAGCGTTGAGAGTTGTCCTTCCTAATTTTTCCAACAGCAAAGTAGCCTGCCACTTGACTCCCGGACTAATCTTCATCTTCACTCCCAGCTGCAGGTTCTAAGCTGAGATTGTGGTTCCATTGTCTTACCCTAAGTTAACTCCCCTACCCACCCAATCACACATGCACATGCTGTATACACATGCTTCTTAATTCCCAACCACCACTTGCTTCTGCAGGATGTTGTTAGAGCCTTGAATGGAGAATTGAAAGCTCATTCCTGGGGCCCCCATCGTGTGCGCCAGCCATTGCTGCTGCATGCTATCAAGGGCCTAAACGCAGATTGCCCTCTCCAGGATGGCAGCTGTCAATCTCAGCTAGATCACACCTCAGTCCTTTCCACAGCTTCTCAGCCAAAGGAAGATCTGATTGAGCTGCAAGCTTCCCTGCAGTGGGCATAAGAGGGAGGAGTTGAGGGGGCTAAATGCAAAGGAACGAGTCAGCCTTTCATATCCCTAGCAAACATCTTGAAGCACTCGGTCACTGGTTTTTCCATGTTAAGGGTCGCTACAGGTCAAGTTCAAGCAGAAGTCGACTCTTCAAACTAATGAGGATTGAAAGCAGGGGTCCTAACCGGGGCCTCTGTGTTACCCCCCATGGGACATCAGGGATTCTTGTACCAGAGCTGACTCAAGCAGTTCAGAGCAAGAAAGCCACCAACTTCTGTAACTGGTGGAGGCGGGGGGGAGGGGAGACTGAACGACATTCATGCACCAGAACAAGCCCCTCTGGCTTAGAGGTTCTCAAACTGGGGGTCGGAACCTCTCATGGGGGTCGTGAGGTTCTTATATGGTGGGTCATGAGCTGTCAGCCTCCAACCCAAACAGTGCTTTGCCTCCAGCATTTCTAATAGTGTTATAAATGAAAAACACTTTTTAAATATATATTTAAGGGGAGGGTTGCACTCAGAGATCTGCTATGTGACGGGTCACCAGTACAAAAGTTTGAGAATCACTGCTCAATGGCTCCCAAACTTTTTAGTACTGCAGTTTCTTTACAGATCTTTTAAAATGTGATAGCTCCCCAGAACCAATGCTGTTACTTAACTGACTTGGGACATTCGATCCAAGTGTTCAGGACAGTAGATTCAAGAGGGACATTAGCGTTCTGGTGACTTCTCTACTTTATTCAACTATATACAATTTAATTATATAATCCAGTCCAATCCAGGTGTCTAAAATTATAATTTGAAAATATGAATTATTTGGCATGTTCAGGCACAGCTTAAGATTTTTAGTGAGAAGAACAGGGCTGTCTCGAACTGCACAGTAGAGCAGTGTTTGGTTGAATCTCTTAATGGTGCCAGAGTTTCCAAGTTTAAATGATTTCTGAGTTTCGCTTTCATAGAAATTGTTGCTGAAAATAGAGACTCTCAGAGATAACTGGAAGTGAATGAAAGCAGCACTTCATGGATTTATCACTGAGTTCATCTTACTCTCCTTTAATGTAAATCCAGAATTCCTGATTTTTTTTAAATTTGAAAACATGGTCTTCCATGTGTGATCATTTGGTAATTCTAAGATTTTCTTGAGCCAAAATACTTGATCTTGAAATCGATTCAGCTGTTACCAAGAACAGTTTTCAAATCCAATTGGCGTCTGGAGGTTCATGTTCAACCCCAGGAAAATATTCAGCAAAATGGGAGTACAGTCCAAGCAACTTAGTTTAACATTTGGCCTTTAATAGCATTTTTGATTGCTTTTACCTTGTTCTTTTTTAAAAGTCTGATAACAGTGAAAACATCTTGGTAACTCGTTTTTCAATGGGCATCTCTAGAAACAAAATTTCTTCATTAATCCCCTGATTTTTCTCTTTAGATATCTAATGTGTTTGTATTCTGACCTGAACATGTTAGGTTTGCCAGTGAAGTCCACCAGCTCACATCATCCTGAAGTCCACACTTCACATGTAACCTTCAAAGCTTGTTTTCTCTAGCAGGAAAATCCTGATTCTTCTTCGAGTGCTTGCTCATATCCATTCCAGTTAGGTG
>NC_133776.1:80424950-80532817 GCF_003597395.2 Chelonoidis abingdonii
GTTACTCACCTTTGTAACTGTTGTTCTTCGAGATGTGTTGCTCATATCCATTCCACACCCGCCCTCCTTCCCCACTGTCGGAGTAGCCGGCAAGAAGGAACTGAGGAGCGGTTGGGTCGGCAGGGGTATATATTAGGCACCATAGTGGCGCCACTCCAGGGGGCGACCTGCCTGCCCACCGAGTGTTGCTAGGGTAAAAGTTTCTCCAACGAACGTGCACGCGGCGCGCGCACATCTAACTGGAATGGATATGAGTAACACATCTCGAAGAACAACAGTTACAAAGGTGAGTAACCGTCTTTTTTTGTCATGCAATTCAAAGGCGCCTTGTAACACTTTTCCATGTCACAACCATCTGACTTCACTGTGAAACAAAAGCTAAGTGTGGTCAGAGTCCATCTCTTTGCACAGCATATTAAAATATATTCCATGCCCAGGATTTTACAAAATTGACAGTTTTTATAACAATGTTGAGGACCTTGTGTACTTCAAACTGCAGCTTCTTTGATGCCAAAGCTTGGTGATGAGTCATGCAGTATGTCCAAATTGCTGCTGGTGCCATTTCTTTACTCACGCTGCAACCTCACTGTTCTTTCTGGTCACAGCTGCCCCACAGACGTGGCATAGTTAAGACCTTCGTCCACTACAGATTTGAAGATCTTTAATATTTCCCAAACAGTGTTTCAGTTGGCCTTTCTTTGTAAAATAAACATTTTTAAGCTATTGTACCTGTTTTGACAAATCTCACATAACGCAGAAGCTAAGCCATGTTGGCTGAGTCTGTGGATTCATTAAGGTTCAGTGCAAAATATTTATTCTTCTTAACTTACTCTATCAGCTGGTCCTGGGCACTTTCTGCAAGGTCATCAGTGCATCAATGGAATTATTATTTGACACGGGAATGGTTTTTAGTGCCATTGTTGCTTGTTACCCAGTCATAATTTTACGTCTCTTGGTGATAGAAGTAGATGGGTCTTGCAGATAGTGTGGACTTATTTCTATTTTGCAATTCACAAGGCCACAGTGTAAGATGCTTTTAAAGAACAGTTGCTTCTTCAGATCTGACTTTTTTGCTGCTTTAATTCTTTTCCTTTCTGAAGGAAAACACTGCAGTTCTTATTTACGAATTCTGGATGTTTGGTTTCTAAATGTCTCTTAATTTCTCTGACCTCATACTTTCTTTCACTAACCCTTGAAAAGAAATCACACATTGTGTTTGTAGACTTTTTGCCATATTATTGAGAAGCGAAAATCCAAATATAACACAGCTATCGTGCTATTTTTTTTTCCCTTTTCTGTTTAACTTCATTAAAATCATCTTCAGTCAATTGTTTGTTACCTGTAGGCTTAGCACTTGGTAAAAATTGTTCTATTATAAAGATAAGATGCACTGTCTCTCCCTAAGCCTCCTTCCCCTCCCTGCTAGAGCAGGTGTTGCTGCTGCTGGCACCAGGAGCCTCTCTGTGTCCTCTGCTTTAGCAGGGAGCTTTCAGTACAGAGATTTCCCACCAACTGCTTCCCCCAGCGGGAAGTCTTCCTGCTGAAGGCCCCCTGCAGGGGCAGAGACCACAGAGAGGTTCCCAGTGCCAGCAGCAGTATAAGACGCAGACCCACAGGTAAGACGCAGGTGATTTTTAAGCCTAGTTTAATACTCTTAATTAGAAAAAAGCAAACAGCATATTGATGACATCTTTTCTGAGATGCTCATAGCTGCCCCAGGGAGCCATGTCTTAGTTTAGGAAGCACTGCGCTAGCTTAACATCTTGTACTCCCAGAATCAGAATTGATAAATGCTTTGATTTCCATTCTCTGCTACTGATCCTTTCCAGACTCTCAAAGGAAAATGCTCTTGCTCTTGACACCCCCAGATTAATGAGAGGAAACCAGAGAGTGGGGGTGGGTCATATATTTTTCCCTCCTCCTTTGGTGGGAAGGAAAATGAAGATTTTTGAGCTTCTGGATTTCACAAGTTCAAGGAATTTACTTGGTGTTTCATATCACAGAAGCACGATGCTTAAATCTTTTGCCTTTAGCTCTAAATGGCTTTTTTTCCCCACAAACAGTGATGGGCAAGTGTGCTGCAAAATTTAAACACTATTCATGAAGGAGGAATGACTTTGAGCTTGTTTGCCATCATGCAGGCAGGATCCGCCTTGGCTTTGCCAACACATCTGTATCACTCCAGCTCTTCCAGACCTGGGCCCCACTGCAGCTCTGCCAGTATCCCTCAGTCCTGACCTGTTGCGTCACCTGTTGTTATCGTATAGTCTGCTGTTTTCATAATCTGAGCACATACATCAGTTAGGAATTAGGCTCAAGGTGTTAAACTGATTTAATTTTGACCTAACTGGAGTCTTACACAAAATTTGAATCAAGTATCAAAGAAAAAACTGTCTCATTCTGCTTTTTACCAATGTCTGGGATGGCCTCAGAGACCTTTATAAAATCAGGCTTTACTTGTAAGTGGAAGTGGTAAATATAGCTTCCTGGCTTCTTGATCTGTTGTTGCATATCCCAGTAACTTGCATCTGCTACAAGAGCTTTCTTGCAATAGAGGAATGTTGTGGAGCATGGGAATTGGGGCTTTGCATCTCAGTGGAAGTAAGATTTTGCCAGTGCCTCAGAATGCTGTTTATAGGGCCTTTGGTTAATATGCTATTTCCCCTGTTCCAAGGGCCCCTATCAAGGGAGTTAAGGAATCTGGGAGAGCCCTAAGCCTGACACCCCCTCTGGCCCTAACACCATTTCTGACTTTAATTTCTCTTGACTTCTCCAGTCTTTGAAGCAGCCTCCCTAGCTCCAGGGTTGTGTCTGCTGTGAACTGACCTTTGGCCCCTGGGTGGGCTGAAGATGCTCCTGTGATCTGGCTGTACCTTCTGCTGAGAAATCCCAGGAACTCACTCTGCCAAGGAATAAAATAGCCAAAAAAACAAAGTCAAAAGTCTCCCATGCAGACCACCCACATGTTGTCTTTTTTTTGTCTTTCAAACTTGCCTTGAGACACAAAAGGTTTTTTCTTCCTTTTCATTTACTGGTGGCTTTAAGCCTTAGGGAAGCTGTGTTCAAACGGAAAGAAGCATGGACAGCAGCATGACGTGGGCTGCCTAGGCACTGGCTTCCCAAGGCCAGCTGGAAAATCCTCGCCATTGGAGCGAGATAGCTTCCTGGGGTTCATCCTCATTCAGTGGCTGCTCCCCCTTCTTTTCCCCCCTCACAGCCGCATTGGATATGCCAAGCTTCGTTTAGGGCCACTTTCATCATCTGGGGGCTCTGCCTAGCCCTGAGCTTAGACTGCTTAGCAATCCAAAAGGCCTTTGAAAGCTAACATAACCTCTCTCTATCCCCTCGGACTCCCAGTGCCAAGCTCTTGAATGCCATTTTAAGGCTTTCATTAAAAGCATCTTTTCTCTAAGGGTTAGGCAGAGAAGAAGATTCCTCTCCTAATCCTTTTCTGAAAGAATAAGGCATGAGAACCCTCGTTCGTGTGTCCACGCTTTGGCCAAAGTCTCCTGGGGGCTGCAACAGGAGAGTAGCACCTTGAGCTGAGTGTCTTGGGCCCAACCTATAGCACTGGAGCCTTGAGAACAAACATGAACCAGGGATTTTTTTTTTAATTCCCACTTTGTTCTGTAAGTGCTTCAGTAAGCAGATGGCACAACACTTCTGCATGTTGGGGGCTTGAGTTTATGGGATGTTGGACTTCTGTTGGGGGGTGGAAAGGGGCATGCAGCTCTTCAACACCTGCAAACAAGTGGCAAGTTCCCAACTGGTGTAGATGTGGGAAGATGCCTTGGCAGGAAGTCCGTTGTTGTCTTGTGTCCTGTCCTCTCCATGCCAAATCACCCTAGTTTCCACAGGGCAGTAATGTATGAGTGGAAGCTGTTCTGACTCCTCTAGTCATGGGTCAACACTTCTAGCAGGTGGCTTTTTGGGAAGAGTTGAAGGGTGTGGCCTCAGTAGCTGTGATTTCCCCTTCCCACTCCTTCTGGTGGAGGATGCACAGACAAGAAACACATCCGTTCTAACACGCCTCCATGTGGCCAGTGGAGATACACTAGGAAGTAGGAATGAAAGAAGGGGACCTCCTTGGGGTCCTGTGTGGGGATTATGGTAGGTGGTTTGGCTCTGAAGGAGGAAAAAAATTCCTCAAAAGGCCATATCCTACAGTAAAGTGTACACCACTCATACCAGCTAACAGCAGAACGAAAGATATGGGTGCAGATTTGCTTGTGGCATTTGCTAATTTCCCCTGTCCCAATCCTTTTCTCCATTGTAAGTGGAAGGTAGGACCTGTAATCCAGTAATTATTAACTCCTGTCTTCTACTTGTAAGAGAATCCAGACAGGGAATCTGACAGATGTGGAGGGAAGTGCAGGATCCAAAGGAAGCTGTAAGAGGGTATGACCATCTTGGTTCTAGCTGCGCATCAGCTGGCTCTGAATAACATTTTTACTGCTGAAGTCCCAAAGAATGGATTAGCAAACAGCCTCTGCCATGCAAACGTTTGGTAAACCAGCAGAGGGGTTAGATTCTGCTGCAGGAGCCTAAGGCAAGTACTAGTGCAGGGTTCGGCAGCCTTTCAGAAGTGCTGTGCCAAGTCTTCATTTATTCACTCTAATTTAAGGTTCCGCGTGCCAGTAATAGATTTTAATGTTTTTTAGAAAGTCTCTCTCTAAGTCTATATATTATATAAATAAACTAGTGTTGTATTGTAAAATAAAAAATGTTTTCAAAATATTTAAGAAGCTTCATTTAAAATTAAATTAAAATGTTGATCTTACACCACTGACCCACTCAGCCCGCTGCTGGTCTGGGGTTCTGTTCACCTAGGCCGGCAGCAAGCTGAGCGGGGCGTGTGGCCGGGACCCTGGCTGGCAAGGGTCTAGCAGCCAGAACCCCAGACTGGCTGTGGGCTGTGCGGGTCCGGCAGCCGGGGTCCCAGACCGGCAGTGGGCTGAGCAGCTGAGCCCACTGCCGCTCAGGGGTTCCATCTGCCGGCTCCTGCCAGCCGGGATCCTGGCTGCTGGACCCACTCAGCCTGCTGCCGGTCTGGGGTCCCGGCCCTGCCCCCATACAGTGGGGTACCTACCTTCGCTCTGGTTCTGGCTCATTCTCTTCTTCTCTCTGCACTGAGCTGAGGATGGGAGTGCACTGAGCATGGGGCTGGGGTGATGGGTCTGACCAGGAGCTAGAATGAGGGAGGCAGCTCAGGGTTGGGGCAGGAGGTTTGGGTTTGGGGCACTTACCTGGGCGGCTCCCATTTGGTGCGAGGGCTGCAGGTGGGAGTGTGTGTGTGTGTGTGTGTGTGTGTGTGTGTGCAGGAGCTCCCGTTTGGTGCTTGGGGTGGGGATGTGGGGGATGCAAGATTCAGGATGTGGGGGGAGTGCAAGAGTCAGGTCAGAGGGCTGGGGGCATGTGAGGGGGGTGCAGATGTCAGGGCGGGGGGGCCTGGCTATGTGTGGGGGTGCCAGAGTCAGGGCTGGGGTCGTTGTGGGGGGGTGAAAGAGTCAAGCAGCAGGCTGGGTGTGTATGAGGGGGGTACAGGGCTCAGAGCAGGGGCATGGAGTGTGTGCGGGGCCCAGGGCTCGGGTCATGGGCCTGGGGAGTGTGCGGGGCTCAGGGCAGAGGGCTGGATGTGTGTGTGTATGGGGGGGGGTCAGGGCAGAGGACTGGGTGTATGTGAAGGGGGGTCAGGGCTGAGGGCAGGGGGATGGGGTGTGCAGGGGGGTGCCAGGGCAGGGGCCTGGCATGTGTGTGCCCCTATTCCACCCACCTGCCCCTTCCCCAAGGCCCTGTCCCTGCTGCTTCTCTGCAGACCCCGGGACTCCCATGCCCCCTCCCCTAACCACCCTGCCCGGAGTCCCACCCCCTATCCAACCACCTCCCTGTCCTCTGACTGCCCCCACCCCTTACCCAACCCGACCCAGACCCTTTACCATGAGGCTCCCAGCAGCGTGTTCTGCTCCGCGCAGAGCCAGACACGCTGTCTCGCAGAAACAGGCAGCCCCACCCCTCAGAGTGCTGTGCGCGCAGCGGCAGGGCTCCAGGGGAGGGGGGAGCGTGTCTGCCTCCCCGTGGAGCCAAACACTGCCCTGTGGGAGCACGCAGCCATGGCCCCCAGAGTGCTGTGCGTGCGGCAGCAGGGCTCCAGAGGAGGGGGAAAGTGGGGGAGGGACCATCGGCCCGGGAGCACTGAACCCGTGGCTTGCCGCACAGGAAGAGTGAGGCCATTTGCCCACCCCTGCATTAGGATGTGCCTGGGCACACCTGGCACACCCTGTGCGCATGCCTATGCTCTGCCCCCGCGGGTGGGAGGGCGAAGAAAAGCGGGCCGGGCTGGGCAGGATTTTTAATGGCACACTGCTCCAGCAGGCAGCAGCGTGCCATTAAAAATTGGCTCGCGTGCCGTCTTTGGCACGCGTGCCATAGGTTACCGACCCCGGTACTAGTGCTTTGGTTTACTATTACACATTGATTACACCACTTGGTTTGGGAGACTATATTCCACAGCATAAGAGATTTCACTCTCAGGAACTTTTATATTCAGCCTAAATTGTGTCTTGTTAACTCCAGCCCACCTCACCTAGTTGCACCCCTGTGTCACCCTAAATAATTTCCTGTCTGGTGTTTACACCCTTCAGATATTTGTAGACTCTTATGGTTTCCTCCTCCAGTAAACACAAGGACAGCTTTTCAGTTTTAGTTTTTATCTTACTAACTTCAGGTTTTAATTATTTTTTTTCTTCTCCTCTGAACTTGCTCCAATTTGGAAATCTCTGGTAATGAGGTGCTCAGAAATAAGTGTACTAATTCAGGTGTATTGGCACCAAAACTCTATATAGAGAGAGGAAATACTAGCTCTGTCCCATGATGCAATCTCTTTGTGGATACAGCACAAAAATGCATTGGCTTCGTTTGTTATCACGTGCATCTGTAGGGAGATGGACTAGAGATGTCCTTTTGTTATGTTCATGGCATGCTCTCAGAGAAGTGAGATAGAAACATCAAATATTCTTGTTGGAAGGTTCCAACATACATAATGCTGTTTTCATCCTTCGAATCCAGAACGAGAACACACAGTAACCAAAAGCAGACAGGGCAAAGCAGGCTGCAAAGAGACACAACTCACCCCACCTTCCTCGAGACCAGGTTGTCTGCAAAACTGACGGCTAATCCCGGATCACATACTTTTCTGCAGATCCCGGAATCTGCAAGTGAGGCTAGGAAAAACTCCATAGCCCTTAAAGTGATAGATTACAATTTGGATAATTTTCAGTATACTGCATCTTTTCAGTCTGTAATGTCTCTTTTAGCTGGAAAAGTATTTATTTAATTTGTTTTCCGCTTTCATCCTATCTATTTATTTTTAGTGTAGTGATTTCCAGAGGAATTGTGCTTGGTGTTGAACAGAGTCACAGTTCTTGGTCAGATGTAGGCCTCTTTCAGCGTGTGTTATTTTCCAAGTTTTTCCTTATCCCTCAAATACTTGAGTTTGGGATTATGTTGTTCTAGAAGTATTAGCTGCATTTCCCCAGATTGAATCTCTTGCTTTCTCCCTTATATTTGAATGTCTTAAGTACTTGTGTATTATATATTTGTCCTCACTGGTGTTTACAGCTCTTCTCAATTTAGTATCAATCGTAAATGTAATTAATGTGCCTTACCTTCTCTTGTATTAGTTCACAAAAATTTTAATCAGCTCCTTTAGCATATTAGGATATGGTTCTCCAGAAAAACTCATTATGTTAACATATTTTCCCAGGTATTTATCTACCTGTTTTTAATCAATAGTTAATCTGTAAACATCTTATTTCTCTTAACTCTTTTAGCTACCATAAACACATTCTTCTTTTATGCTTCCCTAATCTTTTTCCCCCTGTAAGACTTAACTAATTTTGTATTCTAGTTCAGTTGCCTCCACTTGTTTCTATTTCCTATATGTGGTTTGTTTCCTCCCAAATTTTAAACCAACCCCTCATGAAGCCACTTGGATCATTCTTCTTTTTTTCAGACAAATTGTAGTTTCTACCTTAATGATGTCCTAAGAGATCCCAATATTCTGCACTTTCACATTTCAATACTACTTCCCGTCACATCTCTCACTAAATTGTTTAACTTACCTCAGATTTGCTATCCTGAAAAATTAATACACAAAGTGAAGCGATGTCAGGGTATTCATTCTTTCCTGTGGTGATGTAAGTGGTTCCTAGTCATTGATACCAATCTTGTGTATTATTCTCAATTGGTTTTTCCTTATCAGCATTGATCTGGGTGGTTTCTTCTGTGGCTGTAGTCTCTGGAGTACGAAGTAGTCTTTTGTACCTTAAATACATTTCATGTATGTTTAGCTGTTGAAGATCACAAACAGCTATCTGGGTAGTAAAAATTCCCCATGAGAGTTGCATTGCAACTTTGAGTGTTTCTAGAGTTGGGTCAAGAATGTTTGTTCTTGGTTTTTTACAGCCCAGATGTTCAGATGCCTTTTGTTTAATTTCTTGTGTAATAATCAAAACATCAGTTATTCCATTCTGTTTCTGAATCGTCAGTATTTTTGACGCAAGTATGCCTTCTCCTCTTCCCCTTGTTCAAGACATCTAGATAGAATTATGGTGGTAGAGCTAGGCACCAGTGACATAGGAAAAGGTAAGAAAGAGGTTCTGGAAGCCAAATGTAGGCTGCTAGGTTAAGAGATTAAAGTCCAGGACCCCCACGGTAGCATTCTCTGAAATGCTTCCAGTTCCACACACACAGCCAGTGAGACAGGCAGAACTACAGGGTCTCAATGAGTGGATGAAACGATGGTGTTGGGAGGAGGGATTTAGGTTTATTAGAAACTGGGGAACCTTTTGGGAAAGGAGAAGCCTATACAGGAAGGATGGGCTCCATCTAAATCAAAATGGAACCATATTGCTGGCATGTAAAATTAAAATGGTCATAGAGTTTTTTAACTAAGGGCTTGGGGAAAGCTGCAGGTGTGGAGGAGCACAGGCTTCAGACAGACACAGGGAGGATTTACTACAGGAGACATTTCTATATCCTAATAAAGAGGCGAGGATAGAAGTTGATATTGTACAGGTAGGAACTGACGAGAAGCAGTCAAACAAGAGTCTGAAGGCAGACAACTAAATATTGACAAATTTTATAAGTGCTTGTATACAAATGCAAGAAATCTAAATACAAAGGTGAGTGAACATCGGTGCCTGGTATTAAATGAGGATATTGTTATAATTGGCATCACAGAAACTTGGTGGAACGATCATAATCAACAGGACACAGTAATACCAGGGTACAAAATATATAAGAATGACAGCATAGGTTGCACTGGTGAGGAAGTGGCTCTATGTGTGAAAGAAAGCACAGAATCAAATACAGTAAAAATCTTAAATGAATCAAGCAGTAGCATAGAATTTCTGTGAATAGAAATTATATGCTTGAATAATAAGAGTATAACTGTGGGAATATACTACCGACCATCTGACAAGGAAGGTGACGGTGATTGTGAAATGCTCAGAGAGACTAGAGAGGCCACAAAAACAGAAAATTCAATAATAATGGAGGATTTCAACTATCTCCATATTGATTGAGAACATGTCCCCTCAGGACAGATGAAATTTCTAGATACCATTAATGACGGCTTCGTGGAGCAGCTCGTCCTGGAACCCTCAAGGGGAGAGGTAATTCTTGATTTAGTCCTAAGTGATGCACAGAATCTGGTCCAAGAGATGGACATAGCTGAACCTCTCAGTAATAGTGGCCATAATGTAATTAAATTTAACATTCTTTCTTTTCGGGGAAGGGGAGAGGCATGTGGGCGTGGGAAGAATACTAATGACAGCCACCATAGTAGCATTTAACTTCAAAAAGGTGAACTGTACAAAAATGAGGAAGCTAGTTAAATGGAAATCAAAAGGAATAGTCACACAGGTGAAATGCCTTCAAACTTCATGGAAACTTTTGAAAAACCCCATATAGTTTGAGCCTTTTATGTGTACTCACTTAAAAAACGTGAAGAGGGCCAAAAAAATGCCACTATGGCTAAACAGGGTAAAAGTGGTAATTAGAGACAAAAAGATATACTTAATTAATTTTCAGTATATCAGAAGTAGAAGGCCTGCCAAACAATTAGTGAGGCCACTGGATGATCAGGCTGCGAAAGGAGCACTCAAAGAAGACAGGGCCATTGTGGAAAAGCTAAATGACTTTTTCTGTGTCACTCTGCACTGCAGAGGATAAGAGTGAGATTGCCACACCTGAGCCATTTATTTTAGGTGACAGATCTGGGGAACTGTCCCAGATTGAGGTTTGATAGAGGTGGTTTTGGAACAAATTGATAAATTAAACAGTTGATTGATAAATTAATAAGTCACTAGGTCAGTTCTGAAGGAACTTAAGTATGAAATTGCAGAACTCCTAACTGTGGTATATAACCTGTTGCTTAAATCAACCTTTGTACCAGATGACAGGAGGATAGCTAATATAACACTGAGTTTAAAAAAAAAAAAAGAAAAAGAAAAAAAAGAGGGTGATCCTGGAAATTACAGATCAGTTAGCCTAACTTCAGTACCAGTCAAATTTGTTGAAGCTACAGTGTAAAAAAAAAAAAAAAAAAAAAAAAAGAATCACCAGGCAGATAGATGAACATGATATATTGGAGAAGAGTCACCACAGGTTTTGTACAGAGAAATCATGGCTCACCAATCTATTAGAATTCTTTGACTGGATCAACAAAAGTGCACAAGGGTGATCCAGTAGATATAGTGTACTTGGATTTTCAGAAAGCCTTTGACAAGGTCCCTCACCAAAGGCTTTTAAGCAAAGTAGGTAGTCATGGGATAACAGAGGGTCCTCTCATGGATCAGTAACTGGTTAAGGGATAAGAAACAAAGGGCAGGAATAAATGGTCAGTTTTTACAGTGGAGAGAGGTAAAAAACAGGGTGCCTCAAGGATCTATACTTGGGCCAGTGCTGTTCAACACGTTCATAAATGGTCTGAAGAAGTGAGGTTTTTTTACCCACGAAAGTTTATGCCCAAATCTGTTAGTCTTTAAGGTGCCACCAGACTCCTTGTTGGTTTTTGTAGATACAGACTAACATGGCTACCCCTGATACTTGAAAAAACGGGTAAACAGTAAACTTGGAAAGTTTTGTAGATGATACAAAATTTCTCAGGATACTTAAGTCCAAAGCAGATTGCAAAGAGTTACAAAGGGATCTCACAAAACAGAGTGACTAGGCAACAAAATGGCAGATAAAATTCAGTGTTGATAAATGCAAAGTAATACGCACTGGAAAACATAATCCCCAACTATGCATGCAAAATATTATGGAACCATTAGATAATAAGACAGAAAATATCATAATGCCACCATATACATTCATGGTACCTCCCACACCTTGAATACCATCTGCAGTTCTGGTCACCCCATTCCAAAAAAGATACATTAGAATTGAAAGAGGTACAGATACATGCAACAAAAATGATTAATTTAAGGCTATGGAACAGCTTCCGTATGAGGAAAGGTTAAAAAAAATACCGGGACTGTTCAGCTTAGAAAAGAAGCAGCTAAGGGAAGATATGATAATGATCTATAAAATCATGTATGATGTGGAGAAAGTGAATGTACCCCTTCACATAACACAAGAACCAGGGTCACACAATAAAATTAATAGGCAGCAGGTTTAAAACAAACAACGTACTTCACACAGCACACAGTCAGTCTGTGGAACTTGTTGCCAAAGGATGCATTGAAGGCTGAAAGTATAGCCAGGTTCAAAAAAGAATTAGATAAGGTCGTGGAGAATAGGCCCATCAGTGGTTATTAGCCAAGATGGTCAGGGACACAACGCCATGCTCTGGGTGTCCCTAAACCTCTGACTGCCAGAAGCTGGGACTGAGGATGGATAAATCGGCCTGTTCTGTTCATTTTATCTGAAGCATCTGGCACTGGCCACAGTTGGAGAACAGGATACTGGGTTAGATGGATCATTGGTCAAACCCAGTATGGCTGTTCTTGTGTTCCCTTTGTTGTTCCTAAATAGATTGCACTTGTTTATATCAATATTCAAGTTATATAGAATCATCCCAGCAGGTGGCAGTTTGTCATTCAGTGACGGTTTTCCTTGCTTGTTTTCCCATTCTGATTACATGTGTTTACATACCTTAATATATCAGTACTCTTCGTTTTCTGTTCCACAAGAATTTGTTTGATATGGTGGAGGTACATGCCAGATTAATTAAGTTAAAAGCTCCTCATTTTCCAAGTTCAAAGTTGAAGTGCTTGGAGTCTATTGTAAATGGAGTTTTCTGTAAATAAAGCCCCCTAAGCAGCTTGACCCTAGGAGGTTGGCATCCTATTGAAGTGCAAACTAATCTAAAGTTACTACTTCTCTCTGAAGGCATTGCAGTGTTGTGAATCAAAATATCTTTTATGCACCAGTGGCACAATCAGTTGGTTTCCGGTATTGGTTTGTCTTCACTAGTGCTTGGGGTCAGAGAGATCTCTCCAAGTCATTTAAGTTTTTTCTCTAAGTTCCTGAAACGGTTCTTGAATTAATTGAATGTTAATCTACTAGTGGTCATTTCCACAAGGCTTATGACCACTGAGTGCTTCTCCAGATACTTCAAGATATCCACTACCCCTTATAGTGTTCTGGTACCTGGGAGATGACATTGCTTACTTTTTCACCATGGGCCTTGTTATGGAGTCACAGATAAGGGTTGCTACCCCCCTTTTATCCCAGCAGGAGGACTCGCGATAGTAGGGTAGGAGCAGTAGCTGTGTGGTGTTGAATAGATTGACCTGCAGCCTTTCCAGTCCCATTAGGAGCTGCAATAGGGTGATGGAGTGATGGAGCACTGGCTATAGGATGCTTGCAACTTCTCCTCTCCCCCAAGAGGTGCTGTGATCAAATGTGTGGGAGTGCCCAATCTACTGATGTGAAGAGGAATGGCCTGTAATAGTGTGTCTCTCAGAATTTCAAAGCTTATGTATGCGGTGGATGTGTCAAACCCAAATAATGGCTGTTAGATGACACATGGTTACTTGTCTTAAAAGTTTTTGTCTGAAGACCATGACCAGAGTAAATGTGATTTTATTGAGCCCTGTCCCTTAAGCCTCTCCTTCTTTTCTCTTCTCCGCCTCTCTCCTGACCTTCCCAGCTCAGAGTTGTCCCTGTAGAGCCCTTGGCAGCTGATCTCATAGCTGAGCCTTTCATAGCACTAATAGGGATAAAAGTCCCTATCAGAAAGGGACTGTGTCCATGCACCCAACCAGGAGGTAAATATCCAGAACTTTGATCTACTGCTTGGGGAGGAGGGGAGACTTCTGTGCAGAACACAGTGAATGGTAATGGCACCATCGTTTTTAAATCTTTAGGAGCTGGGCAGATTTGACTGAGTTTTCACTAGCCCTTTCCTACACTTACCTTTTGCTCTCAGGGGAAGCTTTTACAGTGTGAGATTTGTGTAGACTCCATGAAATTCCTGATGGGAAACCTCTCTTCCTCATGCCACAATGTTTGGTGCAGTTCTAAGTGAAAGGAAAATCTAACTGGATTCAGTTATGGGTGCAGACTCTTCTCTGATCACTCTGAAGTCTCAATATTTCCAAGCAAAAATGCCTCCAACTTGCAGCTGGGGCTCTCTGTAGACCGAGCTGATGACTTATCCCTTTAGGTAGAAAAATATAATTTTTAGTGCTTATGACAGTTGAGATGACTCATAGCACTTTGCAGTAGTTAGGCATAATGCAGCAGATAGGCACTATGCAAACTTCAGTCACTTACCTCTGATCTGCTCTCCTTTGCTATTTCAGTCCTGAGCTGAGACTCAGCTCTGCGCCTCACTCTGCTCCCACTGCTTCTTCTGCTGTTCCAGTTGTGGGCCTCTCTGAACCAGAAATTACCAATTACATGGCTGTTTCATGATGAAGACAAAACTGAAGTCACCAGAATGATTGCTGGTTCCTTAATTAAACATGAAAATTCACAGAAACCCTTTTTAAACTCTCACTACTTCATGGGGACTTGATTTGATTCTCCAGGTGCTTTTCATGCTCTTCAGAGCCTTCTGCATAGAACTGGAAAGGTTGAAAAATGACTCCTTTTGGATTAATATCAGAGAGGTAGCCATGTTAGTCTGTATCCACAAAAACAACACATCTGAAGAAGTGGGTCTTTTACCCACAAAAGCTAGTTCCTAAATAAATCTGTTAGCCTTTAAGGCACCACTGGACTCCTCGTTGTTTTTGTTTTTTGGGCTCCTGTAACATTTACAGCCTCAAGATAAAAGCTTGCAGTTTTCAAGAGGCCGTCAGGGGAATTTATGGGGAAATATAAGTGTAGACAGCTACTTGGTTTGTCGTAACTTCTGCTTCTAGCCGAAGAGGCTGACAACACTGGACTTCATAGAGAACTTCCATTCTTCAGTGCTGGCTTCCCAGCACCTAGACCCTCAAGTTCCTTTAGTCCTCCTGGCTCTATCCCTTTCCTGCCCTACATGAGTATCACCCCTTCATCTTATGGGGGCCTGTGACAGGTAAGCGCAGACATCACTGGCTTGGTGTACCTAGTATGGTCCACCAGAATAAGACTGTTCTCTGTAGGAAGTTTGTCAGAAAAGCTGCCCTCTTAGCAGAGGAGTCTCTGCTTGTCAAGTGACTTTACCAGAACAAGGCTACTCTCTATACCAAATACATTTAGGCCTTGGCTACACTGACGCTTTACAACGCTGCAACTTTCTCTCTCAGAGGTGTGAAAAAACACCCCCCTGAGCACTGCAAGATACAGCGCTATAAAGCGCCAGTGTAAACACTGCCCCAGCGCTGGGAGCACGGCAGCTGTAAGCTAATCCCCACGGGGAGGTGGAGTACCTGCAGCGCTGGGAGAGCTCTCTCCCAGCGCTGGCGCCGCAACCACACTCGCACTTCAAAGCGCTGCTGCGGGAGCACTTTAAAGTTGCACGTGTAGCTATACCCTTAGACTCTTTTTAATTTAAAAAATCAGGAGAATATCCACACAAACGTGCTAATGTTCAGTTGTAGTAGTAGAATTTTGTTTGTATTTTGTATAATTTAAAATAAATAATGTAGTATGTATTAAATGTACAGGTGTATGATTTAATCATATCCTGCCAGCCACCCTTTTTGAATAGCAGAAAGGAATGGCCTAATGGGCCATTTGGTAAAGATGCATTAGCCAGAATCTGTCTGGGCTAATTTCAAGGCAGTAACAGACATTTTAAGGTCACTATTTTGTTGTAGAGTATCAGAGGGGTAGCTGTGTTAGTCTGGATCTGTAAAAGCAGCAAAGAATCCTGTGGCACCTTATAGACTAACAGACATTTTGGAGCATGAGCTTTTGTGGGTGAATACCCACTTCGTCAGATGCCTATTTTTTTGTAGGTTTAGCATTTTAAAATAAGTAAAAGAATGCCATTATTGTTTTCTTGTGCATTGCAATTTGATGTTCCTGTTCAAAATGTTCTGTGTAAATTAATTCTGTTTTGTGTGTGAATAAGGAATGTATGTGTTTTAAAAAAAAAAAAAGAAAAAAAAGGTTTGAAGGCCATCGCTTAGCCAAATGTTACAAGGAAGAAACTAAAAACAGACACAAGGGTGCCAGGAGGCTGCAACATCCTCCTATTGAAATGTCAGAGGAGGGCAGATTAACAATTCTAAAAATAAAACAGGCACCTATTAGTGGGGACAAAATAGCTGTGATAAAGAATGAGAAGGACAATTTAAAAAAAAAAAAAGCACTCGTCAAACAACAATTAATTATAGCATGACCATGCAAAACTCATTGGTCCCAATGAAAAAAATCACTGTATAAAAAGGGTGTCTTGCCATGAAATTTTGGGTTCGTCCTGCCAAGACTTCCCCGGAGCATCATGTTGCGACCAACAGAACACAACTCCTCCCTACCCGTGATCATCCGAGCTGGCCACTAGATTGATCCGGACTCTGGACTGGTAACTATAACGACGACTGGCAACATTGTATGTGGTGTGATTTGACTGCATATTCTAATTGTTGTATCTTCAGTAAACGCGGCATATTGCCTTTTCCCCTGAAAAAGATCCCGTGTGCTGCTTCTAAGCGTAACACAATTAAAGCTAGTCAGTTAAGATGACTAACATATTTAGTTGGGGTTGGTTGGTTCTGTTTTGAGCCGGGAGTTGGACTAGATGACCTCCTGAGGTCTGTTCCAGCCCTAATCTTCTATGATTCTATGATCTTCCCCATCCTTGATTCACAAAGCAACACAACATCCAAACAAGTACTCTGATTCTTACCCTCTTGACAAACTTGGTTCAGTTTCACCACCTACAGTGCATACGTCTAGTTCCTCAGAGTCTCACTCAAAGGCCTAGCCTTAACCCTGACCTCAAAATTCTTTATATAGAAATGTCAGGCTTTACAATAAGTTGGTCTGCTGAGATCTGTATCCCTCTGAGGTTAGTGTTAAGGGGGGTGTGTGTGTGAGTGATGTAGGGAAATTGGATGTGTGCATTGTGGGCGGTTGCATGTTGGAACTGAAGGGATGGTGTGGGACTGAAGAGTCTTATGTTTGGAGGCTGGCTGATGTGGATGCTAATGTGGTATGTGACCAAAATGGGTAGAGGCTATAATCTGTATTTTGAATTCCTCTCAAACTGATTGTATGTCCTGCTGAGGACTCTTCAGTTTGTGTGTTCTGCCTTTAAAAGCTTGTCTTTCCTGAGAGAACTAGTCCTAGTTGCTTTTCGAAGTTTCTTTGCCCTGGGCGTGATGATTTTTTCTCCTGCTGCTGCTAAGTAATGACTATGCTCTTTGATCCAGTCATGAAGCTCAGAGCTGGTATTAGCACAGCTAATTGAGTCCCAGTTATGGCAGCAATGGCTGTCTGCAGAACAGCAAGGTTAATGGAGGGATCGGATGAAGGGCTCCCCACAGTCTTCTGAAAATGAGCACAAGAGAGGGTGCATTGGGTGGTGATGTTCTCCTTCCCATAAAGTGAGCACAAGACAGGGTGCATTGGGTGGTTATGTTCTCCTTCCCATAAAATATCCCATGTGCCCTGGACTGACTGACCAAAAGAGAAGGAAATATTTTTGTATGGTTTCAAATATTAAATTTGGGAAAGAAGCAGCCTGAATCCTCTGTCCCACATTTTCTCTTGCTTTTCAGACACACATGGCAAGTGAGCTCGTTCTGTTCAGGTTAAGTACACTCCAAGAGCTTGATTAGGGTGGATTTAAGAGAACCAAACAATTCCATAACACAGAAAACTGAGGTGAAGGTTGCAAGTGGGTTGTTGAGTCCATACAAGTGTAGAGTTCCCAGAGTGCTCCCTGGGGAGAGAGTTCTCAGCTGCCTTTTTATTTAGTTCCCCAAGGACCACCTTGCACAGCCCCTCACAGTCAAGAAAATAATGCCTTGATGCTTTAGGTGTCAAATATCCGACCAATTCACCCTTGGAGTAAACACTCCTCATGCTTACTCAGCCTTTGTTCCCCTCCACCCCCCTTTCAGGCGCAAGCGTTGTGGATGTTACTGTATAACGTATTCTCAAGATATAAACGGAACACTGCATTGTGGGGAAGCTAGGCTAGGTGTTGGACTTCTGTCTGAATCATACACTCATCCTGCTCCTCTAAGGGGACCAGTGCAGGACTGGCTCCAAACGGCATGCTTTTTTATGTATCATCTAGTTTCAAATGTCCCTAATTAGGGGATTGCCAACCCTTCCCTTGGGCAATGACTCTTCAAATAAATCATTGTCACTATGTGGTTCCTGATATTCATGCAAAATTTTCCCTTTAATTGTAATCTGAATTCTCCCTATTGTGTCCCTCCTCCCCCCTAAATTCCTTTCCCCTCTCATGGTTTACATCCTTCAGAGAATTGTGTACTTTCTCCCCCTTATTTGTCACTTAGCCAAGCTAGACAGACTTAGCTCTTTGCATCTCTGGACATAAATCAGTTTTTTCAACCCCCTGATAACTGTGGTTGTTTTCTGAACACCCGCCAGTTTGTTGGTACCTTTCCAGTAATGAGGTGGCCAACTCGAGCCCAGTATTGTAGCTGCAGTCTCAAAGGGGAGTGTCGCTCATGGTTGGTATGTCTGCATCTCCTTCTATGCAGGCTATTAACATTAAAGCACACAGAGCAGTCGTTGCCTAACTGGGGTGTTGACAATGTCCCCACACGAATCTTTCTGTTCCCTTAATAGCAAATTTCTTATTCACTGTCTTAGATGTTTTGCTATCTAACCAGAGAGATTTACACCCTGTGAAAACTCAGTAAGTGCTTTCCTCCTCTCCTGGTCCCTGTGGGGCCAACAAATGACTCCGGCAGAGCATCAGGTGGAGGATTATATGGCACTTTATTCTGACATATAACTGCTCAGGGCCACCACAGAGCTTTTGTGAGTAACCTTTCCCTTTAGTTGATGTCTCTTCTGTTGTTGTTGGGTTTTTTTTCTTTTAAAAAAGACAATAAAGGTTTTATTTTTGTGCCCCACTCCCAGCAGTGCTTTAAAATGAACAGGTACGTGCAGTGCTGCTAGGGATAGCCAGGCAAAGGTTACAGGGACTCCTCAAGGCCTTTCTTGCCCAGCCTCATGGACTTTTCTCCTGCAAAGAATGTTGCTGAGGACTCGTGTTTGAACAGAACAAGGATCCCAGAGCCAATTAAAAAAGAGCCTTTCTAGCTTTAGTGAGAGTACAGGCTATGTAGCTGTTTCTCTTGTTTGGGGTTGGTCAAAAATTCTCCATCTAAACTGTTTTTGATGGGAAATGGAGTTTTTGGTTAAACAAGAATTTCTGTGAACTGTCTTCTTTTCAGACCAAATGTCAGTTTTTCACCAAAACCAGACATATTTTTATGTGTTGTTTAATGCTGTTGTGGTGCCTCCTGGGAGCTGTAATTCAATTACCTCATGTCCCTCTTTTCTTCTATGGACCAGGCTCCTGGCTAGGCTACAGTTCCCAGGATGCATTATGGGAGATGTGGTCCACTCAGGGAGTTTAGCACACACAGGAGAATGGGAACCTGAGGAATAGCTAATGTGAAGGCTAAGAAATCAAACAAGAAAATTTAATATTTTGGTATAAAAGTAACTCTTCCACATTGTATGGACTGTGCAGTTTGTGGCTGATATAAAATTCTAATCCACGGTATGCGTGTAACAAAGAACAGCAACAGAACATATCACATATCAGAAACGTAACAGAGTTAATGTATGAGAACTCCAGCATTTGAATTTCTTGACTTCCTTGTACACGTGATTATGATAACATTGCATTAATGATAACTTTGGCATTTCATCCCTTTGTTTTATAAGGGGAGGTGAAATAATATTTTACCCAGTGTACTTCAGTACTTTTAGGAATGTCTTCAAAACTTTTACAGATCCAGACTAACAGGGCTACCCCTCTGATACTTCAAAACTTATCTAAACTAACTTTTCTGTAAGTTAGACTACTGTGACTTTGTGGGATGTTTTGCAGCTTGCTGAAACTATAAACACAAGCTGGAAAGAGAGCCTGGATTCTTAATGGTGTAACACAAATGATGTGTTTCTTGATTGTCTCAACCTTGCTATTCCCATTTCCTTCATACCAAAGCCTTTCGTAAGCAAGAGAGATGCTATTTTGTTAGGAAGTAATCTCCCAATGGAAGGAGTGGGAACCTAGCTGTTGGGCTATGTGGTCAAATCACTGAAGGTTACACTACAGGAATGAGCGTTCCTTGGTCTCCTTGTTACTGACGAATGGACTAGGTACAACCTAATAGTCTCTTCCATCTCCATCTAGAATTAATTACTTTCTGTGAAAACAAAAGGGAACCTCTTGCAAACCAAACTGGAATCTGTGCTGCAGTAATATTGGGTTATCTCCTTGTCTCCCTGATCAAAGAGCCCAAGCTGGGGTGGCACACCTCTCACCTCAGATACACACTTGTAGAATTGGCTCTGGTGCTATATAGTTGGGAACTGGTGGGAATTGAACTACACCAATACCTCGATATAACACCACCCGAAATAACACGAATTTGGATATAACACGGTAAAGCAGTGCTCTGGGGGGCGCTGCGAACTCTGGTGGATCAAAGCAAGTTCAGTGTAATGCGGTTTCACCTGTAACGCGGTAAGATTTTTTGGCTCCCAAGGACAGCGTTATATCGAGGTAGAGGTGTATTTGGAAATAGTAGAGACAGCAGAACGCCACTTGCATCTTTGTTCCTAGCACAGGGATAGGGATGTCTCTGCACTGCAGGCCTTCCCCAGACTGTCAGGAGGCAGTCCATCTCAATATGTCATAAAAGGCAGGCAAGTTTAACCTTCTGTTTGAGAGGCGCCTGTAAGGAGATCCAACAGCAGCTCCCACCCAGGGTGCATAGTTCAGGAGACGCTCCAAACATTAGCCCTCTTGTGAAGGAGAGAAGTATATACATGTGGAGCAAAGGGGTGAGCACACCAGGAGCTCAGCAGAGCCCAACCTGCTTTCCAGAACACTCTGCTAGGAGGCTGCTGCTGGGGCCCTCAATGAAGTGCAAGTTTCATAGATGTCCTGGGACCTCTGGTGCCTATCCCCAGCACTGTTGTTGTTGTTCTGCCCTTCCCTGCCACACTCTGTATTTACTGTCTGGATTCTCTGATATGTTGTCCTTAGACCTCTGCTGAGGCACCTCTAACTATTTCTCTGGTACTGTAATTGATTTTCAGTAGGTGTGGTGATTTGTAGTGTTTTCCATGAATGAGCTAGGTAGATGCCACCAAATTTAGTTCAAATGTGCCCTAAGCAGGATTTGTATTGTATGTTGGTTATTTCTAATGAGCCTATTTATCCAGTGCCACACAACATAGAGTATTAATTAGCATAAAGAACTTTCGTCTCAACTCCAGCCTCTTGAAATATTCAGAGATCTTTATTTTGGTTAGTTTAAATTGCTGTGTATTGGTTCAAGTGCTTGAGTACTTGAGCCTCAGTCTCTGAAGGTAAATGGGTAATGCACTAACTGTATATCCCCAAGCCATGCTGCTATGTCTGTGCCCAGTGAAAATTATTGTCCCAGTAGTAAAATACTGGCTGTTGCTTAACCCTTTGCAAGAGAAACTGAACAATATAAAGACTTGATGGAACCTCCAGCATTAAGACTCCTTATTAAGACTGCATCTTCCAAGTGGGGCCCATATGGAAGCAGGGTACACAGGGTTCTCATGGACAAATAAGGAGGTGTGGTGATATCATCAGACAAAAGTAATGTTAGATTGAATATTGGGAAATAGTAGTGTGGCCAACTCTTGTAGTCAGAGTTTTTAAAGATCTCACTTCTGGAGTCCTCTGATTTTGAGAGTCTCAGTTTTCATTATCCCTCGTGGCTGTGTAGGAAATCTTGAAGATGTGAATCCTGGAAGCAAGCAAAAAGAACCGAAAATGTATTCATTTTAAAAACTCATCATTATGCTAATTTTTTTTTTTTTTGCTTCCGGGATGGTGGGGGGCGACGTATGGTTTCTGAATGCTTAGGGTTGGCAATGTGGAAACAGTATGTAATAGAGTGCTTAGACTGTGGATCTCTCAAGGGAGGTGTTGGAAGGAGTGTGACTTGGGGATATTTAAAACTAGATTGGTGAAGACACTGCAGGTAACAATCTTGCCCTGTTTCTTGTGTAGGAGAATGAGCTAGTTTTTCCTGTCTCTGGTTGTTGAGAAGATCCTACTTTCTTCACTCTGCAGCATCTGTATTGAAACTTGATGGTGCAGTGACTGTTTCTGCTGACCCATTTCTTTAGTACGTTTCCTTTTAGCATCTGCAAAAAGTGTTATAGGTGACAGAAATCAGTTCCAAAAGGGCAGCTGCCAGGTGCTGTTGTTGCAATGGAGACTAGAGGGACAAGCTGTCTGGGAACCTGTGTGTGTGTGCATCATGCATCTTTAGTGTCTGCTTAAGACAATGGGGGAGTGCAGAATGTAACTTGTCTGGCTTGCAGCTACCTGCTTTAACCTGGAGCCAGTGCGAGCTCAGCACCAGCTTTCACTCCATGAAAGCTTGGTCTGTGATTAAAGATCTGAAAGTTCAGGCATTTGAATCCAGGAATTACATCTTCCTAAAGGGAGCCCTTAAATGTCAAGGGTTATAGTGTATAGAAACCACTCGGGCCTATGGCATCCCTGTTCTGAGTCTATGTGCACGGGCCCGTCCGGAGCCTACTAACCCTGAGAAATACTATTTGAACCTAGGGATTTTTCCTCTGTTTTGACCAAGACAAATGCAGACTAGTTTACAGCTTTTGTCTTTTGAGGTGCCATAACATTTTCAGTATCTGGCATGTCAATCACACACATTTCTTTTTGGGTCTGTTCCAGAGCAGAGATTCAAACCTGGGTCTCCCCGATCCCAGGCAAATGCCCTAACCCCTGTGCTATAAAGTGGCGATAGCACCACTACTACCATCACGGCTGGCCAGTTTGTAAATGGCCGATTTATTTGTGTCAAATTAACAAACGGTTTTGAATCAACCAGAACTGCATTTTTTTATTGTTGAATAAACTATTCATCCAAAATTGTTTTGCCCATCTCTAATTGCCACTCAGTGAAGACCCCTCTCTGTTTCATAGGCACCATACCACTGGAAGAAAGAGCACCATGGGGACCTTGGCAGCTATGCTTTGGAGTGAGATTTATAGGCTAGGTTTGGTCTGTAGCATCTTGCCCTCTCCCACCAGAGTTCATCTAGGTGCAGCCATCAATTTAATTTCAGGCTATTCCTTTTCACTTTGCCATCCTCTCCAGAATTAGCACGCTCTGGAATGCTTGTAGTCTCCTCTGGATTAGGTCAGACAACTACCTTTGTCTTTGCTCTGAAGGGATAGATCTACAAGCATTGCCTTTGTCAGGCTGCTGCTTACTCAATAGGATGTTGCAGGTTGGGATCTGAAGACCCCCAGCTTGCCTCTCCATATTTAAAATAACAAAAAAAGGCTATAGTCTGCTCTGTTTAACATACATTAGATACAAGCCTTGGTCACTTGCTGAGCTGCTGATGTTAGCCTTGACTACAGAAAGCTTAGGGTCCCAAGAGAGTAATGAGGCATTTGCATCTTGAGAGAAATGGAGAATTTGATGTATTAAATGTAATACAAAGGATGGCTGGTGCAGTTACAGATTAGCCTTCCTGAAGGTGTCAGAGGCTGTTGGTTACCATACTGATATGGGGCATGTAAAAATCTAGGTAGATGGAAACAGAGAGAGAGAGAGGGGCTGGCTGCTCTTTTCCTTAGATTCCCAGACTGGAAAGTAAACTGAGATCCTCTGTTCCTGAGATGCCAGGAGGGTGTGTGAAACCCTAACCTTTCACATGCTGCACTAATATGGGTTTGGGACAGGGCTGGACTGGCTTCAGTACACATTTTCTGTGGCTTTAGAGTCCCCTTCCCAGTGCAGCTGCCTCTCCAGTTTGAAAGGTTGTTCACAAACTCCTTGGCAGAATGACAGCACGGCATCCTAGTCCCCTGCCTGCCAACCCTCTACAAACCTCCCTTTACTTGCTCTGGCAGGTAACTGAACAAATGTTCCTGATCTGATGGAAGGGGTTTGTGTGCCACCCTGCCCCCTGCAGACACATGCAATGTCGGGAGAGGAAGAGCAAAGTATCAGGTACACTTCAGGCTGTTTCCCTTCAGCATAGCCCAGAAAGGAAATAGCCTCTACAGTTATTGCTCTTTGCAGTAAAGGAGGGGTAGTACCACCCAGGTAACACTGGGGAAATGGGACTTCATCTACAGGGGCAGAGGATGCAATGCCTTCATGTTCAGCTATGCTTTTCAAACAAGGCTTTGTGGTTGTGGTTTCCTGTACATGATTGGTTCTGCTTTGTGACCTGAAATCATAGATCATTAGGGTTGGAAGGGACCTCAAGAGATCATCTAAGTCCACCCCCCTGCTCAAAGCAGGACCAATCCCCAAATAGCCCCCTCAAGCATTGAACTCACAACCCTGAGTTTAGCAGGCCAGTGCTCAAACCACTGAGCTATCCCTTCCCCCTGGAAACATCCTTAAAGATCGCTTGTGGAGAAAGCGACAAGTAACTTGGATTCTCCACCTCCAGTTCCTATGACCCATCTAATCTCTTACTCTGGGCTCAGCAGGAGTTTGGTGGCTATGCCCTGGTCTCCAGGGCATGGAGAAAGTGCTATGAAAGAAAGTGCAAAGCCGGGAGTGGGAGGCGCAGGCAAAAGGAGCAGCTAAAAAAGATGCGGGAGTAGATTTGTATCTAAAACCCTCCAGCAGTTTGGGGGTTTGCATACAATCCTATCAGCATGTGCATCTGAGACATTTAGAGTATGTCTTCACTGCAGGGTTAACTTGGGCTCTTACCTGGGTGTTGCCTCTAACCTTTCCTGTCCACACAGATGTAACACTTTCACCCAAGTTTGGTGCTTTGAACCTGGGGTAGCTGGCCTGGTTGGAGTTCAGGTGCTGTTTTCAGTCGGGTTAGTAACCTGCTCACTTCGTAGTGAGAGCACAGGCTAAACCTGCTGGTAGTTCTCCAGTGCCTCCCACAATTTCCCCCCATGTACCCAGAGGGACAGATAAGTTCTCCCACAATTAACTGGGAAAGAAACAGAGCAGCTCATCTTTAGTGCAGCACAAAGAGCAGGGGGATATGCCCCCAGAAGTCCTAGTGACACACACAGGTGAGTGCAGCACCAATGAGGACACAATAACTCAGGCAGAGCTTTGCAGTGTGGCCACTGACACCCAAGCTAGATTAATCCAGGGGCTCACACTTGGGTGCCAGGTAAATGCTGTAGGAAAGACACAGTAAAAATTCCCTTGCCTGATAGAGCTTTAGGAAGTCTGGGGAGGACCTGGGAAGGAGAGAGAAACTGGTCTGATGGGCAGGAGTGGTACAGGTGAGGCACAGGGACAGATGGGGAAGGTAGGGGAAGCTTAATGGGTGCGATGGGACAGAAGGAACCTATTGCTGAAACAACAGCCATCTGTGATAATTTAGTAAAAGTGTAAAGCTAAATTACTAGACAAAGTGTGTTGGTTCCACTTCCCTCTGGGTGTTGGTGAAGGGCAGGTCTCCGTCTTGTTGCCTTGTCCTTAGCTCATTAGCTGCCTCGTATAGGCAGAATTTCAATCCTCACTCTCCCAGACCCTGTAATTACAGCAGAACCAAACCCAAGTTTTTCTAGAGAGTTTTGTCCTTGTCTGGGTGCAGCTGGGAGTCACGTCTTTTTCTTTTTTTAAATCCCCCAAGACGTGCTCTCGCACTGTTCAAAACAACCAGTGGAGGGGGAGGGTGCCGGGAGGCAGTGGGGCTGCTGTGATGCAGCTGTTTTTTCCCTTAACCATAAGATCAATAGGCGCTTAGCATTGGGGAACCTACTTCTTACTACTTAGCATCTGGCTAGATAATGGGCTCTTTTCTTGGAGTGTAATTGCCCCAGCCTCCCCTTCCCAAGCTGCAGGGCCACTTGTGGCTGAAAAGCCTAATGTTCCTACACTTGGAGCTTCTCTTAAGCTCTCTGAGGTGGGAGCTCATCAGATCTTACTCTGCGGGGGTGGGGGTCACCTTTTTTAAAAGAAAAACATTGTGACTGAAGGCAAAGGCCCTAACTGAAGGCTATATAAGGGCTCCTGGATGTTGGGGGGACACTTCTGGAGAAGAAGAGGGATTGCAAAGCCAGATTGCATGTTGTAGCTGTGCTATGTTTGGCTGCACCTAGCATCAGGCTGTTGTACACAGATGGCAGAGTATTTAAGAATAATAAAAGGAAAACTGTTTGGATTTGCTACAGTTTCAGTATGTTGATTGTGCATTGGGGCCCAAATCATAACAGAGACCTGCTAAAGAGAATCAGGAGAGAAACCAAACATCTTATTCCATCCAAAATCGACCAGTTAAAAGACCCCTACATCTGTCTGCCAACAGGTACGCCTTCCATGGCTTCAGATCCTCCAAAATCAAATTGTCGTACGCCGTTTAAGCATTTACACTGCAGAGCAGGACATGACCAGCTGGAATGAGGGGGCCCAGGGAAAGGCCCTACACAGAGGACATTTCTGCTACTAGTGGCTGAACACAGAGGAAGAATCCTGTGTATCTGGATTCTCCTTACCTCCACCTGGTATGTTAATACTCCACGTACGAGCCAATTGGTGAGCTTCAGCCATCTCTCAACATTCCATTTGCTTAGGAGCCATTAGCATGCTTTACCAACAGCCCATGTTCTGCTCACAATTCTGGATTAACTGAGTGTTTCTCCTAAATTGATTGGTAATGATGTAGTTAACAGCATTGCAATTATATTCTTATCACTGAGTCTGAGGGTTAACTCTCCCTTGAGATGAATGGTGATCTCTAACAACTCCCAAAACCAAGTGCTGAACTCCCTTTAAGTCCATCAAAAGAGAGTTTGCACAGCGGAGGCTCCCATTCCCTGCTCTGGCAAAAAGGAAAAATCCTGCAGAAATTGATGTGGCTTAAAAAAGATGCTGGTATGGCCAGTGCCACTAAGGCTTATCCTAATTAAGGGACTTTTCCTATTGCAGCAAAAAACATGGTGGGGCATGATACTAATCCAGTCTCCTCATCACAGATGCTGCTGCTTTGGCTTGAGGATGTGGCACTGAGGGCATAGTGGTGATGCTCATCACATCAGGGCCATACAAACACACCATGTAGTTGAATGTCTTACACGACTTTGAAATATTCTGTGATCTTCACTTCACTTCTCTGCCATAGCACTAGCTCCTTGTTGTGGTTTACAATGGCAGGTCAGATTGATCTCCTCCTTCTCTTATTGGTTGCTGCTGATGCTTCTTTGGACTGGAGTAGGGCGATTCGGGCTCTGGCTCCTGCTTTCACCATGTCTGCCAATGCTCTTTGGTTCCAGAGAGATGGCTTGCACTCATCTTTTCCTCTGTCAGGAGCCATTGCCTTGGCTCTGGTGGGTGCCGTCTGGTGCAGCTTTGTGCTCCTGTGTCTAAAGGGCTTTCACTGCCTAGATCTAAGGATCAGAATAGAGCACCCTATGAACTCTGTAATTGGTTAGAAATTGATGGATAGAGAAAGGTATCCAACAGTTTTAAATTTTCTTTTGTTTCTAATCCCTCTTTTTCCCATAAACCAGTCACAAGTGGGGCAGGGGAAAGGAGTGTGCCTTGATTTTTATCTTACAGAATATCTTGCCTTGTGCCCACCAGAGAGGAACTGACTGCCATGGGTGTATGGAATACAATTTACACTTGCTGCGTTCCCATAGCCCCATGTTTGTAATGGTAGGAAAGGGTGTGTGTAGTTTCCTGTATGTGAAACTGTTTTAGAATTGTGCTCTTGGTCAATAGTCAGTTCTGTTTTTATTCTGGACCCTGGACACAGCAGGGTGAATGAGTGTGCAGGCATCTTTCCATCCCCATGGTGTCATGGAGTCCGTAAGGGTGCCCACTGACTTGTCCTGTACCCTCCAGCCCTCTAAATAGGGTAATTGTCCTGTCCTCCCCCAACAAAGGGGCAGTTCAGGATTTGTAGGTCAGATGATTTCAAAGAACCCAACTTCTTTTTGCTGTTTCTGAAGGGAAGTGAACAGCTCTCCCTAACTCGCCAATACCATTCTCTCATTTGCCTGCTCGTCAGTTCAATGAAGAGTACTCGTTATGGGCCTGCTTGTCTCACTAGTGACCCTTTGTTTTATTGGGAACTCTGTCACTCCTGTGTCTGGAACACAGGATGTTATTGTGTATGTTGATTGTAATTTCTGATACGCAAAAGTTGAGTGACAGAGTCCTGTGGTACCTTATAGACTCTCAGACGTATTGGAGCATGAGCTTTCGTGGTTGAATACCCACTTTGTCAGACGCAGTTGAGTGGTGGACTGAGTAGACAGTTCTCAACATGGATAGTAAATTGGTAAAAGTGGGCTAGAGGCCAGTAACACTGATTATCTGCTTCAAATTTTCTAGAAGACTTAAGACCTGACCTGAATTTACATGGCAGGGTGGGAAAGCATAGGAGGGAACCATATCGCTCCTTGTTCCCATAGGTGCTGGGGCCATGGGTGCTGCTTCACCCTTGGCTTAAAGTGGATTCTATTATATACAGGGTTTTCAGTTTGGTTCAATGGCTCTCAGCATTCCTACCATAATAGTTCCAGCACCCATTCTGCTTCTGGAACTACTCCTTTGCCCTGACAGAGGAATTAATCTCCCTAAAATGCAGCCGTGAGGGATCTGAGTTCAGGGCCTGACCAAGAGATGGAAATAGTCAGTATGGTTCTCAAAGGGAAACTTCCCTGGCCCTTCCATCCAGTTGACTTAGGGCTGATAGTTTCATTAGAGGCTCTGTCACCACCAGCCTGTGAATCCCAAACACACAGTGAAATAAGACTTCAGGCAATGAAGAGTTGGTGGCCTGGGAAACTGGTGGCACAGGAGGGTTATCAAGGCACCCTGTGGCTAGATAGCTTTCTGATCACTAATAACATTTGCAGCTATTTCATATTAAGGAAGTATTTGATCACCTGCTTCAGAGCATCAGCAGCTTCCTGTGGGCTCATCAGGCAGTTTCCCTTCTTTGTGCAAAGCATTGTGCTGTTAACTAGGTACACTACGGAAGGCCTGTACCTTCCTGTGAATCACTGATTATTGGCTCTGACCAAGGCACCAGACTGAACAATCCTGGAACCCTATTTGTTTGTTTGGGTTGGGTCACTAGGAAAGAGACCTTGTTTCAGGCCCTGCCTGCTACCCATAACATCCTAGCCGAGACGGAATCAGATTTGTAACACTAAAGATTCCCTTGCGTTCCTGATGCGTTTATTCCAGTCAGCCACGTGTCATCAGTTTCCTGTGTTTTCCCAAAAATAAGACTCTTTGTGCTACAGAGGGAGGGAAGGGCTCAGGCCCAAACCACCTATCCTGTTCTTTGACTATTAAATATGGCATGGTGCTCTGTGCAGGAGTTAGAGATGGGGATTAGCCCAGATATCCTGGCCAGATTCTGTTTTGAACTACTATGGCGCTGTTCATATAACAGGCAGGTCGGGATCAGAAGGCAAAGGTGAAAATATCTGTATCAAGGGACTCCACTTCCCACCCATAGCACCCACTCTTGGAGAGCCAGGATTGTCCTGGGGCGTCATTCTAAATTCAGAGAGACAGCAGTTTCCCTTTTGATTAATTATATGGTGCTTGTTAGGATTGTATACAGTATAACCAAGGTCCTAACCACACATGATCCCCACTCCTAGTTGCAACACAGGCAGGAATATCAGAGCTGCTCTAGTCACACGAGGGGGCTCTTGAGCATGTTGGTGTGTCATTTTCTCCTTCATAACAGCAAGAGGTGTGTGCCTTACTTCACTCCCACAGGAACAAAAGAGACTTAAAATCTGCACAGACGGGGGAAAAAAAAAAGTTAATGTGAGTTTAACTGACTTCTGCCCTGAAATTATAGCCATTCGACTCTATTGGGGCTCTGAGTTTACATTCTTTGATGCACAGTGTGTAATTATATAAGTATAATTTACACTGTGCATACACACGTTCCTATCATGCACCTCAAGGAGTAAGGGGAATTATCTACTGGGGGCAGAGGGGGCAATGAAGGGCCCATAAGCTTTAAGGATGAGGTGTGGGTGATGAAGGGCCTGGTTCAGAACTGCTTCCTTACCATGGGAAACATTTTCTTTTTAAGTGGCCCTGGCATTTCTATGTGCTGTTAAACAGCCACTTTCTCTTCTGCGCTCAGAGATGAGTGCATTCAAGTGATCTGTAAAGTAATTCCTGTGTGTACTGTACTTTATTGGTATGAAATGGTTGCAAAACAAAAAAATAACCAGTAAAGTTTTATTCCTGGAAATAAAAATGTCTCCCAGATTTTATTTATTATTTGCATTATGGTTGTGCCTGTAGAAACCAACTGTAATTGGGGCCTCATTGTGCTAGACATTGAATAGATGTATAGTAAGATACAGTCCCTGTCCCAAAGCTTGCATCCTAGGTAGGCAAAACAGATAAAGGGTGGAGAAAGGAGGTGGTATTGTCCTTGTTTTAGGGATGGGGAATTGAGGTACAAAGAGATCAAGAAACTTGCTGGGGTCTCTCAGTATATGTGGCAGAGCTTGGGTTCTGAACCCAGATCTTCTCCATCTCAGTCCTGTGCTTTAACTGAAAGACCATCCTTCCAGACTGTATGCTGAATTGTTTATGCTTCATGTAACCCTTCTGCCCGTCAGAGTTGGCAGCGAGGCCAACTCTGACGGGCAGAAGGGTTACATGAAGCATATCTAGGGGTTCCTTTTCAATAACGCAATAAAATCCAGCTTGGGCCCCCACCCAGTGACCTGGGAAAATTAGATACTACCGCCTTGGCTCCTCTAAGAGGCAATATTTCCCCTCTCGCAAGCACATTGTCTGAGTATAGCAAAAGCCTTTTAATAAAGGAGAGAAACAATGCAGCATTATGTTGGGGAAACACCACAAACAGGATTAATAACACAAACCATGAGCAAAAGACCCACCCCAGGTAAGTTTGGCAGTGTCCTTTTCCCCTCAGGGTCTTAAGTTCAGCAACCCAACAGTCACCCCACCCACAGTTTCTGTCCTTTGGTCAGTGCAACCCCAGAGTTGTGGAAGGTATGGGGGTACCTTACATAGTTGGCTGCTCAGGTTGATGGCCAATTACCACGCCTCTCTGTGGGTTCTGCTGCAGTCTTTCACTGCTAGCCACCCAGCTGGCTGCACCTCTGCACTAGCCACTCACCAATATATCTTCAGGCCCCCAAACACAGCTCTCAGTGATTTCAGCTCTTACTGCTGGTGCACCTGAACAGTCCTCTTGATCAGAACCACCAACCCAGTGATTTTAGCTCTGCAGCTTGTAACAAGACTCCTGATGAAGACAAAATTAGCTCTATTATTATACAGTGGGGGGGGGGGTCAAATTCAAGTTTTAGAGACCTCAGAAAGAGCCTACACTTCCAAGTACAAACATCTGTCCCAAATCTTTCTCCTTTTAGTGGGCTTTGGAATCCATTTGCCTTGCCTAGCTACTGCTGCTTAGTTGAGGATGAGTTCCTCAGTCATAAACTGCCAAGTACAGTTCTTCTCTTCTTGATTCACATAACCAAGATAACAACACTTTGTTATTCCTGCCCCAATAACAAAGACTGGGGATCCCACAACAGCCAAAATGACTATTTGGGTAAGCAGTCCCATCATGCTAGGCAGGGCAGGTGTACCCATGCAAACAAGATCTGCCCCTGAAGTTCTTTTCCACAGCTCACCACCAGATGTCTGAGGGCAAAATATTTAATGTTAACCCAAAATGAATTTTTTTTTTGAATTCCCCAATCAAACAAAAAAAAAAAAAAAAAAAAAAAAAAATTAAAGGAAAAACTTAGTATAAGAATAACATCTACTGTGACATGCTCTCAGGCAAACATTTTCAGGGCTGTAAGTCCTCAGGCTTTAGATCATAAACTCAGTAGCAACTGGGGGCAGGAAGAAATCTCCCCTTGGCCTTTTTACAAGGATGGGAAGAGGTGAGTGAGTGTGAGCGAGAACTGTCTACTTCCTCTGCAGCATCTTTTTGAAGCCATGCTGCACAGATGGACCAGTCTTATCAAGTGACGCGAGGCGGAGGCGGGATAATCAAGTTCTAGACAGACCACTGGTCTGTGCTGCTGTAGCAGCCCATATTCCAAACATCATCTGAGCTCAGCAAGTGTTGCACTGTGCCTCTTGGAGGAGAAGCTTCAGTGGGGCTGGAGCAGGGGAATGGGTCAGAAGGAGACACCATAATAAGGAGGGGAGAGAGGCCTGTAGACCCTGTTCCGTAAGATGGCTGGAGTCTGTCCATCAGCTGCCACAGCTTTTCTGAGCAGTGGCAGCCCCTTTAAGTGTTAGGCCAGTCCCCAGGCTGCTCAGAAAGCTATTAACCAGCCTTAAGAGGGGGAGAGCGACCGGTTGGTGAAAAAACATTTCATGTTTTGTCTTCATGGGGTTAACAAGCTCCCTGTTAAGGGGAGACACAGTGATGGAGAGAATCTCTCTGGTTTATGGCTTGGAAAGTTCAGCTTCCAGAGCATTCCTCTCTTCCAGTGCCCTGACTGCCTCTCTGCAGTTTTTATCCCCATTGTGCTGTGGCTGTGGAGTGGGAGCCTTGGCCTTTGTCAGATTCGGTCTCTCTTTTTTTCCTTGGAGTACAATCTAATTAGCAGCTCAGCAACCAGTTCAAGCAGCAGGATAACTATTTTAATGGGCTGGAGGTTTGAGTGAATGGAACTTGGGGGCGGAGCAGCTGGGATTTGGAGAAGACTACAGAAGACTAGAATTCAGTGTGTTAAACATTTACTGTGTGTTCAGGACTGTAGAATGAGGAGGCCCATAAATATCCTGACCCAAGGCTAGAAGTGGGGAGGGAGGTGAGAACATTGTGGAATGAATGCACACATCAGGGGAGAGATGGAAAAACTGCTCCTAGGACTCATATAATACTATTTCGTAGCCTAACTGGCTCCTGCTCTCAGGAGGTTTTCCTGATATGTATCCTGAATTCCTTTGTGCAGTTTCATTCCCTTACTCTGATGTTTGTAAACAGAATTTTGTGATAGTAATGTTAGGAGAAGCCTTTGAGGTTTTTCTTGGGACCTTTCTGAACAACTAGCCTGAAGTGACCAACCACTGAATAAAGGTCTAAAGCACTGCATCCCACTGCTTAGTAAAGAGACATGGAGCCTCCTGTGTTTCTGCAGAGACACAAGCAATCATCTTTAAACTGCTCCCTGTTCCTTTAGGCTAGCTCAGCATGGACATGAGATCAGAGTAACTGTTGAACCATTCTTTTTTGGGGTGCTTCCCCCATGTTAATCTATGACTCTTTCCTTGCCTTCTTGAAGACCTTTCCATTTAATAAATGCACTTTAACCGAGTCGTCTTGTTCCCTGCAGCCACGTCCAATGGGACTCTGGAAGGCCTGGAGAATAGAGAAGGTGGAGTCTGCCAGACACGCTCTATGAAGATTGTCATGAAAGTGGGGCAGGGTGAGTCACTCCAGTCCTCTAGAGTTTTCTCACTGGACATGAAATCAGTATTGAAGTGAAATGTTCTATGTTTTACATAGCTGCCTAAGCCTGCAGTCCAGACTTGCTGAGAAGTGCTAGTGAACCCTCCATGGGAGCTTGACAAAGTACCATTGGGACTGCAGGTTTAAAACTCAACACTACAGGAGACTTCTCATGAAGGGACTGAGCTGGACAGGACTGAAGACTTGGTGTCTTTTGGTTAAGTTGTTTATCCTAATTGTGACATCACGTGGAGAGTGGATGAGGGAGGAGTTAGTTTGATGTCTTTGTATTTGATCACTAACTTATGTTGATCAATTTTATAATAAATGTTATGGTTCCCAGAAGCCTTTGGCTCACTTGATGCTGTAAAATTCAGGTGATGATGATGCCCTTGGGTTGGCCCATCTTTGTTCCAGGCATAGTGGAGAAACAGAGAGAGAGGGAAGACCTATGAAGTCCCCTATAATCCAGGGGACAGTGCAGGGTTGTTTCCTACACTTTATTTTCCAGTGCCCCAGACTTGACACCTCTGGTTGTGAATATCCCCAAACCCTGGCCCAAATTATTAGAATGCCATTTTGATAATGAAGAGGATTAAATCATTTGAGTTTAGCAGCCAGTCATGGTTCAAGATTCTGAAGCATTCATGGCCTTGTCTGGGAGAGCCCATGCAACAGATATTCTGATTGGCTGATAATGGAATGAGCTGTTTCTATCTAATAATTGAATGTTCCATCATTTCTTTCCCACAAGGGGGTGGTCTCTCCAAAACAGAGATCTAATTGAAATTACTTTTTCCCCCCTTTGGTGCTAACTTTAGAAAGTTCCAGCAACTTTTTATAGCAACCTCTTCCTCTCTAGGCCCAAAGTGGGGTTACTGGCTATAGTCTGGCTTGTTGATTAGGGAGAGCAGGGCAACTGTTTGAGCAGTGACTTTTCCCAATTGTTCAGCAGAGTTTGAGTTTTAGGGCCCTTTTTTGGCCAACATTTATGCACACACAGCATTATGAGGCCAAGTTACAGTAAGTGTCAGTTCCACCCCACCTTGGTTTTATAACTCTGCTGGAAACTAGCTCAGACTCTGAGAAGGATGGTCAACTGAAACTGGTTTGTTCTGTGATAAGGCAGAGTCCTTCAGCTTCCTCAGTGCAGTACATAAAGGGAGTTGCCGTGTTCCGCATTGCTAGAAGAACAAATCTGAATGTTGAATGCTGCAGGTCTCTCTAGAAATAGCTGAAGTTGTTTAGCCTGTGCTGAACTGGCCTGTTCTCAGTTCCTGCCTAATATTTAAACTAGATACAACTTTAAAGTCTGAACTATTCTGCTCCAAAGTAAGATGGCAAAAGCTGCTTTCTGCAAGAAAATCCAGTTCTTAAACTAAAATGGGGCTTTCCTGTGTCTCCCCACCTGCTCCATTATTATTAACGCGAGAGAGAGATGGCCATCAGAAGAGAGCTAGAGATCAGGGGCTTTCCCTCTGAAATAGCTCTAAGCAAGGATCCCTCAAACCTTAGCAGGCAAAAGCACATTGGCAAGTTGCTAGAAGCCCAATAGTTATTCTAGTTTGCATAAAATGGAATTTATTGCAACCAGTCAGGAATACAGGTCCTAGAAGCCTTGTTGCCCAGACTAAGAATTGCATTCTAGCAGTTGCAGTTTCTGCAGGCCACCCTCAAGGAATCCATGTTCTGCAGATAGCCGACCCAGGGAAACTCAACTAGAACCTCTGGCATTCAGTATCAGCAGTTCAGGTGATGACCGCTTGAACTAACAGAGATCCTTCAGAAGCCTTGTCTTCTCTGTGGAATAGATCCTGAAGGTGATGATGCATCTACCAACACAGTGCACTACATGCTCATCAGTATTAACAATGAAGGTGGCTGTAGGTCTTGTTACAAAATCCATGGCATTGCATAGGGCCCTGGGCACCCAAGGCATAGATGGCTGTTCCCCCATTGACCCTCCTTTGAGCAGTCCGCTGCATATTTGTAGGCAATATCAGTCTGTCATTTTGTTGCCCTGGGCCCTTCAGTATGTGCAAGGGAGAGTGATTTCCCCCCCTAATACTAATGAATTTCACCTTCTGTGCTGTGAGATATTCTGGGAGTGATATCACAGCTTCATCTAAATATCATGTCTGGAACTGCAATTTAATTCCAAGAGGTACCACATGGCCCAGGCTTCTTGGCCTTCCATGAGCTTTCCCAGTGCATGCTGGGATTCTACAAGGAGGTCATGGCTCCTGGCAAGGAGAAGGGGCAGCTGTGGGAACAGGGCTGAGGCACCGAATTCTTTTTGACATCTGATGCTTCCTTGGGAAATGTCCCCAGAATAAGGGATTGTAGTGCAACTATGACCTGTCTGAGTCCTTTAACTGTGCTGTGCTGTGTAATTTTTTCTGATGGTCGAAGCTCTCTGAAAACATTCTCTCCGTAATCTATGGAGTTCTTCTGGGCCCCAGTGATGCCACAGGCCTGACTCCAGATCACTCCTTGGATGCAGAGCTCATAATGGCTGCTTTTCGTTATTTTGTTTGATGTTTTTGGAGCCAGTATTTATAACAAAAGAAAAGGAATAGTTCTGCTGCCCTGGGAAGTTAGATTCCTTTGTGTTCGCTCAGCTGCCTTTGTTGGAAATATGCGCAGACCCATGCACTGGAGCTCAGAAGGAATCTGAAAAAAACCACTAACAAAAAACTGTTTCCCCCAAAGGACTGAAATGTTCCAAGCTTGTGATGTCCCCGAACTCCTCTCTTTCAGCCTCCCAATGCCTCTGCCCTCCCTTAAAGACAGTGCTTCTTTATGACTGCCCTTTCATCTGCGCTTTCTAGAGTGATGCCTTTCAGGCAGAGAGGCAGACAAGGTCCCTGTCCGGAAGAGCTTACACTCTAAATAGAAGACAGCAAAACAGGGGATGAGAGGCAGCAGCCGGCCACTGACTGAAGCTGAAGTTAGCATATGGCTTGTTAGTTCCGCTGTTTTCATTTGGCAGTTAGTCTGGTTCGGTTGCCTGTTTTGTTAATGCTCATTTGAGGAGAGGACTAGCTTTGATGTTGCTATTTCAGTAACTCCTGTGGGTTGGCCTCTTTCCTTTCTGCATCATGTCACACTTCCCAGACCAGGGGAGCAGTAACAGGAATTGCTCGGCTCTGACTGCTCCTGGTTTCCCACACTCACTCAAGTCTCTTGCATGCCTTTGGTCTGCTTGTTAGTAGAGTTCCAGCCAGAGTAGGTGAGGCATCTTTGCTCCGTGTGTTGTGTTTGATGTGGTCACTTTAGAATGTAAAATTGGGCACGTAATCAGATGGGCATGAAGGGGAAGGATGGGGGATATGGCTGGAGCTGGCTTAGGTGAAGCTGGCTTGTCTGTGTTGCCCACCCGCCACTGATGCTGAACAGACCATTGTCTTGCCAATGAGGCACCAAGGAAGCCATCTTGTTCTGCTCTTTCAGATGCACTCCCTGCTCCATGACATTTTGCTGCCACCAGGGGAGCTACTTGCATTATTCATCAAAGAGCAAGAAATGCCTTGGAGTTGGCAGGAGGTGGGTCTGGAGCTCTGGGTTCTCCCAACAGCACCCATGACAGGCTCATTCCTGTGTGATACTCACAAGGTTTTAAAACTCCATGAGTATGTTAAACTGGGGTAGGGGACACATTTATTAGCTCCCTTTCTGGGGAGGGCAAGAGGGCAACCAAAATACTCCAGCTCCAGATGATTGTTCCTAAACCCTAGGTGGAATCATTTTGGGGGAGCAAAATACCTAATGGCGCTTGTCACATATTGTTAGTGTTTAATATTAAGCTGTTACTATGGTCCAAAAGGCCAATGGGCAATGAGTCCACACAAGCTTCATCCAACTGGTTACAGCAAAATGCAGTTTGTAATGTTGTCCAAAGGGGAGATCCTGGTGCGTATAGGATTTATCCAGGAATCTACCTCTGCTTCATGTTTGTTTGACTTACTGCTGTTTTTGCTCCAGTACATCTGGCTTTGAAGGGGATGGCAGGATTTCCCACCCACCAAGCCAAGGGTATTGCCTAAACTCCCCCAAACTAAAAGCTATTCAGGCAACGTCACTCTTAATGGGCTTTAAAAGAAGCAGATTGCTAGCGCTTGTCTTCAGCTTGTCTCTCTTGCTCACCACTGAGATTAGAGGTCTGAGGATATTATGCAAAAGCAGCACAGGCCTTTGGCTCAAGACAGAGCATTACCAGCCATGATCTGCAGTGTCCATACTCTCTCTCTCCAGGTTCCATATCGGATTCAAAGTCTCATTCTTATGCTTGAGGTCCTAGCCCAACCTATGTCTTGTCACTGGTCACTTGCTTGCCCTTCTATTTGGACCCTCTGCTAATTCGGTTTCGGACTAAAAATTCTTTTGTGCCGTTTCCAAAGCTGTCCAGGGAATGTTTTCTCTGAGTCTTACAACATGCAGCCTCACGCCCCTCCTGCAGATCCCTCCTTCAAACCCAGCTTTGCTCACAGGCCCTCAGACAGTGACCCATATAACAGATACTGCTGAAGCCAACAAAATGACATTAAATATGGCAGCTGATGCAATGCTCCCTGTGTCACTTCAGCAGCCAGGACCACATTTCAGCTTTGTGCGCCTTCCTTCTTTTCTTGCTGTTGGTTTCCCAGCATTGTGTCTGCCATTCTCCATGCAGATTGTAAGTTCCTCAGGGCAGGGCCTGTGTTGCCAGTACTACAGTTTTCTGCAGCACACTGTACATGTCTGGGGCCAGACTGTACAATTGTATTACTTTTGAAATGAAGCTATGCGTGGGTCGCACTTAATCTAATGGAAATGTCTGCACTCTGGCAACAGATAGGAAGGATCTGACTCCTTACTTCCCCGCACCCTCCCTTGCACACACTCTTCCCGCAAAACTCTGAGCTGCTCCTTTCTTCATCTCCATTTGGTCACCTTTGACATGTGTAGAACACACTGGGTCTGTTTCATGTCTAGTGTAGCCCTCTGAAGTGTGTGATGTTACCCCAGGGGTAGATATGGGCCAGTCCAGGCCTCCTTCTGCAGCATGTAACCCCTTGGCTTCCTGGGCCAGCCCTGTGAGGTGCAGAACCCTCCAGGCAGAGCTGGGTTCCAGACAGAGTTCAGGAGAAATATTTGAGTGTTCTTGGGAAACGCAATCTAGTTTTCAGTCTTACCTTTTAACATGTACTGCTCTTGGGAAGGGGTGCCTGTGTGAAACCACCATCCACCACCCTCTGTCGATTTGTGAGGCAGCTGATGCTATGCTGTATTGTGGTCACACCGAGAATCCTCAATTGGGATTGGGGCTCCATTGTGCTCGGTGTCTTGTGCACACATGAAGATACAGTGTTGCCTCAAAGAGCCCTCCCTGTAAACAATTACTGAATGTAATGGAGGATGAGATGAGGTGAAGGAGGAGCATAATGAAGATAAGATCATGCCTCACATTACGTTAGTGACTTGCACAACTTGGTGGTCGTGATGGTTCTGAGTTGTCTTACATTTCAATCACATCACTCTCCTTGATTTCTAACTAAATTATTGTTGCCTGGTTAGTTTCTTGTGAGTGTCACAGCAGAGGTGAGTCTAGTGGAGGGATTAGAAGGAGGAAACAGTAGTAGCCTTACAAATTCATTCAGAGAGAGCATTCCCTTCATAAAGGGGTAATGTGGAGGAAACCACAGAGACTGATTAGAGAATAAAAACAACGAGGAGTCCTTGTGGCACCTTAGAGATTAACAGACTTATTTGTGCATAAGCTTTCGTGGTCTAGAACCCACTTCATCGGATGCATGAAGTGAAAAATACAGGAGCAGGTATAAATACATGAAAGGATGGGGGTTGCTTTACCACGTGTGAGCTCAGTCTAAGGAGATAAATCAATTAACAGCAGGATACCGAGGGAGGAAAAATAACTTTTGAAGTGGTAAGAGAGTGGCCCATTACAGACAGTTGACAAGAAGGTGTGAGTAACAGTAGGGAGAAATTAGTATTGGAAATTAAGTTTAGGTTTTGTAATGACCCAACCACTCCCAGTCTTTATTCAGGTCTAATCTGATGGTATCCAGTTTGCAGATTAATTCCAGTTCTGCAGCTTCATGTTGGAGTCTGGTTTTGGACACCATCATAGGACCTAACCATATCAGCCACGCCATCCGGGGCTCGTTCACCTGCACATCTACCAATGTGATGTGTGCCAGCAGTGCCCCTCTGCCATGTACATTGGCCAAACCAGACAGTCTCTACGCAATAGAATAAATTGACACATCTGACATCAGGAATCATAACATTCAAAAACCAGTAGGAGAGCACTTCAGTCTCTCTGGTCACTCAATAACAGACCTAAAAGTGGCAATTCTTCAACAAAAAATACTTCAAAAACAGACTCCAATTTGAAGCTGGGCCACTCTCTTACCACTTCAAAAGTTATTTTTCCTTTCTTGATATCCTGCTGTTAATTGATTTATCTCATTAGACTGACCTCACACTTGGTAAAGCAACCCCCATCCTTTCATGTATTTATACCTGCTGCTGTATTTTCCACTCCATGCATCTGATGAAGTGGGTTCTAGACCACAAAAGCTTATGCCTAAATAAATGTGTTAGTCTCTAAGGTGCCAGAAAGACTCCTCGTTGTTTTTGCTGATACAGACTAACACGGCTACCACTCTGAAACCTGATTAGAGAATGACGTTCAAATGTGGGACTTAACATCAAACTATCACACATCCTCTAGTTAAAAGGAAATGCCTCGAATGCAAAACCAAGGCAGGACCTGTGCCTGCCTCCAGGAATCATGCTTGCTGGTGCAATAGAACACAAGGGGCAGTTCAGGCCCAAGTCCTGGACACTGGTTGTTAGAACAAGGGAGAGAAGCCTTGTATCACTCTGGTTCCCTCTGGCCCTTTTTCTGTGTGGTTAGCCTAGCACTCAGCATTGGAGCTGGGGGACGCGAGAACCAGAGTGCATGTTTAAAACCAAGGGGAATGCTTGCCCCTCCTTACATAGTAGGGAAATGTACCCAGTGTTCCTAAGCCTCTTTACCAGGCCTCCCACTCTTACCCATCAATCCCTTGCCCCGTACCTCTGATTCCTTCCTCCTGCCCTTACAAAGCATGTAGCCCAGACTCCTGCCGCAATGCACTTATGCACATGCAATGCTGTGCTGCACCACCTTTTTGAACATTGTTTGACATGGGCCCTCAGATACCAGGGTAAGGAGTGATGTTTAAGCGACTGACGGTAGAAGAAGAGCTACAGCTCTTGATGTTGTAATCTAGTGCCTGGAAGCAGATTTCTCATCCAGTCTCTTTTTCACAGATCCAAATGCTGTGATCCCAGAGCAGCTGACAACCAGTCGGCCCAGCAAGGAATCTGACAATACAGTGAAAATAGCCACACAGAGTCCACGCCACAAGGTCCCTGTGGTGCAGGATCCTGGGAGGCCAGGTAGGTTTGTCTGTGCATTTTAGGAAAGAGAGGAAAAACAGTAGTGCTCTTAGTGGGGCTAGGGAAGTTGGGCTGGGACCAGCTATTGATTGCCACAGGAGCCAAGCCCAATTCAGTTCTAAGAGTCCAGGGATATCGAGATACCTTAGAGCAAGGAGTTAGATCAGATATCTGCAAGCTCTCTGCACAGGTTCCTGTAAACTCCTCATCTGGGGTTCCCTCCAGGCATCTCTTGATGTCACTGCTCAACCTCTGTTTGGTAGGGGCATAGACAGTGAGATGCTGCCAAAGTCCAGAACAGTGGCAGAATGGACTTGAACTCCAAAGGATAGTTTTCAGCTCCCCATTGTCTTAAGCAGGGGGAGTTTTCCTTCAGCACTCTCCTGTTGCTGTCCTCTGTATTGGTTGTTTTCTGACAGTTTATTGAGGCAGAGTTGGAGGTGTTGGAAGAATAGAGGTTGCCTGGATTTTTGAGCCACGCCTGGGTGAAAGGCCTTTGAAGGTGGTTTCCTGAGTTCCTGTCCCTGTTGAGAGAGAGAAGTGGAATCTGATGAAGTGGGGGAAAGCTCCTTGTTTCTCCATCTGTGATACAGACAGGCAGTCAAACTGCTCCCCTTGGGGGTCTGGAGCTGCCTTGGAATGGGCATTAGAGGGAGATGAGGGGTAGTTACAGGACATGGCAGGTCTACAGGCATTAGAACCCACTTTCAGTAGAGCTCTCTAGTCTTCTGGGGGGAGCAGGGACTCCTGGAGTTCATTCTGATTACAGACTGGATATGAACAGCCATCTGTCTCCAGGCCAGTCAGGGAAATGTGAAAAGAGAGGATATAAGATTAGGGTGAGGAAAGGGGGCAACAATGGGATGACAATGTCTGAGTGTGTCCAAGGTTTCTTTCTTACGGTATGTCTACACTGCCAGTGAAGCTGTGATTGTAGAATGAACAGGCACACTTGCATTACTTGTGCTGGCTAGATTAAAGCTAACAATCGCTGTGTAGACCTGGTGGCATGGGCTTCAGCACAAACTAGCAACCAGAGTACAGGCCCTCTAGGGAACATGAGTAAATATTCTATTCTAGTGGCTAGCCTGTGGCATTGTGTCTGCATTGCTATTGTTAGCTTTAATCTAGCTAGTTTGGGTAACACGAGTATTCTTACCCGTGCTATGATCACATCTTCACTTGCAGTGTAAACATATCCTGAGATTGCATTGCTTCTTGAAACTGAGTAATAGGGGTTATGTAGATGGGGAACCCAGTACGTGCAAAGTGAAAGAAGATACGCTGTGGACACTGCTGTGCTGGAGTCTCTTCAGAATATACCCATTCCTCCTCCTGGAATCAATGGGTCTGATGCTCCCACTAGCCGGGCTGTTTCCTTTGCTATCTCAGTTCACTCAGAGAAAGGGCTGTGCTGCTGACTACCATCTGTAAGGGTTGGAGATGCAAATACAGCAGAGTGGGGGCCCTTGAGGTCTTGCCAGCCCCTTGGTGTGTTCTCAAATCTGGGGGTAGTATGGAACCAAGTACTTAGGCTCCATAGTGTAGACACACCCTATGCTGACACAGGCTGTGTCTACACTATGGGGACTATACCAGGCTAGACATAGCCTACACTGGCAGATGGGTTTTTTGTTGTTGGAAAACCACCTCTCAGAATGATGTTAGCTATATTGACAGAAGCACTCTGCTGTCGATATAGTTGCGTCTACACTGAGGGCTATGTCAGCATAATTATGTTGGTCAGGGATTTTTTTCACACCCTAGACCATTGTAGCTACGTTGACGTAACTTTTAAGTATAGACCAAGCCTTAGACTGAACTTCAGTCCCTAGCCCCTCAAATCAACTGGTAAACGCTCTTCCCCTGCCTCTTGGGTTATGCCCAGTCTTGTATCTTAACCTTCTCTTCTGTCCCATTCCATAATAGCTACTTTTCAGTTGCCATTGCAGTACATTAGTGAACTGAGTTTCCTTTTGCAGATGGGTGAATTTGGAGCTGGGCCAAGTGCTGGTAGGCGTACAAGTTCTACCAGTGTACCTCCTCCCTGATTTGCAGCTCCCCCTTGCTAAATTGGGTGTGGTGGCTTTGAAGTGGAGCAAGAGGATTAGGCTAAAACCATGTAAATTGTTTTTGTGGCTTAAGCAAGAAAAGAGCCCAGGTTCCCCAAGGTGGGAGGGAGAATGACTAAATGTTTGGGCAGGAAGGTCATTTCCTCAGTTTAATCCATCTTGTTTTCTCCCCCACGCCCCAGGCTCCGTTAACCAAGATGGGCAGAACACCCACGGTAGCAGTGATGGATTCTTCAGCTCTAAGGTGGCAGTATTTGCTGCAATTGGTGCTGGCTGTGTCATCTTCATCCTCATCATCATCTTCCTTGTTGTCCTCCTGATCAAGATCCGCAAGCGGCACCGGAAGCACACCCAGCAGCGGGCAGCAGCCTTGTCACTTAGCACCTTGGCCAGTCCCAAGTGCAGCGGTAATGCAGGTTCAGAACCCAGCGATATCATCATCCCCTTACGGACTACAGAAAATAACTACTGCCCTCACTATGAGAAGGTGAGCGGGGACTATGGGCACCCCGTCTACATTGTCCAGGAGATGCCCCCTCAGAGCCCAGCCAACATCTACTACAAGGTCTGAGGAGCAGCCTCGGCAACCTACCAATGCAAGAGCACTAGAGAGCTGAGGGCCCTGGGGGCAGCCGCTGGCTCTCCCACTAGTGTGCTCGCTCTGTGAGGGAGGAAGTGAAATGAACCCCATGGCAAGACCAAGGGAGTGCAAGGGTCTCGCACCAGATAGTGGATCGCTCGCACGCTCTCGCTCTGTTTTCCCCTTTGTATTTAGTTTTGTAGTTCTCAGCTTTTGTAATCCCAAGACTCGAGGGTGGGCCTTCAGCATCCTCCTCTTGCTTCAGACTGCATCCTGGCTCTAGACACATCGAGCCGTGATATGGCCCTAGCTGCGCGCAGCAGCCATTGTGTGTGGGCGCTGTGCCTTTCCTCACTCTGATGCCCCTGGCGATACCACAAAACTCTGCCCCCTCTTGTTTTGGAGATGTCCCTTTCAGCTTTTCTATCTATATTATGTTAAGTATTCTTATGTTTGGGGCTGTGCCGTTTGTTGCTTTGGTCCAGGATTGTCCTAGGAGTCGGATTAACTTGTGAGCCCTAGAGAAGAACCTCCACTCACCTGAGGAATGAGCAGCTTGTGGCAGCACTTTGCGTAGGCGTGCCAAGGACGTAGACCCTGTGCAGGGAGGAGGCTGACAAACCCAACCTACTATTATTATTATAATAATTATTTTTTAACTTTTGTAACATTTTTATTTTTGTGAAATATTGGTGGGACTCTGAGCCACCACCTGCAGCCTTCTGGCATGCTCTTCTTCCTCTGCCATGCCAATCCCCTGGCCATGCTCTGCCAGAACACAAACTCTTACCTTCTGCTGTCCTTGCCATTTTAAACTTTTGTGTTCGGTGTGCAGCAGTCGACTCTTGTTTATCTCCTTAAATGGGGCGGGAAGAAGAGGAAAAATATAACTCAAATGGTCAGTGCATGAGAGAATCCAGGGCTGTACCCCATGCCACCCAGAGCCAGGAGCCTTCTCCCCTTCCACAAGACAGTAACCTTTATGGGAACTCCTCCAAAGGTGTGTCTTCCTCACAGCATGTCCCTCGCCCAATCTCATTTCCTGGGACAGAGGCTGAGCTATTTTGTCCAACATCAGGGAGAGGGCAATAGGACAGCATTCACTGATAGCCTCAGTCAGGCTGGATCTGGGACTGGGCTGAGAGAAAAGGGTGGGAGCATTCGGTAACTTAGTCACAGGGTTCATTCTTGGCTCTGTCATTTCAGCAGATCCTGAAGCTGGTTTGCCCTTTGGGTTCAGGCCACAGTGCTTCCATTTGGACAGGAAACAAAGTGAGTCATGCCTGCTCTGAAGCCCGTACTTGACATATTCTCAGGAGGGTAGATCAAGTGTGAAGAGAGCAGGAGAAGGTGGCTAGGAGGAAGAGAAAGCAAACTGCATCGATATTGGGAATGGGCAGATATTCAGCGGCCACAGCTGTTGGGCTGGTCTGGCCTTGGCTGAGCTGGGGAGGTTGGTGTTCTGAGTAAGCTCATAGGCCGTCTAGGCCCCGTGTATCCCAAAAGCCTCACCCCTTCCACAGAGAGCAGCTGGGCCTCTTCTCCTGCTGATCTTCTTGTTTCTAGAACTCTTACACATTTCCCTGGTGACTTCCAGGCATGAGGCTTGTTTTAACCATTGTGCTGTCACCCTGGCTGGTCACGCTCTTTGTGCAGGCCCTTCGGGAGGTGAAGGCAGAGACTTGCTAAGTTTCTTGCTGTGGCACATCCTACACCAAGCCTCATGGCTGAATTGGCTCATTTCCTTTTCCTTCCATTTCTGAAAAACAAGGATTTGGCTTATCCAAGCTGAGTCCTTTCCTTTTGTGTTCTAGGAGCTGGCTTTTTTCCACCCAGTGCTGAGTCACTCCCAGATACGTTTTTGGTAGGAGGGGTAGCCTAACCCTGAAAGAGTAGCCCTTAATCATCAGTACTGAGGCCTCTACCTATTAGCATTAGGAGCAGCTGTCTGTTCCATGCTACCGCTGCAGGAATCTTGTGCAGAAGGGGGAAAAACAAATCTTGTGATTGGCTGGCCTCTAAGAGCAAAGACATTCATTCAACCCTAGAAGTGGGGCTTAGCTCCTCAATGCCTTCAGCAAACACTATTGATTGCTGTTGTCATGGCATGAGCACCAGTCAAAGACCCTGCACCATCCTCCTGATTTACCAGGTAACAGATCACCCTATCTGGCTCCCTTCCGTGTATGCATGTGTCCTATCTCGCAGGGCGGGAGTAGCTGTGTCCTGCAGTACAGAGAGAACCCTTCACAGGAATACTGCAGTTCCTTGCAGTTATGTCCCCAGAGCTAGTAGTGACATGACTGAGTGGCAGTGTTTGAGGCCATGACTGGGATCTTGGAGCATCTTTGAGAAGGTCCTGCCATGCTGACCTTGTTGTATTCCAGGGGTGGGTGGCTACATTCCCAGTCTGTCCTTTGGGGGGATTTCCCAACATCTCATAAAAATGTAGGGTTGAAAGGGACTTGAGAGGGCAAGTGTAGCTGAAGCAAGACCAAGTAAACTTAGACCACCCCCTCACAGATGTTCAGAGACTAGTAGGAGCACATTAGACAATGATGGGGATTCTGCAATGACCGTGGGAGCCTATTCCAGAGTTTAATTACCCTTATTGTTAAGAAGTTTTTCCTAACATTTAACCTGAATCTCCCTAGTGCAGTTTAAGCCCATTACTGCTTGTCCTACTTCAGTGGACATGGAGAACAATTGTAACAGCCTTTCACATATCTGAAGACTGTTGTCAGGCCGTTCTCACCCCAGCCCTCTTTTCTCAAGACTAAACAAGCCCAATTTTTTTTAACCTTTCCTCATAGGTCATGTCTCTTAACCCTTTTATCATTTTTGTTGCTATGCTCTGGACTCTCACATCTTTCTTAAAGTGTGGTGCCCAGAATTGGACACCGTTCTCCAGCTGAGTCCTAAAAGAATAATTGCCTTAAGTGAGTGTGATGTGATAATGAGGTGAGAGCCAGTGCTTCTGTGATCTTGTGTGGCTGCCTTGGCATCTGTCCCTGGGATAGGAGTTTTCTGACCCTTCTGATGCTGCCTCCACCTCATGCATGAGAATGGGTGGGGAGTGAGAGAGTTGCTTGTTTGTTGCTTGCCTTTTCCTTTGGGAAGTGGCTGCTTTGGAGGAGGTAGTGTGTGAGGGGTAGAACATGTGGTGGGAAGCCATTCCTTTAACTTATCCTTGAACCAAATAGTGAAGGTATTATCAAGAAACAGAAAGTCCCTTCTCCCTTCTGTCCTCTCTGTGAGATTCAGGTATGGAGCAGGGGAAGAGTCGTCATCCCCCCATGAAGGGCCTGCTCTGCTAGGCACAGTACTTAGGAGTCATTCAGTCCATTGGACTCACCCTGAGGCTGCCCCCAAGAGCATGTGGGCTGCTGCCATCTGCCTTTCCCAGCCCCATTTCGGCAGGGATTGTCTTAAACTGTTTATCTTTGGAGCTGCAACTGTTGCATGGTGGAGACCTGCACTATGGGAACCAAAGGCCGTTAAGACATGGCAGGGGCCCACAGCACCCATGTCAGCCTCCAAGCTGGGTTCTGCTTTAGGTGCTGGGCTAGTGCCCTAGTGCTCCCGTTGTTTTCTCTGCATGTTTCTTTTGTGTGAATTCAACTGTTCATGTTTACTGGTGGCCCCAGAATTGGCTGTTTGCAAGTGCACAGCCGAGGAAAACCACCATGCAATGCGGCGGGGACGATGAGCACATGGCTGCAGGCAGCAAGGCCCAACTCCGGGTACAGCTCAGTAGGCAGGGAGAGGGAACACAAGATACAGCATACATTGGGGGACGCTGCTTTCCTGATCTCATTACAGGGAGTCTCTCCTGAATCCTGGCCTTGTGCCTTCTCCCTCTAACCCAGGGCACTTATTTCTATAAGAGCAGCAGAGAATCCTGTGGCACCTTATAGACTAACAGACGTTTTGGAGCATGAGCTTTCGTGGGTGAATACATGCATCTGACGAAGTGGGTATTCACCCACCAAAGCTCATGCTCCTAAATGTCTGTTAGTCTATAAGGTGCCACAGGATTCTCTGCTGCTTTTACAGATCCAGACTGACATGGCTACCCCTCTGATATTTCTATAAGGCATCTGTAAAACAAGGAGGGATGTGGGGCCCACTGAGTTCCAGAGGGGAAAGCGGGCACTGTGCTCTGGAAATGGCCTCCTAGGGGCTGCATCAAAGAGCAATTGTTTAGTTTTTTAGAAATGGAAAAATGAGAGCTCGGGGTTGAGCAGAGCAGCATTCTCTCTCTCCCCCCCTCCAGTCCCAGGCAGGGCAACAAGCAGGATGCCCCCCACCCTCCACTTCTCAGCACAGTGCAAGGCAATAAACCGCTAGAGTCATGGCTCCCTTCACAGTGCGGGGAGAAGAGCCTTAGAATCACAGGGAACTTAACCTGATCCCTTTGTCCTCCCTGCGGGCTCTGGGCTGAGACACAGCAGAAGGGGCACTGGTCAGCCACCAGCCCCTGAGAGATGGCAGGATGGAAAGGGGTTTCATTTTGCACCTTTCGGTTTTGCTCCCTCCCCGAATGCACCTTTTCTTCCCCGCTGTGGGGTCTGTGCAGGATGCCGTGCTGTGCTGCATAGCTGCCAGGCTGGGCAGTGTTTTGCCAATGTGTTTCTAAAGGGCTTAGACAAGAGTGCACTTTGAGGCTTGCTCGGCTGAGGTCGTCGGTGAAGGTCCAGGTTTTTCAGGACTCCACGGAGGATTGACTGAGTTTGTGTAAAATTGCGAAAAGGTTCTAACCTTAAAGAAATCCCCCTCACCCCAAAAAATCAGCATCCTGTTTCTAGGTGCAACTAAAACAATCGAGATTCCGAACGCTGGAGAAGCAACCCAGCCTTTGTGCATTGTTAAAGAACCGTTTGTTTACGAGGAGTTTCACCTCCTAGCCTGGAAAGGCGTGATTGGCAGTGGTTTGAGATTTCGATGGTCAAGCTTGGGGGCATGCTTGATGGGAAGGGCTAGGAGATGCAAGGGGCCTGGCCAGATGTTTATACCAAAAGTAGATAAATACAATTATTCCAACGTTTATTGTTAGCTCTCCAATGTGATTACTGCCCCCTGAATGCGACTGTCTGCTCGCCCCTCCCCCGTTTTTCTGGGATTTTTAAATCTTAGTAGTCTACTGCTAATGAAAGGTCAAAACCACCCATCATCAGCAGAATGTGGGTTGCTTGTTCATAACCCCCATAAATGTAACTAACTTCTCTAGCTGTGGGCAGCTGAAAAAACTTGTAACCATGTCCAGGGGTGAGACCTGAACTGTAATCTTGCTACACCTCAGTCTGCTGGGTCCTAAAACTGAGTGTCCCTTTTGTTCTTTTCACTGAAAGAATTGAAGGTGTTTTTTGTTTTTGGTTTTGGTTTTTTTGTGTGTAAATACTAGTCTTTTTTGGAAGAAATAATGTAAAGATGTTTTGTATAAACTCTGAATTATTTTCTGGTTGCTTTTTCTTAGAAAAAGAAATGAGAACTAAAAAAAAAAAATATATAACTGCAAGAACGGGTGTAAAACATTGTCATACAGCAATCAAATCCAGGAGGCTCATCAGCTAAAAGATGTGTGTGTGTGCACGCGCACTTTGGTGGAGCCATGGAGAATTAGGGAATGGGGTCTTGATTGCACCGTGATGCCCTTCTGACAACAAAAATTACTACATGACCCCAGGAAGAGGGACTGAAGCTTGAGCCTACCCAAACCCCACAACCCCATGTGGGGGGCCAAAGGGGGCTTGTAACATGACCCCACCACACAGGGTTGAAGTCTCAGGCTTTGGCTTCAGCTTCAACCCCAGGCCCCAGAAAATCTAAGCCAGCCCTGGTGACCCCATTAAAATGGGGTCACGACCCACAGTTTGAGAACCACTGCTCTAAAGGCTCTAAAAGCAGTTGGTAAACTCCCCCCCCCACACACATTTTTAAGAGGTTTTAAGCCAAACTCATGAATTTGTGGGGCCTACCTCATGATGTGTGAGTTGTCAGTGCTGGGGTGGGATGTTAACCCACCCCCTCTTCTTTGTAATTGATAAGTGAAAGCTAAACTCTCCCCACCCCCTGTTACTGTGCCTGATGCCTTCATGTCAAAGAAGAGCACTCTGCCTAATTAAAGTGAATGAGTGGGAAAGCACCAGAGGTTAGTGCCATGGGGGGAGATGTGCATCTGCCTCATGGAAGCCATTTCCAGCACTGCTGTCACATCATGAATTGCAGGTGGTTCAGGGATGGAAGAGGACTAGTAGGTCTGTCTCCAAGAACTGAGTCTGTGGTGACTGCCCTGTATATTACAGCTGCTGGTCAGTTAGTTATGCCAAAATCCTTCTGCATTATATCAACACAATGAGATCATGTGAGGTGGAAGCTGCAGTACCAGGTTCTCTGGAATGTTAAGATAAGTTGATGAGGTGAAAAGGGTCAAGGGAGCCCTTTGTCTCCATGGTAGTGCACGCGCAAACACACCCTGTAACGTAGCGTGCTTCCACATTTCAGAGTTGTAAACAGGTGCACGTTCGTGGGGGGTATACCCACTGTGTGTATGCAAATACACCCTGGTATGACAGATGAGCCCATGCATCACAGCCATGTGCACATTTGGGTCATCTCATTAAACATCACAATCCAGTATTCAGCAGCAAGTTAAACTTCCTTCCATTTTCCGAAGTTGGGGACCTCAAGTCATGTGATCAACCAGTGACGCTACTGCCTCAGCCACCTTTGCCCATCTATGCTGGAGCAGTAACAGTCAGTTATGGTCTCACAGGCATTCTGGCTGGACCATGCTTTCGCCTTTCCTTCCTGCACCTCAGGCTGTTCCTTGCCCCTGCAACTGATGCTGCCAGCAGAGTACTCCCAACTGCAAAAGATCCAAGGTAGCAAGTCATCCTCGTGCATTTCTGGAGTGTTAGTGAACCAGACAAAGGAGGGTGGTTCACAAACACATTCTGGGACTAGATTAGTGGTCAGGCTGCCAGTGCTGTGCTGTCCTGCTGCTGTAACTGATATCCTCATCTGTATGCAGAGAGTACAGGTGCTCTCCAGCCGCAGGGCTAATGAGTGTTTACACATTTTGCCTTCATTACCAGAATTAAAGTACTCACCTTCTCTCCAGCCTCTCCAAAGAGAGCCCATCCACTCAGGCCTCTCCTTGGCAGGCAACAGATGACTTGATCTGAGAAACACTCCAAAATGAGAGTGCCTCTTCTCATGAATTATTTTTCCCTTCCCACCCTCATGATGAATTGCAAGGTGCAGAGTATTTCTCCCTGCCCTAGAGCAAGATAGTCGGTGGGCAAGCATCTCACTGGCTGGTTGATCATCTCTTGGTTTCTAATCATGTTCCATCCATGTGTTAAGTTTTTTGGTTTGGCTTCTGGGCCACGGCCCAGAGTCCTGGAATCCTATTGGTCATGCTCACCCAAACCATGTATTCTTTTGTTCTTGTCATGTTCCTTTTTTTATTCCTTTGCCTTTTACACAGCTGCTTTCACCCAGCATCATATCATCAATAATCAGTAATATGGAATCTGAATTCCATGGAGCCATGATGGAACCTGATATATTGTTAAATAAAAGATTTTTTTCCTATGGAAACCTAGCAGTCTTATGTGTGTTTTTGTTCCTGCTCCAGACTCTTTTTGGAAATGTTGTTTTAAAAGAACCAGGAACAGGTTAACTCAGAAAACTGATAATGGGCTACAAATCAGTACCTCTAGGTGCTGAGTGCTAGACTGAGAAGCATTTGGAGAGAGTTTCTTTATTTTGACTCTTAAAAAAAAAATGGTGACACACATAGTTATATATACCCAATTGTAGCCCCCTCTCACTTGTCTTGTTTGACTATCAGCTCCTCAGGGAAGAGATCTCATGTTCCGTGTTTGTACAGCTCCAAGCACAATGGAGTGCTGAGCCTGACTGCAGCCTTAACTGCAATATGTAACTCCCACTGCTTTCAATCGGGCCCAAGTTAGAACCCCCCGAAGCTTTTCTATCTGCCTATCTGTAATTGGCTCTCCGGTAAATAGGTTTGGTAAGGAGGGGTTGCCCCTGTGCTAGTAGGGTATGGATCCATATCATACAAATGGCTAGTGTAAATGGTTCCAGTGGATTTTGTCTCAGCCAGAAAGCAAATGTGCCATGACTGAACTCTCCTCTTTCCCTGAGATAGGGCTACAGGACCTTGGCAGAGGGCAGCTAGAGGGGAAGCTCATGTTTTGTAGAGAGACAGAACTTCAGTCACTGGGGCTGTCAGCCCAGCATCTTCCACCAGCACTGAGTAGCGCCCTTAAATATTAAACCAAGTTTCAGATGCGTCAAAGAACTGGGAGCAATTTTTCAGTTTGGAAACAAGTCAGGCTCTCTGTGTCTTATTCACTACCGTAGGGATGCTTTCGTGAAATCAGGATCTTTGTTCCTTAGCACAAATGCTTTATCAGAGATCAGTACCCTCTGCCGGGGCCATTGCCCTTGGCTGCTGTGGGGAAGCCTTGTGAAACGCCATCCAGTGGAATCTGCTTGAAGTTGAGGGTTGGTAGCAGGAGCAGGAACCACAAGCACCCTGCTCCTGTGCTGAAGACAATGCCCTGAGATTGTACATAATCTCGGGGGGTATTGCCCAGTGGCTGGAAGCATAGGCCCCATTCCGCTATTGATATTTATTTAATCATTCCTCCATATAACTTTAATAAGTTATTAAAAAGTCATTCTGGGAAATGGCAGTAATAAATCCTTAACAGATGGTGCTATAACCAGCTCTGAAGCAGGCTCCACCATAGCTGTTGCTCTGTCTATTTATAACCTGCTTTAATATAGGATTTTACATGACTATACCACAAAATGCAATAAATAATAGATGAGAAGCATTAGCAAAATGGATCCACTGAGCATGGAGCCCCTCCGCTTTGCTTGGTCATTTCCCACTGCAAGTTGGGTGGGTTCTGAGGCCAGTCGCTGCCCCTCCTGAGCGCCAAGTGCCAGTCTGTTTACTCATGCCTAAGCATCATCTTGGCACATCTAAGACATGCTGTTCCCTTCCCCCTGGGTGGAGAATAGGGAAACCAGCTGCACAGTGAGCTGTCTGCTCCTGAGTGGAAAACTGTCCAGGACTTTACAGGTGATTGGCTTTGGTAGTCTTTAGTTCCTGTCCTACACTGTAGGGTAGCACTTCTGTGTGATACTATGAACATGTATTTGATAGGACTTTCTGTTCAGCCATGTTCCACCTCTGAGGCAGCTATACTTCATTAGTTGGGATCCTTTGACCTGCAAGGCACTGTAGAAATGGAAGATCCCTCTCTCCAAGTGGAATGGAAAGTGTAAGGATGTTGCTATCTCCCTCCTCCCACTAACCTGCAGAGATGACAGTATACTCAGGAGAACCTGGAAACCTTTGACTGCCTTGCTCCCTAGCAACTCTGCAGAGAGCCCCTCTGCCTTTGCTCCACTTGCGTCCATATGCTAAATTAAAAGCCACTCAACATGTGAAATACAAAGACTGATTTATGTCAGATAGAATCTTTTCAGAAATGATCCAAGGGAATGTGAAATGTCGAATTCATTTCCTGTGAAGGAAGTTCCTGGTGGGATGTGTTTAATGCTCTCCAGGCAGATGCCTGTGGGATTCCATAAGACAGAAGCCCTCATAAGGGAAAGGGCTCGTTTCTGTTTCTTTATGGATGAATCCAAACCTTAGAAGAAGGTCTCTTGTACATTCCTGGGATTTGGACTGGGAATCAGGACATCTGGGGTTGGCCCTTCTTACTGGGAAAGATGCCATAAGCAAAATCTGCTGGCTCAGCAACCTCCCAAGATGCAGAGAAGACGTCAGGGTGAGTGAAGGGATCCCTCAGTGTAGTTCATATGGGACTTGAAGTCTGAAGCATAAGGGATCATCTAGGATGAAAGGTGCCAGAGAAATATAATGTCATGATCAGAGACGCTTCATGACCCCGGCAGGAGGAGGCTGGTTAGAAAGGAAAGAGCTGCTCTTTGTACATTGACCTTGCTACCTAGCAATGAATGGGAAAGGGGGGCTGGGGAGGGTGAAGTTCACTCAAACAAGATGGAAGTGAATTTCATGTTGTAGAAAGGTGACACCGTGAACTACAAAGTCCCCTTTATACTGCATAAGTACAAGATGGACTGTGGAATGCAAGTGTCCATTACGTCCAACTCCACTGACGTGCCTGACTTCTCCCTGCAGTGATCACCTCTAGGAGAGGTGGTGAGACAGGAATTGATATAGAAGGTTAAAGTTTGTTCAGTTGCCCCCTTGTAAGCATGAACAGTTTCTATTCTTGGGGGAATGGAACTTTTCTCTTGATCTCATCTGTGGTTCCTTAGACAAAGTGTCCAACACAATGAATCATTTTCTTGTTTTCTTTAGCTTCTAGGTCCAGTTCAGATCTAGGTGGAGCCTGTTTTGGTTTAAACAGAGGTGGATAGTTTTTCTGATTTTTGAGGGTCAGGAGGAATTAAGTTACTAACCATATATTCCAGTCATGCTTGTCATCTATACCTCTCATCCTGTAGATTCATGTATGTCAAGAAAATCCTTGAGCAGCTGGATCACTGAGGGCCATGACTAATTTCCTAAAGTTATCTTTGAACCCCTGCCAAGTTGGACTAACCTTAGAAGGTTCCTTCAGCACAGAAACAGAGCTTAGGGAAACCTCCTGAAGTCCATCTCTGACCAGCTGTTGCTACAAAGCATCGGAATTCCAATAAGGCGGCGAACTCTGTCCAGTAGATCAGCACTAGTGTCCATTTATCATGACCACACGTTTTCCTGTGGGCCAGGAACTCCACTGTGGCTCTGCTCTGGCCAGGTCTGACTCAGCAGAAAAGTGTCCTCATGAATACATTCATGAATGGATTAATCAACAGACAGTTCTCTTATAGAAAGTCATGAGAGTGAAACCTCATGATGTCTTCCTAATGGTGCCTATGGGAGGCCTGGTCTTGGAATTGCTCGGCCTGCAGTCAGTGTCTGCTCTGGGTCCCTTTTAGAATCTAAGCTGTATTTTCCTGGGATAGTTCTCCCTTGGGGAGGGATTCTTCCACTCATAGAATGTTTATGGAACTTATCCTCAGGATGTACTGGAAATCTAACTGCAGAGGGAGGGATGACAGGTAGGGAGGAGGGCTGGGGGTGGGGGCCCAAGAGATTGTATCAGGTAAAGAAACAGCCATTTCCCAAAAAAAGCAGCAGAGAATCCTGTGGCACCTTATAGACTAACAGAGGTTTTGGAGCGTGAGCTTTCGTGGGTGAATACCCACTTCGTCAGACGCAGTTCATTTGCTAATTTAACCACCTCCCACTATGTCCAGGGTAAACATGGGTCTGACTGAAAGGAGCATGGCTCTGTGGAGTGTCAGACAGGAATGTGGAGAAGCAGGAAGAGTGAGAGTCAGGGTCAGGGTATGTGCTGGGAATGCAAAGCACTTGGTGTGAGCTGATACAGGAGCCTGGGAGCAGCTTGGGGTTCATGGTGGCTGGATGTTAGCCAAAAGAGGAACCTGCTGTGCATTCACTGTGCATGGTTGTGAAGCAACAGGACAAGCCAAGCGGCCAGCAGGGACTTAAGGTCATAGGATGTGAGCTAAGAACAGAGCTTACTTATTCTGTGTGTGAGTCCAGGAAGGAGTGACCCCAGGCAGAGATTGAGAGCATCCCTCAGGAACAGTGTTTGCTAGTTGGATCTACATTGGGGTTAGACAGAGAGGGGACGTTCCTGGGGCTGAGATTTCCTTGGACTGTCCTGCATGAGCAGCATTCCCTAATAGAGGCTGTGCAATGGACACTGTGACAATGGAGAGTCTGGAGTTGGAAAGTGTTTGTGTCTCAATGTCCAAAATACAAGGAGTGCAAGAGACAGACGTTCCCAATTATTGGGAATTGTAAATGGCTTTTCAGCAAAAACCAACAGGGGGAAAAACTGCCTGATCTCAGGGAGAAAGAAATGAGAGAACAGAAGTTTTGTTCTGTGTAATGCTAGCAATCTGCACCCAGATCAGGGATGGATGCTGCTGACAAATGGACACAGGAGTCAACCCTTCAACCACAGCGGGTATAGGGTAAGTTGTATTAACCTCTAACCAAGAGCTCTGAAATAATTTAATACTGTATGTTGGTCTGGTTGTTGGTATGTTTACTGTATGCATGTATATGTTTAATAGGGGGCTATAAGAAAAAACAAACAGGAAGGAGAAACAGTGGTTCAAGATAAGCCACTTCTCAGCAAACACTTGAGGGTTGTTAAGAGACAATACCAGGTAAAGGGCCAAATTCCCTGAAGATCAATGGGACTGTGGCAGATTTTTACAACACTTTCCAGAGGGGGAAGAGGATGGGGAACCAGAGACACAAGACCCTGGTAGAATATCTGAAGAAGTTAGGCCTGCCTAAATTACCATCAGGGAATGGTACACTGTTAGGTAAGATAGATGTGTGTAGACTGTTTAAAATTCTCTTTCCAAATTCTTTGCTGTAGCTGTTAAAACCAAAGTACTGTTAGTTTTAAGAAGGCTGTCTGGTCACTCTGTTCGCTGCTGGTCCTGAAGGAAAGAGCGGCAGATGCTGAATCCAGTTGGACCTGTTGGGTGTGCACAGTAATATATAGGGCCCAGAGTACAGTAAGCCCAGGGGTTGGTCTGAGAGAGAGACAGAATTCTACCCCTACTGGGTAATGGCACAAGGCCTGATAGATGCGGAGGTGCACACGGGGAGACCACAAAGAGCCCTGTGATAGCCCTGACTGGGGTAAATTGTACCTACCTCTAGCCAACATTTGAGCAATCTGTCTCCTTTATGCAGGTGGCATGACAAGCTATACAACTGTTGTCAAAAGGTCTCTGACATTCTGTATCTTGGGGGAGTGTGCTGTAACCCACATATTTCTCATTTTCATATAATTGTTATCTTACGTCTAATGCATGGGTTGTAAGGTATCGGGGGAAAGGTTATGATCTGCTGAAAGTCATTTCTCTATCCATATATGTGTATCATTAATGCATATGAAGTTATGAGAATTGTGCAGTATGGTTCTCACTAAAATATTCTGTAAGTTGGGGGAATCAGCCAGATATTAGCTCTCCAGAGGCAACAGCAAGGAAAGTAACCAACTCCCGGGTGAGATGTGAAACAACCCATTAACAGCCTGTCATAAGCATAATTCCTAATTCTGAACCTTAGAGTCCAAAATGTGGGTGCCTGCATGAAACCTCCAAGCTTAATTACCAGCTTGGATCTGATAGCACTGCCACCAGCCAAAATTTTCCAGTGTTCTGTCTCATCCTCTGGTCTCCCCAAAACCTATCCTTGGGGGACCCCAAAACTCAGCATGACCCTGAGTCTTACCACACCAAGGGAAATAACCCCCCCTCCCTTTTGTCTTTCTTTATTCCTCCCAGGCTTCCCCTCCGTGGGTTAGGCTGGAAGAGTTACATGTACTTAACTCTTGTAAATTACAAACGAGGGCAATTTACCTTTCCACCTACCTCTTTTTCCCCCTCCCAGCTTTCCTGAGAGGACCGTAATATGGGCGGGATGTTCTTATCCCTAGAGGCCTCCACTTAGAAAGGGAACAATCAAGGTTTTAAACAGAAAAGCTTTATATAAAAGAAAGAACAAGAATAAAATGCTCTCTGTTCAAAGATAACAATAGCTACAGGGTCAATTGCTTCTTAAAAGAAAAAATATGACCTAAAACAGCCTTATTCAAAGAAATACAATTTAAACTCCCAGCAACTAGCACACATGTAAATCCAAAAAAACATATAAAGCATTATTGTTTTTCTACTTTGTACGTCACAACTTGGAACTGAAAATAGAAGCCTGAAAGATAAAGAAAGATCCTTCTAATAGCCGAGCCTCAGACAGGAGACACAGACAAAGGGACACACACCCAAACGTTCCCTCCATGAGCTTTTAAAAATCTTGTTTCCTGATTGGTCCTCTGGTCAGGTGTTTGGTTCCCTTTGTTAACCCTTTACAGGTGAAAGAAACATTAACCCATAGCTATCTGTTTATGACACAGCCATTGTCCAACAAGGGAGCTACACCAGGGGAATTGCTCAATCTTGCTTGGAAAGACTCAGTAATACTCACCTGGCTCTGAAGTGTGGTGGTGGGAGGTGGGCCAAGACCAAGGGGGAGGAAAGGACAAGATAAAAGGAAGAGATGTTTTGCCATGCTCCTCCTCTCTCTTCCACCTACATCTACAGCAGGGGTCTCAAACTCAGATGACCATGAGGGCCACGTGAGGACTAGTACATTGGACCGAGGGCTGCATCACTGACACCTCCCTGCTGCTGCCCTCAGCCCCACCCTACTCCACCCCTTCCATGAGGCCCCGCCCTGCCTCTTCCCACCCCTTCCCTGCCCCCATTCCAACCCCTTCCCCGAAATCCCCACCCCCTCCCTGCCCCAGGGGGAGCTGGAGGGGTGTGGGGTGTGGCAGGGGCTCAGGGCAGGGAGTTGGGGTGTAGGGTGCAGGAGAGATGAGGGGTGTGGCAGGGGGTCAGGGTGCAGGAGAGGTGCGGCGGGGGCTCAGGGCAGGGAGTTGATGTGGGTGCAGGAGAGGCAAGGGGTGCGGCAGGGGGTCGGGGTGTAGGAGGGGTGTGGGGTGTGGCAGTGGGTTCAGGGCAGGGGTCGGGTGCAGGGAAGGGGGCTGGGGTGCAGGAGGGGTGTGGAGTACAACAGAGGGCTCTCAGGGAAAGGGGTCAGAGTGCAGCAGGGGGCTCTCAGGGAATGGGACTGGGGTGCAGGGTGCAGCAGGGGGCTCAGGGCAGGGGGTCAGGGTGTAGGGTACAGCAGGGGGTTTGACTGCAGTAGGGGCTCAGGGGGCAGGTTCTGGCCTGGTGAGCACTGGGGGCAGGGCAGGCTCCCTGCCCGCCCGCCCGCCCGCCCTGCCTCTGTGCTGCTCTGGCAAGCAGCTGGAACGTGGGGGAGCAAGGGCACTGGGGCATGTGTTGCTGTTGCTTCAGGCACTGCCCCCAACATCTCCCATTGGCCGGGAACAGGGAACCGCGGCCAATGGGAGCTGCTGGGGGCAGAGCCTGAAGCAACATCAACACATGCCCCTGCGCATCTCTTCCTCCACGTTCTTTCGGCTTCACGGAGCGACACAGGGGCAGGGCAGGAAGGCAGGGAGCCTGCCCTGCTCCCAGTGCGTGTCGGGCCGGAGCCGCTCTAGGTAAACGCTGGGGAAGGACAGGGGGGCTGTGAGGAGCTTGTGAGCCACAGAAAATAACTTCGCTGGCCACGTGTTTGAGACCCCTGATCTAAAGACATCACACCAGGTGACTGAAGTTCTGATCAAAGGGGAGAGCCAGGCTGAAGAGCAACCAGCCAGCCTGTGTTGAGAAGCATGTATGTTTGTAAGGACATTGAATGTGTTAAGAGCAGCTTTGAATGCATTTTGCTTTTATTTCATTTGACCAAATCTGACTTGTTATGCTTTGACTTATAATCACTTAAAATCTATCTTTGTAGTTGATAAATTTGTTTGTTTAGTTTACCTGAAGCATTGTGTTTGGTTTGCAGTGTGTCAGAGGTGCCTCTTGGAATAACAAGTCTGGTACATATCAATTTCTTTGTTAAATTGATGAACTCATATAAGCGTTTAGTGGGCATAACTGGATACTGCAAGACAGAGGTTCCTAGGGTTGTGTCTGGGACCGGAGATATTAGCTAGTGTCATTTGGTTGCACAATCCATACATGCTAGAGGCTGTTCGTGAACAGCCCAGGGCTGGGGGTTCTCACCGCAGAGCAGAGTAAGGCTGGGTCCCAGAGTCAAGGATTGAAATGACCTAGCAGATCACTGGTCCGGCTAAAAAAGAGGGGAACATCACAGTCTCCATCAAACTGGGGAGTCAGATGGGGCTGGGGCTCCCACAGGCTGTTCATGTCATTTGAAAACCACTGGGACCCAGATACATTTTTACCTCTGAGTTTGAGAGGAGAGTTGCTTTTCATGCCCAGCATGACTAAACCTGGGATCTGCTGGAGGAGTCACCCTGCACTGCTCCTTCTCCCCCATCCCTTCACATGTAGCTTGGCAGAATTAATTTCCCTGTTCTCCCATTCCGTTGTGTGCATTTGGGTATTGCAATGGCAGTCAAAATGCAGTTCTTGACCACAAAACTTCACAGCGAGCCAAACCCCCGAACCCAACACACAAATTATTGATAGTAGATGTCAGGAATAGAAATGTCCTGCTTGGCTCCATCTAAACCATCTCCTGGCCAATGCAGCAGTGTTACTGGTTGTATAGTTAATAATGATTTCTACACTAGTTTTCAACATCCCTTGTAATGTGGCTTTCCATCCTTTTTCTTAGGAGACAACTCCATCCTCAGCTGTTACATCCCACTCACAAGAAGTTATTCCTGATATTCAGCCTAAATTTTCCTGTTCTAAATTCCATTCCTTTCCTTCCAGCTACAACCCCTTGTACCACCAAAAATGACTATCTCCCTCCTTCATGTTTGCACCCATTAGATAGTTGCAGGCTGTTTGTTTGTGGTGTATTGAAAAGCGTGTTAAAATTATAACCTATCAGTTTGTTTGCAAGGGGTTTCCCGGTCTTGCTTGCAGGCCTGGAGGCTGTGTGCCATCTGGGCCTTAAGCTTCCCGTCTGCAGAGCCATCCTAGAGCATGATGAGTTGTGCATTGCTGCTTTAGGGAACAGTCTGCTTTGTCTCTCTCTGTTTTAGGCACAGGCACCAACTTTCTCCAGCGCCGGTGGGTGCTCGTGCCCCCCTGCCCCACCTCCACCTTTTCCCACCCCAGGCCCCTTTCCCAAAGTCCCTGCCCCAACTCCGCCCCCTCCCTGCCCCATTAGATCCCTTCCCCAAATCCCCGCTCTGGCCCTGCCTCTTCCCCCAGCTCGCCACGTTCCCTCTCCTCCCCCATCCCTCCCTGCTCCGCAAATCAGCTGTTTTGCAGCACAAGTGCTGGAAGGAAGGGGGAGAAGCAGGAAGCGGCAGCGTGCTTGTGGAGGAGGTGGAGACAGAGCGGAGGTTAGCTGGAGCAGGGGATTGGGGGGGAGCTGCTGGAGGGTGCTGAGCACCCACCAATCTTTTTCCAGGGGTGCTCCAGCCCCGGGGCACCCACAGAGTCGGTACCCATGGTTTTAGGGTTCTTGTATGAAAGTATTCTAAATTCTCAAACACTATGTAGTGTTACATTGCAACCTTCCGGCAAGGATATTTTATGTTTTTATCTAACTTTTTTCTGCGTATGCTGTAAACATAACACTGTTCTCACATCCCCATGAACCCAAGTCGGACAGTTACAGCTCTTTCTATGCTTCCTCCATAAATTAGTTCCTCCAGCCCCCTGTTAATTTTTGTAACCCACACTCTAGTTTGTCAACATCCTTCTATCTTTAGGTTTCTGGTAATGAAGTGCCCAGAACCCATTGTCTAGCTGAGGTTGTGATATCGTGCCTCTGCATTTGCAGCATCTAAATTTCAATGCATTGTCCCAGTGTGGGGCTTAGTGGTTTATTTAGTGTTCAGTGCAGAGTTAATAGTATGGCCCAGAATGAGAAATAATTGTATAGGTTGATTAGATGGGACTTAAGTATCCAGACAGTGACTCTAACTCATGGTTGAACTTGGGATGGGAGGGAATAAGAGTGGGCAGGGTGCATGAGCGCACAACCAACCAAGCATCAAACTGGCCCCTGATGGCCCACAGCCTATCTGAAGAGTTAAGGGAGAATTGGAGATCTGCATTTCTAGTTTCCATTTGAGAAGAAATAAGGCCCCACCCAAATTATGCCTAAAGTGTTCACTGAGACTCCTTTTAGTCACAGCAGAGATAACGCTGGCTCAGACTCATTGGAAATCACCTTTCACTCCCTCGGGAAGTACCAGCAAATGTACTTATTGAACCCTGCTCACCTCTGGTGCGTGAATAACAAATAATGTATTAATGCACATGTCAAGCAGCAGGGACATGTGCAGTATCTTGCAAGCTGAGCATATAGGCCATATCTGCTGCATGCAGAATACACAGAGGAAGCTGAGTGACAATGCCTTTTATATGCAGAGTGCATTCTTTCCGCTGCCTACCTATTCATGTTGCATTCATAGCTCGTTTATTTCGCTGCTGTAGCATGCATACGCTCACTCTTGCTGCACATGGGGTGCATACCTGCACTTCCTTAAGGGTCAGGTTATTATGAAGTCGACAGATCCAAGCAAAGAGCCTTCTCAGGCCACCTTTGGCCCTGCCTCCATGCACTCGCATACCAGCAGATCCATGTAACCCAGCTGTAACCTCCCCGAATCGAAAGCAGACCGCAAGGAGAGACTTGATGTTTTTCAGATGTTATTGGTGTATTTTGATCTCTCCGTTTATGTAAGTGCCTCCTGAGGAATACTCAGTTTACTCAGAGAGGTGTGTGTGTGCATGTGTGTAATTTACTGGTCCCAGACAGGGAGGCTACACTCAGAGAGGGTGGCTTCTAGTAGTCAGGGATGTAGCTGTGCATCATCAGCACTGTTGTTTTTGTGGGTGTAGGGATGCCCTGGCAAATGTCTATGTGCACCCACTGGAGATAGGGCTCACAGCCCTGCTCTTTCCTTAACTTGCAGGGATAAGCTCTACATGCTGTAGATGAAACAGACTCCTCACATGTGGTGTGATGCCTTCAGAGTGGGACTGACAGGTTCCCCTGGTCCAGTCCCCTGCATCTTGAAAGCAGGAGTTTTTTCACTAGCCTCTAGTGTGACTTCACCCAGGGTCTATTTTCCCTATATGCTCTGAGCAACAACATGGCCTCCCTTGGGGATCCCACTAGCTTGTGTCAATTTCCAAAATGCTGGGATCAGCTTTAGCCCAGGACCGACAGTGCTGCTTGGAACCAGGCATAGTGTGGGCAGGTGCTCTGCATTCCTGACCAGCTCTGCCAATGCCCCACAATCCAGACCTGTAACAGGCCCTGTCACGCACAGATGCTGATCATACTGAAAAGCTCACTGACAAATATCTACCAGGCACCTGACTTGGCTCTGAACTTATGCCTCCAAGAGTTGAAATGTTGGCATGTTCATCCACTGCTCTGCACCTTGATCTTCCCATCACACAGCCCTGGCGTGCTGTCTCCACGCGATGGCCAGGCATTGGGTACACAGGGGATCTAAATTCTCACACGCCTCAGATCATTGGCTCCCCTGACAGAGGGAGCAGTGGAGACTGGTCTATGTATGTCTTCAGGGATAAACCAGATCTTCAAGATGCATCAGCAAGACAGCAGAAGGAAGGCAAATCTCTGGAGGTTATTTAGTGCAAGTGTTGGTATGCGAGGCTGCTCTGAGCAATGTCTCCTGACAGCTGTGTCCCAGGGACAAAGCCCTCCTGAGGGCTTCTCCTTTCTTTGTTTTATTCTTCAGCTCCTCGGGCTCTGGCGGGGGCCCCAAAGGCAGGTGAAGATTCTTTGTTGGATAACACAAACCAGTGGCAGAAGTGCCACAGAATTCTGGCTGTGTGCCCAGCTGAAGCTGGCTTCTGCTGCAGCAGGTGGAGGCCCTCACTGTCCCCAGCGCTCATCCCACAATCACCTCCCTCGGGTGCTAGGGGGCTGAGGGGAAGGTCTCTCGTTTCACTGGGAGGCACTGACAGCCTCTGTTGCCTTGGATGTTGGATGCATAAAGGTTGAGTGGGTCACCATAGCAACCTGTGTGCAGCAACTGACCTAAAATGTTTTTCTAATCTTTAGTTAACAGGGATATTCAATGTCCTCTGTCTCTCTTTTCTCTCTTCCCCTTTCTGCTTTGTTTCAGCCTCTGGGGTGTTGAGGGTTTCCCTCCCCATAGTCACACCATAGCTAGCCTAGCCCTCCTGTCTCCACCCATCACCCCCCCCCACACACACACATACACACACTGCTTTTCCATGAAGGCAGCTGCCTTTCCTAACCTGTCCAGCCACCTCTTTTTGAATGTTTCCACTTTAGCTCAAAAAGGAACATTAGAAAAACCCAAACAGCATTAGATTATATAATAAAAACGCCATCTAATAAATCTTGCCTGGGCCAGCTGCTGCAGTGGGGATTAGGAAGTTTATCCTTGTTTTCCCTGAGGTATCTCCAGAATAAATAACAGGTTCCACTGGTTGAGGCCATGTGCCTTTCCCATATGCAAAGCCTCTTATAACCTGCAGCAGCTAAGCTGCACCTGGTTTCCAAGCTTACACAAGGAAGAACCTGGAAGATCCATTAGACCTGCTGTGGTATGCAACTAGTTCCATAGGCCAAGTAATTAGAGTAATAACTGCAATGCACTGGTGGGCTATTTTTCATAGACCCATCTGAAGATTCATTTGTTTGGCAGTGGTGGCTGCCAGAGACCCAAAGCTCAGGAGCTGCCTCCTTCGTGCTGCTGGATTTCTGAAGGGTTCTGGAGGGAAGGTGCCAATTGAATGCCCTGTGCAAATGGCTGTCGAACAGGTGGCAATTCCCAGAGTGCTGTTGGCATTGGGCTACACAGAGGCTACCTCCCTGTCCTCCAAGCTGGAATAAAAGCACTATGATAGCAACAGTCTGACGGGAGAGCGGATTAGAAAGAAGCCTTGCATGGATGGGGAGTGTGGTGGGGAATCTATGCTAAAGAAACTCCTGGGAGATTACTCAGAATACTTTTATTGAACCAGCTTCAGTTAATGAAAGACACAAGACCTGAAGAAGAGCTAGTGGAGCTCTAAAGCTTGTCTGTCTCACCAACAGAAGTTGGTCCAATAAAAGATATTACCTCACCCACCTTGTCTCTGCCATATTCTGGGACCAACATGGCAATAAGAATATCTTAGAAGACCTAAGAAGACCTTCTCTGCCAATAAGGCCCTCACCAAAGCCAGCACTAACTCATTCTCCACCCACTCTGCCTTTGAGACCCTCCACATCCCATCAGCCCATAATACTGGAGCCACAGTGATCACTGCTAAGTATGACACCTTCTCTAACATCACCTTGGCCGGCTATCTCCACTACTATCAGCAAAAATTTCCACACTTCAGCACATAACACCAGCCTCCCCAATTAGCTGGCACCAGCACTTCATCTACCAACATCCCCACCAGGCAACAAGCCATCAGCACCAATGCTACTGTCTGTGATACCTCCCACCATCCCCAACAACACTGACAGTGCCATCAGGGATACCTCTCCACTAATGCATGGTGGGAGAAGGATGTAGCCAGGAGAGAATGGAGGTAAGTCAGTAAAGGAGGGGGAAGGAGGAAAGGACAGGACAGCAGAGGCCACTACATTAAAGAATTTTGGGCCCCTGCACTGTGGAAATTGTGGCCCCTCTACCTTCTCTCAAATTTGGACTGGGCACCACTGATCCTGCCCCACCTGTGGTCATGACAGACGAATGGCCAGGTCAAACCTGAGAGGTGTTCTGACGCCATGCACCAGATCACACTGCCACCCACCCAAATCCAGTGGTTGGGCCCCACTCTGAGATGGAGTCCTGTGCAAGTGCATGTTGGTTAATTTAGGCCTAGAGAAGGGATAGAACCTTCCCCTTTGAATTCAAATGGGATGATGCGTCTTGGGCTTTGCTTTCAAGGAAGCTGCAGGGCACTACGTCTTTTATCTGCCCGATTCCCTTGCTGTCCTGCAGGCTCTCTCAGACCCTTGCTGCTGATAACTGGATTTGTTGGTGGTCTCTACCCAAATTCACAGAACAGCATTTGAAAGTAGGGAAGAGAAGGAGAGGAGATCAGGATATGCTAAAGTCAGCAAACAGTAATTTACAATTGGCCCAATGACCTACTTGCGTGACCCATGCACCATGATTCCCAGCATGAAATGCACCATCATGAAACGAGTGAAGGGGGCTACTGGCATCCTGGCTGCAATGTACCACATTTAGTACAATTAGACATGCTCCTTGGCCACTTGGAAAATTTGCCAGGTATCCCTCGCCTGAGCAGTATTTGGTCACCCTTGATTTAACTTTTCAGCCTTCCCTACTCCTGTCTCTCTTGGGACTCAGCACTGGTAAATTCCACACATATTTAAAAGCTCCAAAAGAGCTGCTGTTTCTAGAGATTTCTGTCAGAGGACAAAACCTGACCCCCTGTGCAAAGTCATGATGCCCACCAGAGGCATTTCCCCTTCCCCGTGATTGGGGGTTTCAGCATCCTGCCAACAGGACAGCCAGCACCATGGCAAAGGGGCCTGCCCCATAAAATGCAGGCTGGGTGGAGCCCTCCAGTACTGGTGAAGGCTGTTAGGCAGGCTCAGAACATCTGCGAGCATGGCCCAGCTTAACCAAATCTCCTCCAACCTCTGTAATAAAGATTCTGCTCAGCTTTCTCTCCCTCTAGTTTCAGTTTTATAGCCAAAATGCCCTCAGGAAGCTGAAGAATAATCTCAAGAGGTGAAGGAAACAACTGGGACTGAGGCCCATCCACCTACACCTCAGGATGAATGAAAACCAGTGGGTTATGGAATGAGTGGAGACCGAGAAATATTGCTGCCACTATTTCTGAACTGCCTTTGATTCACCTCAGGCAGGGGGGAACGTCACCCAGGGAAGTGGACCCTAGCCCAAGGGCTTCCTCCTGAGTCACCCTCAGGTGATGGTTTCTTGTTTCCTTTCCTATATTTCTTGTTCACTTGATAAGGATCAAGTCTGCCTAGCTTTTCAGCTGTGAGGGGGAGGCCAGGTAACCCAGCCCCAGAGCCAGCCCTGCTGCTGCTTCTGCTGGATGGCAGCTACTTGTGGAAGCTCCTTGCTCTGTGGAGAGAATCAGGCATCCTATGATGGTTAGGACACTGTGTGTCCTTGGCCTGCCTTAGCTGGGGTAAGGAGAAGGCTGGGATGGAGACTGTTTCTCTTTCTGATGGGCTTTCTGTTCAGAGAGGTGTGGGATGTGAAGTAATCAGGGAACAACTGAGGGGAAGATGAATGGATACTCCAGCTTCTGCAGTGCTGGGGATGGAGAGCCTGGGGTCTTTCCGATCAGGTCTTTGTGTGTAGGCAATATACAGGAGTGATGAAAAGAGTGATGGGACCTCAGGGTGAGTGCATCTCACAGATTCTGGGATCCTCAGTCAGTCAGGTTCCTTAGGGTATCCCAGAGAATATTCTTATTCCCCACAATGTCCGCCTTTTAGTCCCCCACCCCACCCCACCCCACCCTACCCCACCCTCATGGTCTTGCATCAGATAAACCAATCCATCTAATCAAGAAGGGCTGAATGTGGCTCACAGCAAGTCGGATTGGGAGCAGAAAAGGTTACTTGAGCAACATGAGGTGCTTCCCTTTCCAAATGCCAGAAGCGTGTCGCTAGAAGCAAAAGGACTTGGGCCAGGATTGGGAGGAGGCCTAGGACCTTAGTATGGGATGTATGTGTGTGGAGGGAGCCATGGTCTACATGAATCTCATTTCCCATAGAGGAAAGACTGGACACTAACCTAGGGATTAGGAGAGCCTGATTCAATTCCTTGCTGCACCAGAGACTTCATGTGTGATCTTGGGCAGGTCACTTAGGCCTGGTCTACCCTACATAGTGAGGTTGATGTAAGGCAGCTTACATCAACCTAATTGTCAGTGTACATGCTACAGCCTTGTCCTGCCGAAGTAAGTGCCATACTACCACCGACGACATAATTCCATCTCCCTGAGAGGTTTAGGTCTTTGTAATTAGGGTGACACAGTATTTGCACGGACTGTGTCTACACAGACACTGCATTACTTACCCTGGCTGTCTTGTCAAGAAAGCTGGGCAGCTAGATCCCAGCTGTCCTGGGTCCCCGCTCCTAGCCGTGCTGCACCCTCCCAGCTCCCCACTCAGGGAGACGACAAGCCTGGGTGGCTGCCTCTCACCCGGCTCCTGCTCCCAAGAGCCTGGGAGGCAGCTGAGCTCCCAGCGGGGAGCTGCATGGAGCTGAGAGCCCTGGCTGTCAGCCCCCCACACTGCCCCTTTTCAATGGGTGGAAGTGTTCCTGGTGTGGCCTGTTAACTTAAGTCTGTAGTGAAGACATGTCCTCAGTCACTCTGAGCCTCAGTCCTGCATCCGTAACATGGTACAATGGCACTGCTTGACCTCACAGGGGTGTCATGAGGATAAACAGAGAAGAGATTGTGTGGTGCTCAGATACGATAGCAATGGGGGTTCCATAGATAAGTTCCATAGATAGATGCCACTCATTCTGGGCTGCAGCTAGACCCGTCTTCTGGTGCCAGTCTCCCGCTTGGCTTTGTGGCCATGCATTTCCCTGAGAGAGAAGAGGCTACTCTACTGAACAGGCTAGACTGGCCTATTGTCCCAGCACACAGCATCTCCCAGACAGGCTATCAGATGTGCTTGCCTATGGGTGGTCATCATGCAATGCCTCTCCAGAGCTGCTTCTCTGATGGCCTCTTTCCACCCCCTTGGGGACAGGGCACAGCCACTCTGGTATCAAGAGGTTGAGGCACCGTTGTGAAGGGAAGTTATTTACCTGGGCAGCATCCAGATTCCAGCTCAGGTTTTCTGCTCCCAGGAGTGGCACCCAGAGGGCGGAAACAAATCCATCTGGGACTGGTCTCCTTTGTTGATGTGCAGGGTGGAGAAGGGAGCTGGGCTCAAATAGCTGTAATTACCATGGCTTCCTTTGGACTCAGACCCTCCTCAATCCTGGTGGGAAGCACTGAAGGAGTCTTAGATTTCAGCCGGGTTTTTTTCGTTTCTAATTCTTGCAGGCTGGTGTAATCCTCCTGAGTGAGCCGAGCGCCAGGTTCTTGCTGGAAATTGGCTCTTGTTGCGGCTCTGGGGTCTTTACAACATTGCTGAGCCAGAAAGAAAAGAGAGACAGCGATTCAAAAGGAAATGGCACTGGGGAGACTCCAGTCTCTTTCATCAGGGTTGGGGGAAGGTAGGTGGGGTAGCCCCCGGGCTGTAAAACAGTCCAGACAGCGTCTAGTGGGGGAGCAAATAGCCCCGAATCCTGACAGTGAGCTCAGACTCTGTCTGAACCCATCCCAAAAACGTGTATCAGAGAAAGAACTGCTACAGGGGACAGCTGCCATTCCTCAGAGCTGCCAGAACAGTGCTGAGGGGAACGGAGATGTTCTTCTCCTTGGAAACTTGGTCTGTGCGCATCCCTGGAATAAAGCAATGGGCCCACGCTGGAACCTTTGATCTTACTCTCCTTTCACCCAGGCACCCTATCATGGTTCAGATGAAATGGAACCTGAATCAGAACCAGCCCTGGACCAGAAAAAGCAAAATTCTATCAAGATGAGATTTTGCAAAACAAAAACCCATCCCCCATCCATCTGTACAAGGACAGAGGGGACACAGGGAAATTCAGAGCAGAGAGCAAGGCGGGGAAATCAAGAAGTAAAGGAGAGCAGCATGTGTGTGTTGGGGGGTGGTTAAGGAGAGGAGCAGACAGATGAGGAAAAATCAGAAATTGAATCGAGCCTGAAGAGATGAAAGGCAAAAGGGGAGAGAAATGACAGTGAAATAGAGAGAGAAAAGAACCAAATAAACGACTGTGCATGGGAGGTAAAGAGAATGTCAGGAGGAGGGAGAAAGAAAGGGACAGAATAGAGAGAGGAAAAAAATCAGGGGGCTAGGGGGGCGGTGATAGTGGTGGATAAGATGGGAAAGCTCAGCCATAGCCAGAAAGACTAAGGCGGCCGGCTGTGTAGTTTTATTTCAGTTTGCAATAATGAGAGGAAAGGGCCTGGAAGCCTTCCTGCAGTTCCTGGTCATTGTGTGGATGCCAGTGCCCTGCTGGCCATCACTCTAGGAATGTGGCTCTTAGTGCCTTGCACGAAACAACTATCTGTATTCTGTACATGCGCTTCATTTCAAAGGCTGAGTCCTCCAAACTCAGACAAAGCCACAGGAAGTCCGTCTCCTTTAGGATGGTCTTTGCTCAAGGATCCCTTCTGCAAGATAGATGAGTTTGTGGCAGGATTTTCTACCTAGTATTACTGTGCCCGTCACCGTAGTATCTGGGCAATGATGAAGTCCCCATCTGGGATAAAGGTGAGTCTATGTGTATGTAGAAAATATGTCTAATCACCTGTCAATCTGTGGATGATTGGCCTTCCCTTAGCACGCAAGTGAAGGGAGACTCTAGCAACTGACCTGGGACCGGAACCTGGACCTGGCAGTGACAGTCAGGGAGCTGCCCTGTTCCTAGGGCTCAGTCAGCAAATGAATTACTTCAAAGACCAAGGATATGAGGGCAAAGGTGTCGGGTGAAACTCATCCTGCCTCCACAGAATCCAGCCAGCTGCTCAGTCCTGATGCCACATTCCTTGCTCATGAACTTACTGATCATTCACTTACAGGGCTGGCTCCATACATGTGAAGGGAAGACATTACCACTGGTCCATCAGCATTGCTGGTAGTTCTGAAATATAGGGACACACGGAATGTGTACTGTGTTCTTGGGTCCCTGGGTGCAACATCCTGTTGTTCTGGGGACAATCCCATTGCCCTCAGCAAAGTTCTATGGCAACAAAATGGACACTGAGCACACTCGGGGCGCATACCAAACCATACACATCAGCATCTTAGCCTTTCTGAACAGCCCCAAAGTAACACCAAGTAAGAGTTTAGGGTGGGAAGTGAAGCTGCAGAGGGCACTTAAGGAGACAGAATTGAATGAAATCTGCCCAAGACTCTAACTTGCTCTTCCAAAAAGTGCCAACTCCCATGATGACCAGTTAGAATCTGAGTTTTATATCTAAGACAGCATCTGCACTAGCCAAGTGTCACCTCCCCTCCTCCCCAAATTCCACAGCAGAGTGCTGGGGCACTGGGTCAGCAGTAACTCACAGGGAACAGGGCCGCCTGCTGAATCATCAGCACCACTCCCTTCCACACCTTTGGACTTGTTCTAAATAAAATACTGACTTACAGGAGTGACATGTAGAATTAATTCCACTATCATATGTAGCAGGAGTCTAAAAAAGACATGACTTGGAGCCTCTGATCAGCCTAGCAAAGAGCTGCTTAATTCAATAAAGAGTTTGGACTCCGGTAATTATTTACTTAAAAGGCAAACTTGCTAAGGGACCTTGAGTAATGAATGAATGCATGCATCATGAGTGGTGCCAAGTAACAGAGCAACTGCTGAGCAAGGGCAGCATACTCCAGAGGGACAAAGAGAGAACACAAATACCTACCCAGCCAGGCCTTTTGCTCCAGTACAAGGCACCTGCTGGCTAAACAAGGATGAGCTCCCCCTGTTCCCTATCAGGAGGAGAATGGAGATGAGTGAACAGCCAGCTGAGGAGACTGTGCAGGGTGGGGAGAAGCCTTCAGAAGGGAATGATTCTGAGCTCTGCCCCCTCCTCCCAGAAGAAAGGAGCCAGAGAGTAAGAAATGGGCCTGGGCCTTTCATTGCAACGAGCCCAGACCCACTTTGAATTTGTGCCTAGAGTGAAATTGCAGTATATTGAAAGGAGACTGGAGTCAGGCTCACGTAGTGTGTTCTATCTGGAGCCATTGGCTGCATTTCCAGGGCAGAAATGAGGGCCTGTGTCACAATGCTCTGTGCCAGCCATTGGGGGAAATAGAAAGGAGAAACGTGATCCTGGCTGGGCATGAGAGGGAAAGTCCGTCTCCCCTCACACTATTCCTTTTCCTCTCTGTCTTTATTCCCCCCCCACTCTATTCTCTCCCTCTCCCTCCTCAAGTCACCCCTCTCTGAGACCATCTGTCTCTTCTCTCTTTTGCTCTCTCTTTCACACATCCTCATCCCTCTCATGGTCTCTGTCTTTTCCTCTTCCTCTCGCTGCCCCACTTTCTCTCTTTGCTTCCCCCTTCTCTCCATCTCACACCTACTCAAGCCCCCACCCCACATTCCCCCTAGAGAAGACCCATCAGAGCGACCCTGCCAAAGCCTGACGCCTCTGCCCTCTCCTCCATTACTTTCAATAATAATCCTCCTGCCTGCTGGGCTTTGCTGCTCTTGGAAGCCAGGAGTGGAGCTGGAACTTTTGACAAGTAAGGCAATACTCTGTCAACAAACGCAGCCTGCACAGCTGAACAAAGCCTGCACTGTCTCCATCAATGGCCAGCTCTCCCATTGGAAGTGCATCGCCTAGCATGGGGTCAAGGGGAAATTAATCCCAGGCTGGGGTGAAAGGGTTAATGAATGCTGATTTTACAAACATTGGCAGTATCCTTCCCTGAACTAATAGAGGGATAATTAGCCCTTGATAAAAAGGGAAAATGAATCCTCTAGTCTTTGGCAGAGTAGCTGAGTGGAGCAAAGAGATGACTTTCCTAAAGTTCTGCTGGGGCCTCGAACCGACCCCCTGAGCTGCCTGTGTCAAGCACCAAACCTACAACGTATTGCAGACTTGATGGGATAGAAGGGTTAGTTCTTCTTTAAGACTGGGTGATAAGGTTGCTAGATGATTTATTTCATGCCCACAGTGCAAACTAAGATAAGGGCAATGAAATATCATGCTTCAGGGCTGATTGTCTCTGGGGTCAGGATGGAATTTTGCCTCGTGTACTGCAGTATCCAAGTATTAATGGGGATTTTTCACCTTCCTTGGCAGCATCAGCTACTGACCTCTGCTGGAGACAGGTTTCAGAAGCACTGGGCCAATGTCCATCCAATATGGCTTGGAGCTGAGACTGGATTAATGACACATTGCTCTTCTCTAATACCTGCCATCTAATCTAAGGATCTCAAAGTGCTTTGCAGACACTGAAGTATTTGAACTAATCCTCACACGCCCGTCCTGTGCGGTAGGTATTATTAGACCCATTTAAAGCTGGGGAAAAATGCAGAGAGATTAGTGTCAGAGTTGTCAGAGCGAGGAACAGAAGCCAGATCTCCTGGTGTCCAGTCCTGTGCTTTAATCACTGCACTAGACCTTGCTGTGTGGGAACTAGATGCCCCAGTTGCCTGATGTGGCACAAATTTGGTTTTCTCAGTGTTTTTTGGAAGAGGCCTAGTGGGCTGATTTGGGGGCAGGGAGGCTGGTAGCTGTGTTGGGTGGAGCAACAGTGTGAGCCCTGGTGTGGCAATCCTGAGCTGTAAAGAAGAGGCCGTTAGTGTGGTGGAGACTTGCATGTTCCCTCACCTCAGGGGGCTGGTGTAAGGAGAGCAACTAACACCCAAGCCAGTTGGGGGCCTAAAATGGAGTATGAGGCTGTCATGATGAATACCAACCATCCTTTGGGCTGTGCACCCATCCCTTTGTTTTTATTTTTAATCCTTCCCCCTTGTAGTATCGTATCTGGACAGAGAGAGAGAAACAACCTTTTTCATCCCAAAGTGAATAAAAATTCCAGAATGAAGTAAGAAAAAAGCTAATCAATTTGAGTTGATTGTAACTGGTGGCTTTTTTTTGTTACTGTACAGTGTGGGCTGTGTTCCTCTCACCATAGGAATTTTATACGCTATCATCTACTATCCCATTTCCGAATCCAGGAGGAAGACTGTGCCCCAAAGAAACCTGGGCAATGCAGGGTCTGTTCTTCTCTGATTTTGTCTCTTTAAGGGCATCAGGCAGCTCCCCTGTTCCTCTGAGAGCCATGAAGTTCACAGTTAAGGATCCCCCCACCCTGTCCCCAGATAGCACACAAGCACTAAAATGCATATGCCCTGACCGTTTGTAGCTCACTGTGAGAGGAACGTTTTTCCCTTCAGTCCCAGTCAAACATCCGATTGTTGTCAGGAAAAGCCTGCTCTGTGTCTAGGATTATTTCTCTGGGATATTCTCTCTTTGTTCTTTGAAGCTTTGCAGTTGGGAGGATGATCTGAAGTGTCTTCAAGGGTCTGGCGTTGGGGCTGAAGGGAAGAGCTTCTCTAGGGATTTCTGTGTATCTCAGCTCTTCACCTTCCATGCCAGTCTGTGACTCAGACACACAGAGGCAGCCGCAACAGTAAAAACATACCAGGGCAAAATGAAGTTCCCCAAATGCCAGGAGACCTCACCAGAGGTTTGGGCTGAAAGAGGGATGGGCTCAGCCCTAGAGGCTGAGGAATGTGAATCTGCTGTTGTGGTTCAGATTCACCTAGCAGAGAAGGACCTGAGGCACAAAATTTGGATCCAGACCAGACCTGTATTCTCCCAAAGTTCCATCGCTCTGGATCAGGCTCATCTCTGCTCTGTTTATCATTATTCTTTGAATATGCAAAGCCAGTGCCTGGATATTGAGTGACTCTCCTCCCCTCCAGCTTCTGGAGTGGTTGTGGAAACCAAACAAATGAGAGAGGGGGCTCCAGTGCGAACTGCCAAAGCTCAGTGTCGGTTTCCATTGTAAAGGTCAGTCAGGCATGGAGTTTTGGCAGGTTCTCACAGGCTTTCCAAGACCTCGACTCCCCCCTCTCCCTCCAGCCTGTCTCACACACTGAAGACGCTGGCCAGACAGCAGGTTGTTTCATTGTTGTTTGCACTGTCTGGTCAGAGCCCTGAACCAAGTGAATTCTGAATCACTTTTAATTTGTAAAGTGAGTTTCAAAATGCTGCAGGGCGAATCCTGCCGGCTTTACCTCCCTGCCACAGTAATCCCCTGAGGTACTAGCCTTGAGGTACACAGCACAGACTACTCTGATGGGCCTGGGAGAGTTGGACTAGACAGCATGATGTCCCAGCCCCACACCTCCCACACAAACACCATAGCACATGTATACACAATCATACTGCACACTCTCACATACACAGCTTGCTCACACTCCCAGCAAATACACCTTTCACACAGTTGTCACACACTGACACCCACACATCCTCTGCTCCTGGGCAGTCATGTCTCCCAGGAAATAGAACTGCTCCTGTGCTTCTCTCAAGGAAAAAGTCAGGTGTTGAGAGGGAGCTACAGAGCAGGGGTCTAACTGGGGTGCATTTGAGCTGTGGAGAGGACCCAAAGGAGTCCAGCGTAGTCTGTTTCTCACAACCAGGAAAGGAGACAGCTGAGAATTTATCCTGTTTGACCCCCTTTTCAATCACCATGAGATTTTTAAAGAGACACTGTCACATTATAAATCCTAGATATTAAAAAATCCCACCAGTTTCCTCTCCCTGTGTCACTAACCACCTCAGTAAAGCATAAAGAGCTGATTTACTTCCCAGTCTTGATGCTGTCTGCATACTTTTTTCATTTCTCTCAAGTGGGATAATGAAAGTTTCTAGTCAGTTTGCCCGCCAGATTCTCTTGCACTAACCTAGTGCTGCCTTATTTAGGTTGCAGACCCTGACACTGGAAGGTTATTTGTTCAAACTGTTTCCACTGGAGGTTTCTTCTTTTCTTTTCAAAGAAAAAGGCTGGACATACATTTGTTAGTGATAGTTTTGTTCTTACTTAGTTGCACAGATTGGACCTTACTGCATCTCCTGTGCTGGGCACTAGCCTTGTTGTGAGGCAGGAGGGAGTTTGTTTTTACATCAGCAGCCGACCCTGGATTGGCTGGAGGCTTATGGCAGGAGAGGGGATTTTGCCTGCTCTGGTGCAAAACATTTTTATAAACTTTGAAAATGTTTTTGTATCCAAGTTTAACAATGCAGGAGAGATCTTGTGATTGAAGCAAAGGACTTGGAGTCAGGCCTCTTGGTTCCAGCCTGACTCCTCCACAAACTTGTTAGGGAGCCCTGGGCATTTCACTTAATCCCTCTGTGCCTCAGTTTCAATATCTGTAATATGGGGATAATGGTACTGACAGAACCCACAAGGGGGCTGTGAGTTTTAATCATTAATGTTATAAGGCACTTTGTGATCCTCCAATGGAAGGCACTAGAGACAGGCAGAGTGATGTCATTTCCCAGTGCCCTGCACCCGCCCCCCCCCCTCCGCCCCGGAAGGCAGACTTCTGGATGTAGCCAATCAGCATTACTGTGGGGCTGTCACATCATTCCCAATGGGAGTGGCATCAGACAGCAGGGAAAGGCACTGCTTGATGTGTTATTGTGACTGCAGAGAGAGTGTTGCCTTCTTTCTCCCTGATTCTAACCTGTACCTGCAGGGCATCTGACCTGAAAACCTCTGTCCTTGGGCTCTGCAGAGGGGAGCTTTGGGAGTGGTGCACCATCTCCTGGCCAAGAAAAACCCATGCAGCTTTTGAGCAGCAATGCAGTGGCGTCTGTGTGGGGGGGCTAAGCAGGGGTATTGCTCTCTCCAGGGACAGGGAGGAGATTGGCGGGTGGGGTGACTCGCTGGCTGGAAACGAGGGAGAGGGAATGTCAATGGTACCGTGCTTGGCTGTAAGACCCCAGAGGAGAAGGATTCAGACCGAGGTGAAGGAGCCCTCCCCTGGCTTGGGCATGGGTCCCCCTTTCCGTAAGTCTCCACCCCCTGCTCTCAGCCTTCGTCTTCCTAAGCTCCCCGAAGTGCACGCAGTGCTGCCTAATGTGACCTGGCAGCTGCTGATGCCTCCTCCCTGGAGGGAAGCCGCGGTGCTCACTGATGTGATTCAGCCTGACATCCCAGCCATGTTATATAATGGGGCTGCTTAGAGTAAGTGCGGGGGCTGGAGCTCACCATCCCCACTCCTCCCATTCTTCACTGCTAGGCTGCAGGAAAGATTCATCTGCTGATGGCTCTAAATAATGAAAAGGGTCAGGGATGGATGGGTCGGTGCTCATCCCTTGTGGGGAAGGGGAGGTCTTTATGCTGCATGGCCCAGCACTGTGAACGGGACGAGCTTGTTCAATGGGTCTTGGCTAAGAGATATGACCAGCTGGCCCCATGACATACAGGCCTCCCTCCCAGAGCAGGGGCAGCTGGGTCCCAGGCCCTCAGGGCCCCCCTGGGGTGAGGTGGCTGGGATTATCTGAACCCAGTCTGAAATTCACCTGTGGCTGTCTCTGGCATTGGCAGAATGATCTCAATCTTCCCAGCTGGCTCCTTTGCTTTGTCTCCATCCCATCAGGCCTGCAGGCTGTTCAGGGATCCCTAAATTATCTTTCAGTAGGATGTTGTGGGACAGCACCTGATCATCATGGTGGTTGGGTTGCCACTGGGTGGTGATGTGAAGACTCTGTCAGGTCAGATTAAGGGAGATGGTGATTGTGGGCAAAGCAATAGGGGCAGGGGCTAGGAAACGCCTCTGCCTGCTCCGTCGATAGCGACTGTCTTTGTCTGCTGTGATTCTGAGAGTGGAGGGGGAGTTGGTGGGACAGCCCGGGGGCCCCCCCTTTGTCTCCTCTTTCTTTATTCTGAAGTTTTTTCTTATTCCACCCCCAAACTCCCATGAAGCAACCTCATGGCATCTTGCGGCTGGAGCTTAGCACCCGGTGCCTGGAACGTGAGCCCCACTGCGGACTGAGTGGGCTCCGGCTTGGTTCTGGAATGGAGCTGTGATTGGGCCCATGGCTCCTGCTGCCATGGCTGGCTCTCCCAGCCAAAAGCCTGTGCAGTGAAACGGAGCCAGCAGGGACAAGCCAGGCCCTGAAGTGGCACAAAGAACTGACATATTTACTCTCTATGCATGTTTAACAAGGGCGATGCAGTAATGGGTTCTTTACAAAGAACTGTCACCCACCCAATCCCACAGCCCCTCCCACCACCTATCTGCTCTCAGCTCCTCCGTGATGGCATGCAAGCCCTGCTGCAGAACCCCCCTTCCCAAGGAGCCTCGGTTCCTCCGGGGATCAGTACCTGGGCCTCCTGTGCACACTTCTTACTGAGGCGCTGGATGTGTTGCCTCAGCCCTTAGCATCTCTCTAATAAATCGCTCTCCCCCAGGGTTGCTCTGTTCACATAGCAGACATGACTATTGCAGCCACAGGCTGAGAGTTTTCACGGCATTTTTGTGCGTGTGTGTGTGCACGCGCGCATGCACAACTGTTAATTGCTCTTGTGCTGTGCATGGAGAGCCCCGCTGGCTAGAACTCCAAACACCAGTGCTGAGGGCACAGAAAGCCAGCAATTTGTCTCTCTTGTTTAACACTGACAAGGTGCTAGATCCTTAACAAGGAGACAGCCCTTGCTCCAAGTGATCACAGTCTACAAGCCTAGAAAAGTTAAGGTCCTTCCACCAACAGGCCAAACCCGCTGTCCATCCCAGAGCACTGGGACCAGATGAGAGGAAGAGGACCAGGGCTCCTTGCCACCAAGATGACAAATGAGCACCAATGTCGCAGGCTGATTCCAGATATGGAAAAGCGTCTCTTCGTCTCTTTCCCCATTCCCTTAATGGAGGGGATATTGAGTCTGAGCAAGAGCCTTGCTTGAGAAATGTTACAAGAGCTGAGCTTCCCTGGAAGATGGGAGGGGAAGGGGCTCTGTGACAGAGACATGTCAGACCAGCAGAAGTGCCTCTCTTGCTTGGCTGGCAAATGAAATGGGGTTGTTGGAAAAAGCAGCTGGCACCACCTGGAAAACTAGGAGAATTGGCCTGGTTTGGAACAATTTGGCTTCTGTTTTCCACTGTTTCTGCCTTCTGCCCTCCATCGCACCTTAGACAGGAGACATGGACCTAAAGTGAACCCCAGCTGCAAAGACTCCTGGACATGGGAGAGTCTCTATAGCTGCCTCATTGCTTGCCATCGTATCTGCACACTGGGTCCACACTACCTCTGTGGTGAACCCCAAAGCAGGACCCTGGCTGCTGATTAAGTCAGGCCTGTCTTTATGTCATCTCTTCCTGTGGCCCATTGCCTGCTTGTGACATCACAACTGGTGGTCATGGAAACTATTATGAGTCATACCCAGAACTGGATGTCACACTACACCCTACCCACCCAGCCTCCTGTCAGGCAGCTGAATGTCCCCTAAGTTTGGGAATCCTGGAACATGCAATGGGTTGCCCAGCTTGGTACCTGCCCCATTCAGAGCCCTCACTTATTGTCCCTTGTGACTTTCAAAGATGGCCATAGCTAGGGGTGAAATCTAAATACTCTTGCAGCCTCGTACATTCAGTAACACCCCTGAAGAAGCGCATGGGGAGGAGTCACTGGATTCTCCTCGTCAGCCCAGTGAAGCCCTGGGCAGAATTGAGATGGTTTACCAGGGAGGATTGGGTCTAGGTGCAGACCATGGCATAGGAACTAAGAGACTGCAAGGGTGGGTGCTGGATAGGGAACGTAGCCCTAGGGAGGGTCCAGGGCTCAAGTCTGAAAGAGGCAGGCAACCCCCAGAACACCAATGGCCTCTGCCCCAGGACTCTTGCTTGTTCTGTGCCAAGGTGTGCCTATGTCCAGGTCCATGTTGCTCTTGTATCTATACCAATGTCCATGCCATCTTATGCCTCTCTGAGTCTGTCCATGTCTGTGCTGTTCCACGCCCATATATGTGGGCAGGTGAGTGAGATCATACTGGCTGCTCTGGCAGCAGGAGAAGCCAGGCAGGGAGGGAGACCAGCAGTGACTCAATATGAAGATCAGAAATAACAGCAAATAGAGTCGGGAGGGACTTTGCAGCCCAGAAAATGGCATTTTGTGTAACCCTGGCCCCATCCCTCCAAGTTTGCTCAAGTCTGAGAGTTGCGCTTGAAAGGGAACCCACCTCTTCTGCTCAGCAGAGCAGCTTGAAAGTGGCAGGAGAGGAAGAGGGCAGAGCTTCCCACCAGGAGTAAACTGATGAGAGAGGCTGGGGGAAAACAGTCTGTTCCATAGTCCCCTCCTGGAGGCTTCCACCTTCCTGGGTGGTGACCCCAACAGTGTTTGACGGGAGGGGGTTCCCCCAGGGTCAGAGACTGGAAACCTTTTCCCCACTCTGCCTTTAATTCTGGGTTAAGAGTCGGGTGACGTTATTTAACACTTAGCATTTACAAATGAAACCTTTCTTTTTAATGGGAGACTTTCTTCTTAAACCCATCCCACCACGGCAGCGTGACTGGGGAGCTGATGTGCAATGGGAATCATGTACAAGTCACAGCTTTCTGCACGTGAGTGAGCATCAAGGTGATGGGCATGTCTGTGAGCATGCATGAAAAATGCATGAAAAATGTAGTGATGTGAATTCTGCCCCATGTTAGTGTGTGTGTCACAAAGCAACACCCCATGTCATTGAACCGGGGTGTGTAGATACGTAAAATCCCCCTGAGTGTGGAAATCTCTTGTGTGACAGGAAAGATCCTCCTATGCTGACCTAGTGACTGGCTCCCAAGCCCTGCCATGCCTGCTCTCCATCCGTCCACTGCTGGGGTCAGACGTGACATCACCTTTCATCAAAGTGGCCTAAGGGAAATCATAGGAACTACCAGATGGTACAGGCCCTTGCCAGTGCCACAGGTAAGACTATGAGAGTGGCAGCCACGTGTCTTCGGTATAAATCTCCAAGCACAAAGAGGGCTATAGATGAGAAATCATCCATGAGCCACAGCATATGGTGAAAAGGCTGAGGGGACTGGAGGGAAGGGGAGAGCCTGTAGGTGGTCAGGGTAGCTCTCAAGCCCCATGCAGTACTGTACATGGTATGCAGAAGATGGTTTCCAACCCATGCTTGCTTTTAAAGCTGATGTAAAAGGCCACCTTTTACAATGATTTATAGGCAGGAGACTAGCATTATAATCTCCGTTTCTTTTTCCTCCTTTTGGGGTTTTGTGTTGCACCCTTCAGTCTTTAGGAGCACAGAGATGATACCACGCAGTGCAATCCATGTGCATCCAACACAGCCTGTGCCCACTGCTCAGCGTTGTCTCCACAAGGCTCGCTTTTGATAAACGTTGGTCTTCTATGGGTCCTGAAGTCCTCCACTTGCACATGGAGAGAACGTGCCATTCTCCATCATTGGTCAAGGGCAAGTACACTGTTTTCTGTGTTTCAAGCTGAAAAATGTCACTATTTCAAATTGCTCCCATAAAACAAAAGTTCTGTTGGCAATGACTGGAATGAGACACCCCTGTGAGCTGTTCTGTTGCCAGTCTGTAGAAAAGAGCCCATTAGGGTTAAAGTTCAGCATAGAAGTGGGCCCAAGTCACCTTGTTGGGAGGCAGGCTATGAAGTTCCCAGGAGTTTTGGGAGGATCCAGGGTTCTGACCATAGTTAGCTTTTATGTGCTGGACAATAAGGAGCTCCAGGGAGACCCCAGGCAAGAATAGTCTCTATTTCCCTAGGGGTGGGGCCATGCTCACACTCCTAGTTGGCTCTGGCTGGGCCTTCGAACAAGGTAGATGATGTTCCATCATGGATTAAGAATGAAGGCCACAGTGTGCAGTCACCCTGCACAAGAGACCCAAGTGAGGCACAAATGGAAAGACTCCATAATATACCATGTCCAGCTATGTGTGTGAGGATGTGTGCATACAGAAATGGTATCTGTGTACACAGGGGTGACTCTAAGTGTTTTGCCGCCCCAAGCACAGCAGTCAGGCAGCTTTCGGAGGCGAGGTCTGCTGGTAATGCGGATTCAGCAGCATGCTTGTGGGAGGTCCGCCGGTCCCGCACCTTCGGCATACCCACCACCGAATTGCCGCTGAAACCGCAGGACCAGCGGACCTCCTGCTGGCATGCCACCGAAGGCAGCCTGACTGCCGACCTCACAGGGACTAGTAGGGTGCCCCCCGCAGCTTGTCGCCCCAGCCACGTGGTTGCTGTGCTGGTGCCTGGAGCTGCCCCATATGTACAGCTGTGTATGTGTGTCAGAGTGTCTGGGTGTGCGGGTCACTCTGTGCACCAGGGTGTGTGTGTGAGTCTCTCTCTCTAGATGAAGCTATGCTTTGTATGTCAATGCCATAATTCTGAGTATGGGCATGTGTATGTGACCAGGTATATCTGTGCCCTTGCTGGTGTGTTGCCCACAGTGACCATGAGGGTCATACACCTGCCCTTTGCCATCCAAAGCCTCTGCTTTTCATTCTGCCCCTCTCATTGGCATTTCTCTGACCTGACAGCCTATGCAGCCTGCTTCATTCCTTAATGTACAGCTTGGTACTATGCAGGCTCAGAGGCCCTGTGCAGCTGCTCTGCTTAGTGTCTCATCCTTGGTCTCTTCTGCAGCATTGTGCTGCCAAGTATCCCTTGCCAGAGGAGCCCTGAACAGATGGAGGCACTTGGTGACCCCTGGAGCTCTGCATGCTCTGAGAGGCAGTTGGGAAGAGGCCCTTAGGGGACTATTGTGCTCTGACTGTTTGTTTGTTTTTAGTTCGTTCTGCAGAATTCAGTGGAACCAACTCTGTACCCGGTGCCAGGCATGGCTGCCCGCAGAGCCTGCTGGCCTCTTTCCTTGAGGAAAGCAGTTCAGCCTGCTGGCCACCAGCCCAAATGCTTGTGGTTGTGGACTGACCCAATGGGGTGGACACAGCCGCTCCTACACAGTTGGGTTTTGAAGCCAGCACACAGACCCCGGGCTCAGGAATGGCTGCTTCAGGGATCTGCAGTGAGTTGCTTGTTTACAACACAGATTGATATTAGGACAGTTTAGATTTCCTGAGCACTGATGCACCTTTTACTGCTGCCCACAAAGCCCAGCGTGCAAGCCGAAGCTAGCCAATGGGAGATGCTGATGTCAGAGATGTGTGCTAAGTCCTGCACCTCTCCTCCCCAAGAGATAGGCCCCTAAGTCTGGGTTTCCAGCTGCTGTGTAGCTCTGTGCGTGATTCACAAACTGGGGAAGATTGGCAGACAAATGCCTGTCCTGAGCAGGGCCTGATTTGGTAGATGTGCTCATAGGCTGCCTAACTCCACAAAACAGCTGGGTTGGCAGGGGGAGGAGCTCCCTTACAACTTCTAACCTAGTAGTTAGTGCACTTGCCCAAGGTGAGTAACCCCAGTTCAAGGCCCCTCTTCCACACCACCTGATGGTGCTAAGTGATTGGCCGCCTCTCAGGAGAGTGGCCTAACCACTAGGATAGGTGTAGGCAACTTATGGAACATGTGCCAAAGGCAGCACGCGAGCTGATTTTCAGTGGCACTCACACTGCCCAGGTCCTGGCCACCGGTCCCGGGGGGCTCTGTATTTGAATATAATTTTAAATGAAGCTTCTTAAACATTTTAAAAACTTTATTTACTTTACATACAACAATAGTTTAGTTATAGATTATAGACTTATAGAAAGAGACCTTCTAAAAACATTAAAATGTATTACTGGCACGCAAAACCTTCAGCACACCACTTCTGAAAGGTCGCTGACCCCTGCACTAGAATGTAGAGTTATTCTAGCTATCTCTGGTCCAATTCATGCTTAATTATTCAATTACGTACTTAAAGTGGAAAAACTTACACTATGGTCGCTATTACCGAGCTGTTCAGCTGTATTCACCTCTTGGACCAGATCCTGTGCTCCATTTAGGACTAAATCAAGAATTGCTTCTCCCCTGCTGGTTCCAGGACTAGCTACTCCAAGAAGTTTTATCTCTGTGCCCCGTCCTGAGGCATTACATACGAGGGTGAGCTGCAGGGCTGAGGCTCACAATATGAGTGCCTTGTAAATGAAATAAATTTGACCTGGAAATCATTGAGGGGTTTTTCTAGTCACCTTCCAGAGGAGAGCTGCACGTTAATCATAGTGTACTGTACAGCTGGGGCTGGGAGATACTTAAAGCCAAGTGGACCCTGAATTACCCAATCCCAATAGAGCTTTATTCTGAACAGCAGTTTTCATCCAAACTTCAAGTCTGACAATACAGGGCAGACACTGTATGGTGTGAGTCACAGCAGGCTGCAGTGCAAACTAGGAGAGTGTGTGTGCAGCGAACAAATTACAGCAGTCTGACGTAAGGCCAATCAGAGGGAGCGAGATGAAGGCAGGCAGGATGTGTGAGAGAGGAAAGATCTGATGAGACCTTACATAGATGGAGTGGATAAGTCAGAGAGACAGATGGGGATAAGGTTGTCCTGTTCTTTAAGGCAGGAGATGCAGAGGAGAAGGCTCTCACCCACGCAGAAGGGAGATTGTGGGAAAATCACAGAATGTGAGGACAATACATAAAACCCCTGACCTCTTGGGTGAATGTAACCCCACTCTGGTAATGAGTCTCTGCACCTGGGAAGGAGGATGGAGGCCTTCTCTTGGCTGGATAGCAGGTGATGGAGGAGAGCTTGCACTCAGGGAGCTGGGGAAGGAAGGGCCAGGTGCATGGGCTCCCTCCTCCTCTCTCCCCCCCGACTGGAATCTGTGATTTTGCAGAGGATGAGTCAGTGATGATCATAATCCTTCTGAAAGACTGTCAAAGAAGCTTGGCTTTTTGGTATCTGTCTGTCTGTCTGTCTATCTATCTTTTCAACCACGCCCGTCTGCTCCAGCTCAGCCCTCCACTGCTGTGTTATGGAATGTTAATAAGAGCCGAAATGAGAGAATAAAAATATAATTGTTCCCCTCTCCAAAGCATATCGGCTGCAGAGTTGATGTAAGGGCTTCTTTGTGCTGAGTTGGGAGCAATGTGAGCTCTGCTATCCTCTGTGCTTGGAGGCGCTTTGCCTGGTAATTGCAGGTGTATCTTGCGTTCTGACTCTCCAGAGATGGTAATTGGAAACACTTTCAAGGATTCCTTCCATGTACAGCGTGGCTGCAGGGAGTGCGTGGGGGGCGGGGAGCTGTGCTGCTCTGATCTCCAGGAGCGTGGGATCATTTGCAACGTCCCAACATTCACTTCATTTGCTGCTGTGAACGCTCTGATTCACACTATGCAGAAAGCAGGGGAGTCTCTTGTAGGCTTCTTGCATGCACACATGATTCCTTGTGCTTATTTGCATGTGAGCCTAGGAAAAGGGTTTTCACGACCAACTCGATCCTTTTTGCACAAATGAAAATCAGATTTTTGTGGATGGGAGAAACCTCCCCATGTGGGAGGATCCTTGCACCATGAGATGCATTAGGTTGGCTCAGCCCTGCAGTCTATTGGGAGGCCAGCAGTGGCAGAGTGCATTGGGGTACAGCTGGGTGGGAAGAATGAAGGCAGTATGTCCAGAAGTGTGTGCTAGTGCTGTCATGTCTCTATTAGGGTATCCCAGCAAGCTGCTGTCTTGCTTTTGCCTGTTTGTCAGTGGTTTGGACTGTGGTGCATTCTGTGGCACCAGAGCTGAGATGGGACAGCAACAGCTCAGCTCAGCCTCCTGCCAATATTTTGTTTTTAGACCCAATGTTGCTGAGGCGGGTCTGGCTACAGGTTCAGCCTATCATGAAGGGAGGGGATATGTGTGTGGGAGAAAGGATGTCTGGGCTGGTTTGGGAAGTGGTTCTTTTACCTGACATGTAACAATGAGTTTTTAGGAACATCTAGAATCTTGTAAATCAGAGTTGGGAAAGTCCTCCATCATGAGGGTTCATGTAGTCCTCTCTGTGTCCAGCCCTTCCTGTCACCCAATGGCCAGTGCAAGATTGGTTGCTACAGAGCATTCTCTACTCCAGACTTAAATACCTCAAACAATGAGACTTCCAATATGGTTGAGGTTCTCTGACTCCTTACCATTCTCCAGGGATGGTTTTTCCATGGGTCTTTAAGGGTTTCATAGGGCAAAATTTCACACGATGTCTCAAGTTTTCTCTGTGCTGTGAGATGAACCTGTGAGACCGTCACCTGTTACTTACCTCCCTTACCATTGTGACTTGGTTATTCACTTGCAGGGCCCAGGAAGCTGCCTTGAGGTTCATAGCTCAGCACATGGGACAAGCATCTGCCTTGGGAAGCAGTGCCCCCAGGCAGGTTAGTGCTTGTGCTAATGGTGACCACCAGTCAGCCCCTTTGCACCATCAGCCCATGACCTGCATGCACTGCTGCTCTGTGTATCGTATGCTAAATACTACATACCTGGATAGAAAGCTAGAGACTTCATGGAGAGGTGGGTTAACAGCCTAACTTTTCCCTTCAAGAGACAAGAGTTAGTGTCTTGCCTTTGCTCATAAGTGAAATAAGTTTGGTGGCCTTAATTTATAAGTCTCTAGTGGACATCTTATTAAACCACAACATGAAGGACATCTCTGGTCAGGAGATATTTCCATATCCCAGTGCCCTTACCTTTGGAGACAGTTTGGATCCAGGTGTTCTGCTAGGATTCAGCTATAATCATTTTATTGGAGGCCTATCATCTAATATGAGGAGGGAACTGGGTATGTGCAGTGATCCTAGTCACGCCTCCTTAGATAACTCAAAAGCTGTTCTAGGAGATTCTGAGACAGTCTGAAGGGTTAGAGCTGCAGAGCTAGGTTGGGAATCTCTGGAGAATGGGCTTTTTTATAAGGTCTCCATAACTTCCTACATCAGCTGGTCGGAAGATAGCAGGAAAGCAGCTTTTCTTGGCCTATTTTGGGACTTTCAGGCTTGCTGGGATCAGGAAGTGCAGTAGCAGCACAAAAATGAACAATAACAGCATTCCAAGTATTTGGAATCCCAAAGAACTTTCATAGTTTCTACAAAGCTCAGCACGATAGAGCCCTGATTCTGCTCAGTGCTACCCATATCCAAATACTAATTGTGACCATTAATCATAATGAATACGGTTCGGGACTGGAGGTTTGGGTTGGCTCTTATTTTATCCAAACAGTTTGGTCTCATTTGTACTTCAGTGCCTCCACGTCTTGACATCTTGCAGCAGATGAAGGAAGTTCTGCTCCAGAGCCACAGTCTCTCTTGTATCAGATGCCCATGAAATGTTGTTGTTCATGGTGCCCGGAGGTCAGAGCTGTATGCAGGCCATAGCAGATGCTGCACTCCATGGCTGGTAGGGACACAGTCAATGGTGGGGCATGGGCTGTTTGCTCAGAGGCACTTGCCTGGGAAGGAGCAGAATCCTGCTATAAATTCCACTAAGAAAAATGAGTCCTGGGGTCTCATTCTGCTCCCTCTCTCCTAAAGCAGCCAGGTCTCATGTCTCCTAGTTTCTCTAGCTTGTCTCGCCCTTCGTGTTCCATTTCAGCAGGAGCGCGCTGGTTCAGAGAGGGAGGAAATAGCCGCCTCTCCTCCCTGCCTCCCGTACTGCTCGTATTCTTTCCATCTCTCTCCTTGCTGCTCTGGGACTCCATCCTGCTGTGGCACATCTCACACTCCGCTGTAAATTAGGCTCAATTCCAGAAAGTGTGAGCTTCCATATAGACTGTGGGCAATGATTTACTGTTGGTTAATAGACACTAACAGTGCTACCCGCATGCCCCCCTCTCACCCCCAGCCCTTTCCCTGCAGCAGCTTTAGTGACCTACTTTGAATCCTGGGGCTGGGATAAATTAGAGACAGAAAAGGGCTGGGAGAGGTTTTGTTCAGCCTCTCTGTTTTTGTGGCTTTGAGTAGCACATCTGGGATCCCCCTTCGCACTTGGGGACTCTTAAATCCACCTCCTTGAAAGACTCCCGCGAACAGCTCCTCTCCCGGTCTCTTTATTGTTGTGATTAAGCTCCCCTCCCCCCAGTATCAAATCCAGCTGCAGAGCTGAAGAGATTCTTGGCAGGAGCCGGACAACAGAAACAATACTTCAAGTGTGTGTGGGGGGTGGGGAGCGAGAGCTCTTCCCAAAGCCCTTGAGAGCTGCAGGGCTTCATTAAGGGGATTTTTGCAGCCGATGGTCAGAAAATCCTTTAACTTGGTAGCTATAAAAAGTACATTTCTATAATCTGCTTTGCCCAAGCAAATTAACATGAGAGTTTCACAGCTGGATTCTTAGCTGTATTGATTTTTGGATCTGCTGAAATGCACTAAAGTGAGCACCTGAGTAAGGGGGTCTTGCTCTTACAGGGCACAGCTGGGCTGGATAATGCACTTGCCTCCCGCCCTGTGAGACCCCAGCATCACATCTCACAATGCAAATGGGTTTATCCAACTCTATCCCCAGGCATTTGTCTGCATCAGAAAACCCACTTTGCAGCTGGCTGGGTCATTGCCAGCCTCTGCTCAGGAGGCTGCCTAGCATGGAGACAACAGGAGGTAGTGTGGTCTGGCCTGAGGGATGTCAGATAGAAGGCTCAGGACTGGACTTACAGGGGGTCTGCAGGTCAGGACTGAAGTGCTTCAGTGGAGCTGGGTGGTGGCTTTTGAATGGAATAGTGGAGGGGGCTGTAGGTCAGGATTGAGGGGCACAGGCAGAGCGGTATGGGGCTGAGGACTGGGATAGCTGTAGGATACGTGCCAGTATTGATCCAATATTTTTGAACTTTATTTCTTGCCTGCTCACCCCTTCTGGGGAGAGCTAATGATCCCTGAACTCCCCACTGATTTGTTCCCTTCTCATTTCCGCTGCTTAACTAATACTTGGGTTCTAATAATGTGCCGTGGGGTACAGTTTATTATGCAAAGTGGTTTTGCCCTAGCTGGATAACATGGTCACTTGGGGCTTTGCAGGAGCGCAGGGAAAGTGCATTCATTTCCCTTGCCAGCAAAACAATCCTGCGGGGGGTTCCCACACACATAGGCCTTCGGGACAGGGTAAATGTGAATTAGAGTCTGGGTTTGATTTGAATCGGTTCACACAAGGAGGATATCAGGCATGTCAGCAGTCAGGGAAACAGGAACTGGTGTTTGGTGGGGAGAGGCAGGGATTCCCAAAGCTGCCTGAGGACTTTGCTTGCTAAGGCTGGTTCTTGTCCTGGGTTCTGTGTCACTCCAGAATGGATGATGCTTTTTATTCATTGAGTTAGATCATCACTAGAGATAAGTAAGAGAGAGAGCCTCGTAAAAGAGGAGAGGGTCGGCAAAGTAAAACAACAGGGTGTGTCCCTGTGCCACTATGCAGGTGTGGGCTTTTGGAGACCAGCAGCAGTCGCCCATCTCTCTCCAGATCTTGTTGGAGAGAAATAGTCAGAGCCACTGTTTGGCTGGGCTGGATACTTCAGCTACACAGAAATGCCTGCAGCCACTGGTACCTAAATGAGCTTTCTCCCTGGTGGAGTTGCAATGGCGGGAAATGTTTGGTAATAAAGCCAGCAGGGTGGTGAGTCGGCAGAGCATGCAGGGGATAGGGCAGGTTGATTTGGGGGGTCTGGGAATGCGAATCAAGCCTTTCACCAGTTTAACAGGGACAGAACATTGTTCTGAAAGCTTCTAATGTCTCTGGAGTCATTTATTCTGCAGTCTGTGTCCTATGTCCCTGGGCTTCCAAGGATAGTGAGCAGGGTCTCTAATGGCAGCAGAGGTCAGTCTGGAGACTTCACCCTGACATAGGCCAAAGGGAAGAGACTTCTGGACATATTGCCCTCATCCTTCCCACCCAGCTGTACTCCAGTGCAGAGCAGCTGGAGTGTGCACATCCTGGGGAGCTGTAATGTGTGTAAGGTGAGGCTGCCTTAGGGAGAAGGCGCCCCTCATGGGAAAAGCTCCGGCTCAGGAATGAATGTGAAAAAAACAGACTGAGCTCTGGGTGGGGAATCTCTGGAGGATTAAAGGTTTAATAAGATCAGAGGGACGAAGCAATAACTAGTCTAAATTAGCTGTAATTTACAAAATTAAAAACAAAGCCTCGAAGATCAGAGTAGTAACTATGCCCAATAAACAGTAGAGACATAAAGGGGAGAGGAAGACTGGTAATTGGGGGAGAGAATCAGATGGGAGAGAGAAAGTTTGGCTCGAAGAGGGGATGGAGCAGCATGGCTTGATTGGGGTTATGATTTGGGCCTATCACTTTTCTTTACCATTTTCTGGCTTCCACAGCCAGGCCCATGCATGGATGTGTCAGCACAATGCTGGGAAAGAGGCCAGGTGCAGGACCTTTATGTTCCTCTTCCTAACTGGCTGATGCTTGTGTCTCTAGTGTAATAGGGACTCTGGAATAATGAGCTATGATTGGGCCATGTTCTTCAACTGACACCATTGTACCAAGCTGCAAGAGGATGATTGGTCTCTACACTTTCATAACAAGCCTAGGAAGCTTATCAGTGTGGCAATGACCGTGGAGTCAGGATGGTTTATTTACCTGCCCTAGAGCTTAGCATTGAACTCTCCCTTGAACTTCACCCTGTTCACTGTCTTTTCCCCTTCTGTATCGTTGTCTGAGGTGTGTTCTGAGCAATTAAATACCCAACCAAATTTTGAAAAGTCCATCTGCCTGTCCTGCGGGGGCACAGTTCACACTCCTGGATTTGCCAGTTATGCAAGGAACAGATGAATTCCCTCCATCTCTGTCCTAGTTGCTGCAGCCGGGGGTGCTCTTTGAAGTCCCCTACTCTCCAGCAGATGAGAGAAAGGGAGCCAGGAATAGCTGCCTGTCTGGTTGGAAGCAGAATTTTCACTATTATTTAAGAATTTGCCTCTGGAGAAAATCAGCTCAGACCTCAGACCTTAGCTCATTACAGTAACATCAAGATTAAATAGGATACAGAAAGCATCTGTCATAAAGCTCCTTTTCAGCAGATGTAACAAAAATAGATTTATATTTATTGTTTCCCCCTCCCTAATATTTCGATCACTTGGTTATTTTATTTCTATCTGGGTCTCCCTGACTCCTCAGAGATCCCAATCCCATTCTGAGAACTACAAGTATAGTAGCTAGAGGGAGAGTGGGAGCTGAACACAAGATTTGGCTTACGGTAACGTTTGTGTAAAATGCCAGGTCACTAATCAAGAGCTGGAATCAGGTAACTTGTAAGAGAAGAATCTGAGCAGAACGATGCTCAGAGCTGCCCAAGCCCCACTCTGCTCAAGGGACATGCACCACCCCAGACTGCATTTGCTGTTACAAATGCTAACCTTTTTTGTCACTCGTTGCTGCATGAACTTAACAAGCAGCAAATGTCCTAAATACATGCACCCATACCCGTGTGCGTGCACACATGACATAACTCTGCCAATGCCCTTCATCCCTGACCTGCAGCCCCTCACCTGTCCAGAGCTGCTTTCTGTCCTGCCCCAAATGTCTCCACCATGGGAGCTGCCACTTCTGCTGGCTGAGCTAGAGCTGAGCACAGGTGTGATTGGTTGCCATGGTGATAGCTAGGGAGGCAGGTGTTTATGGGCCTTCACCTGCAAGTGGCCTCGGGTCTCCCCCTTGCTTTGCAAGCCAAGTAGGGCAATGTAACGACCATCAGCCCCCGCCCCCTGCTGTGGAGGGCTGTTTTCCTTTCCTCTCCCACCAGCATCCTTCCCTAGTAGTTTACAGCAGCTGCAAGCCTGTAGGTGTCATGGAAACCTAGATGGGATTGGAGAGGGGCCCAGCCAGCTCCCTCCCTGACACTGTTGCCATTACAACTATAACCGATCCAGGGGACAAGGAAAGGCAGGGTTCAAAGATGCAATGGAGATGAGAATTTACAATGGCTCTGTAATTAGGTTAAAACCCAGAACAGCTGTACTGTAAATGGGTCTCCTGACGCGGTTATAACTATAGCCAATGCATAAGACGAGTGGTGTTCAAAGAGGACAGTTCAGGAAGTGAAGCCTCTTGAGTGAGACTCACAACCTGAGTAAACTCTCACTTTCCTAGAGATAAAGGCATGATCTTGAAACCCAACTTCTAAGAAAGCTGCCTTTGTAGGAAACCTCAGCCAGAAGCACCCCCCCACCCCCACTCCTTGGAGAGCTAAATCAATATTACCTACAACTAAAGAACAGACCTGGGATTTTGGATTCCTGAGACCTAGTCTTACCTCTGCAACAGACTCACTATGTAAGCTTGGACACGTGATTTCCTCCTCTGCTCAGTGTAGTATGGGGTAGTAAGGGGAGATTTGATTACCTTGTGTGTGTAAAGCATTTTGACCTCCTCAGATGGTGGGCACCAGGGTCAGGCAAGGTATTGGGCAGCACCCCCCCCCCCCCCAGCAGTTTTTAGGAATATCCATTGCAGTTTAATGCATTTTGTAACTGTGCCTGGTGCACATCTCTCACAGTGGGTACTGCCATTTTACTGACTTTTTCCTAGCAGAAAGTCCAGTCTGATGGCAGCTTGAGAAACAAGCAGTTCAACTCAGCACCCATTGATGTTGATGGCAAAACTCCCTTTGTCTTCAGTGGTGCAGGAGGATCAGGCCCTTGAGTGCTGAGTTGAACTGCTTGGCCTAAGGGCATGGGGGAAAGATGGGACTGGAGAGGGCCCCAGCCAGCCAGTCTGAGAATTGACAGGGATGGTGGTGACTTCCAGCATTGGTATAAGTTCTGTTTTTTTAAAGGAACAATATTAGTCAGTTTCCTCCCCTAATAACAGAACTTTGAAAGTTGTTTTAGGTCACTAAGTCTTGTGCCCTTCCTATCTGCTGCCTTTTCTCTTTGTCTCTCTCTGTGCCTTTTCTCAATAGCCTCTCTCTCCTCCCTTCTCCATGCAGAATGCTGCCCCCTCCCCATCTATCAGGGCATCTCTGAGGGATCTGTTGGGTGCAGCTTGAGATGCTTTTGTTTTCTTTTGAGTTCCTTTGTTTTGGGCTTTTATGTTTATTGTAACTCTCTGGCTTTGGTATTTTTATAGGCATATGGCCTCTGTTTATTAGAATTCTATTTTCAGCTCCTTTTGCTAAGGCGCCAGAGGGCTTTAGGCATGAGGAGCCCACAAAACAACATCTATCAATGTCTCTCTTTCTCTGGCTTGCTTGTAGGTCTCTCTTACCTTCCCTCTTCTCTGCCTCTCTTACCTTTTCATCCCACCCTTTGTCTTTTTCTTTCTCTCCCTTTCCTTCCTCTTTGCAGTCCTCTCTCCCGCTTTCCTTCCCTTGCCTTTCTCTTGTCTCTTCCTTGCTTGAGGGGTTATACTTGCTCTGACCCTCTGTGTATTTATCTCACACGCAGCTATTACCCCAGATCCTTCGGTGGGATTCATCTGTTGCTAGAGGATTCGCAGTGTAAATTGCTTAGATGGGAAACCAGCACCTGGTCTCATTACAACTATCACGTCTAGTACAATGTAATTATCAGCTTGCAAAGGAACCAAGCATAGGACTTGACAGGAGAAGGAAAGTGGCACCAGTGACTTTGGGCTTGTGTGATTGTAAGAGCCAGTCAGAATTAAGTGTGCACCTGAAGCATGCCACATCCTCTTGGGGTCACCTTGAACAGGGCTAACAAAGGATAGATCTAGTCTTATTGACAGGCAAGTACATAATGAGACCATGAGGGACTGGCAAAGAAACTAATCACAGGAGTAAATACATGATGTGATGCATTTCTTTTTTTGTGGGGGAAAATCTGAGATCTTGATCCATCTCAGAGGCTGATCCCATCCTTTCAGCTAAAGCAGGATGAATAGTACAAAAAGCACTAGTGAGGATTCAGTTGAATACAGAACATGAATTCATTCCAGCTGTGTCTCATTTTATTCACGTTCTATGAGCATTCTTGACAAGGATCTCTTACGTTTTGGAAGGATTGTTCATGAGTGGAAGTCTTGTGTAAACACAGATTTGCACAATGGTTGCAATGTGAAGGGTTTGCACAGCCACCTTGAAGTCTCATTGATTTCCCTCCCCCCTTTTTGTACAAGTTTAGATCATCCAATCAGGAAACAGAAACATTCTCCTGTGACTTGCACTAAGTTACTGATCACTTCCTGAATAACGAATAGTCGAAGATGTATTTGAAAGGGAATAATTTGTGAGGAATCCATAGGCTGAAATATGTCAACACAAAGTATTGGGCCACATTGATTATTCATTATTGTTACTGCTCCTAGTGGTGTGTGCTAAGGTACCTTACAGAAGAAGCAGAAAGACATGAGGGTTCATAAAAATATCCAGCAGGAAGCAAAGTTCTTGAGGCTCCAGTGGCTCACTTGTGTTTGAGCCAAAGGGAAACCTTTGGCATGGTGAATGGGTTGCACAGGCAGCATTAGTCAAGGATTGAAAGTCTTCTTGCTCTTCTCCTGTCATGGAGCTGGGAGAGCTACTTCTCACTCAGTGTATGGCTGGTACAATGGCCAGCCTCTTCCGAGCCCTCATTCTGTGATCTACAGATTGGATGAGACAAAGACACCATTGTGCGGAGCCATGCAGTTACTGGGCAGGTTTTTTAATCACAAGCCTGTAAACATAACCGAAAGCACTGTGCAATTTAATCCAAAGTGCTCTGGCTTGTAAAAGACTGGATTAGGGGAGCTACAAGAAGCCCAGACTGTATCCCAACTTCCAGAAACCTTATAACCAGCACTGAGAAAGATTTAGAGCAATTGCACTTGCAACCAGTGTCTTCATGCAGTACAGACCAGGTGATGCCTTGATCCAGCCGTACGCTCACTGTTGTTTGGATCAGATGGGAGCTCTCTGGGAGTTGCTCAGAGATCTGAGCTGGCAGGACAGCTGTCCCCTCACCCTCCAAGTTCTGTGTAAGCAGGGTAGTGCTGGTGCAATAGGGGTTATAAATGCAGAGGGTTAGTTCTTGAGTTGCCAGCCACCATCACATAGTACTTGGGCACTGCCAGTGGTCTCCTTTGGCAATGACAGTAACTATCTGGTAACAACTGTGTCGTCTTTGGTGAGGTGGCGATGAATAATCTGCATCTCTGCTGCACAGATCAGACCTCATGGAGCAAGAATATGTTGCTCTCTCACACAGCTCAGAGACTGCTCTGTTGCATGTGATTTAAACTCTGACCCTAGCCAAAGGCAGCAGGCACAGTCAGCTGGGTTCATGGGATTCAATTGTCTTTATTCACAGCTTTGTCAGCTTGATGTAAATAACACTGGCCTGATTCAACCCCTGCAGAGAACGTATAACTACCCTTGAAGTCAATGGGAGCTGGGGGAGGTTCAGATCTCAAGCTGACATCTCTATGCTGGAGCAGAGAGCACTGTGGACTTAGCTCAGGTCTCTTCTTAGCTGCAGTATCTCTGTTTCTAAGTGAGTATCAGGAATCTTTCTTTGATATATATCTAGAAACTGGAATGTGTGTATGTTGCCACTCGCCATCCACAAATGCACTGGGGAGTGGGGTAACTCTCTGATGCTAGAGTCATAGGCATAAAGGAACTACCTATATGGAAGTGTCCCTCCCACACATCAGAAGCCTCAGTGCAAACCTAGCCCTTACCCTGGTATCACCAACACTGTTTAGCGTTTAGAGCAGGGGGCTGGGAGTTCTGTTCCCAGCTCTGCTACTGACTCACATAGTCTCAGTTGTCCCATCTGTAAAATGAGGTCAGTGATAGTGACCTTCTTGCCAGGCAGGCTGTGCAGCATAACTGGCTTCATGCTTGTGAAACACGTTACTAAACAGCACAGAGGAGAGCTGTGGAGCAAGACCAAGGGTGCTCACTCGAGGGGAGAGAGCCTGGGGGAAAGAGGGATGATCTAGTTCAGTAACTTCTATGCAAAAAGGCTTCTCTGAGAAATGGCTGTGATCTGTACCAGCACAAGGCAGTGTCACCAGATCTCAGGCTGGGTGTATTCATCCATTTGGCCGTGAGGATGGTCAATCATGTACATTGCTCTGGGGGCAAGGGACAACTCAAGCCTAGCCCCTATTTCATGAAGCAAATGGAGAACAGTTCCTCCTCCTCCTCTGCTGAAGCACACGCCAAAGGTCCCCTCATTCAGTCTGGCTCCACCTGCTCCTCTCTGGAGCAAGATTAATCTTGCCTGTCCTTTCAGTGCATTCAGGTTGGGAAAAGCCACCACGGAAAAACTGTCTGAGTGACAGTACCCTAAGAGCTTCAGGCATTTGTTTTATGCTGCCAGGGCCCTGGCTCCTGAGGAGTCAAATGACTATCATTAGCCCTATGACTGCATGCCCCTGGCTCCATTGGATCCTGTAACAGTATGACCCTGAAATGATTGCATCATGCACCTTGAAGCGATCAGGTCATTTAGTGGTCAGGTCCTATTGATCTCTGAAGTTATGCTGGGTCTGCTTGTATGTTCCTGAAATAACGATACCCTATGTGATTGATGACTTCCTATCCTGCATGGTGGCACTAGAACTAGCTGCATCTCAGATGACCGCTTAACATGGATTAACATCCCCATACACCTCTACTTCCTTTCTGGGACTGGCATAGTTTTTAACTTGCCTTGGTCAATGGGGAGGCAGGGGAAGGTATTCTTGGAAAATGCTGCTGCTGTAGTGGGAGAGGTTAGTCCAATTCCCTTCCTGCAAGTAACTGACAACCTCATCTAAGGGAAATGCGGCTGCCTTGACGCAGAGACCTCCAATCAGCTAGTGCCCAGGTGAGCAGGCAGAGACTTAACAGGCCCTGTCATTTCTTTGCCATGAAGACAGGGCTAAAAGTACCTGGCTGACCTTTTGGCTCAAAATCACTTTCAGGAACCAGATAAGAGGTGAGCAGCTGTCGCTGAGATCAAAAAGCTATGACTGTTTCTGTTGAAACAGGGCCAGGGTAGTGACAGGGAGACCTTCTGCAGAGTGCTGCTAACAAAGAAGCTGAACTGCATGCCCAGCAAAGGCCCCTTGCCGGAGCGCTCCTTTCATACCTTTTGCTGTTACCCCTTCCCACTTGTGTGAAGTTGCTGTGGAGTCACTGATGGCTTCTCACCTCTGTACTCAACTCTCTGCTAAAGAAGGAAGGCAGATGGCGAGCTGTGCTCCTGTGAAAGCTCACACAGCGCAGGCGTTTCTTTCTAGGCTGTGTGTTCCATAGTTCAGTGTTTGTAAGGCTACTCTCTCCCCAGGAAGTTTTTTCAGCTATCCCACCCTGGGATTCAGTTTATTGGAATATTCTAAGTGATTTTTCTCTGCAAGTGAGAGATGATAGAAGTGGGGGGAGAAGGATAGCGATAGATCAGTGGTTTGAGCATTGGCCTGCTAAACTCAGGGTTGTAAGTTCAATCCTTGAGGAGGCCATTTAGGGATCTGGGGCAAAAATCTGTCTGGGGATTGGTCCTGCTTTGAGCAGGGGGTTGGACTAGATGACCTCCTAAGGTCCCTTCCAACCCTGATATTCTATGATTCTATGAGTCCCCTTGGCAACTGACGTTCTTTGACCACAGTGTGGCTGCAGAACAAACAGCAGGAACACTACATATCAGCCCTTGCTAATGTGCCCAAACACTTTCTTGGAAGGACCAGCTGCAGAAGCGAGAGTGAAGTTTACTCACCTCTCTGAGACTATCAAAAAGGATGATGAGTGAGTGATCATGCTGATGGTTGTTTGTATGACAAACAACTCTCCTCTCCTCCAACCGCTGGAGTAAAATTCCAGTTCATTTATCCACAAAGCACAGCCAGATGGTAGCAACTTCTGCTCACTACTGATCTGGACTGGATTTGAACTGATGAGTTTGAGATGAAAGGCTGCAAATTCCATTAATAAGCCTATCAGCAAGCCAGTGCCCCTAACTTACAGCTGTCCTGACAACCAGGTCTTCATTACTTCCTGCTCCTGGACCAAGGCCTGAGGACTGCACCTACTTCTGAGTGTGCAGTATACGGCCTGTGCTCGTGCAACTAGACCTTATGGTGTGTGCACACGACTAGGCAGACACTTCTCTGGCCATGTGGATGCACAGATCCCTAACTGCATCTGCACATGGAATATGTTCACACAACAGGAGGCATGCAAGCTGACACCTATTTCTTAAATAGCTACAGTCATTGTTCATGCCTCTGCTGTTTTAATAACAGCTATATTAGAATGATTAGTAAATGATTTTCCCTCCTCAGTTCTTATGATCTGCTTTCTCTCTGTGTCCTTTCCCTCTAAGATACTTGTCAAAGCTCTTTGTTCTTCTTCACCCTTTTCCCATTGTGCATAAAGTTGTCTTCTTCTTCGAGTGCTTGCCCCTGGAGTGGTGCCGCTATGGTGCCGGATATATACCCCTGCCGACCCAGCCGCCCTTCAGTTCCTTCTTACTGCCCGTGTCGGTCGCTAGAACAGTGGAGCGCAGCTTAGCTGACCTCCGCTTCCCTAGCTACTCGTAGTTCTTGTGTATATAGTTATATAGTTATAATCCTTATATATATAAATTTATATATACTTGTGTGTTTTTTCTTTACTTGCATAGTTAGTTTTTAATAGTTAGCGGGGTTCGGGGAGTAGCCCCTTCCCCGCAACCGGTGCTGGAGCCCATGCCCGGCTCACCGGTTCTTAGACCGTGCTTGGCCGACCTCCGGCCGTTGCTGACAGGAGATCCACATGACTCCTGTTTACGGTGCCTCGGGGGATCGCATTTCACAGCTAAGTGCCCCATTTGCAAGGCATTAAGCCGAGAACAAATCGAGCGGCACTTCATTTCAGCCTCCCACCTTCTGGCAACGAGTCGCTGGCTATCAGCGGCAGAAGCGCCTCCTCAGCACGCGGACCCACCGCATTGGCCGTTAACCGCACCGAAGTCGACTCGGCACTGCTTCCTTCTCTCTGAGGTTGAGGAAGCCCACGACTCCTCCGGCAGTGCCCGACAGCTCCCTGGCACGCCCGTGGTTGAGCTCCCTGCTCCTGCTGCTTCTGTGCCAACTTGCACCGCAAGCCAGAGAGCTCGTAAAGTCAGATCGCCTGCACCAACACCTGCAGAGGCACTGAGGACGCGGCACCGTTATTCTGGTCCCCGCGGGCCATCGGATCCAGTGCCTGGCTGCTCCCCGGCACACGCCGTGGTTGAGCCTCCTGCTCCTGCTGCTTCCGTGCCAACGGCACCTCAGCCAGAGAGCTCATCTAAGTCGGATCGCCCAGCACCGACACCTGCTGCGGCACCGACAACGCGGCACTGTCAATCCGGTCCCACAAGGGCCTGTCGATCCAGTGCCTGACTGCTCCCCGGCGCATGCCGTGGTCGAGCTCCCTCTCATTTGCTCCCGTGCGAACGGCACCGCAGACAGAGAGCCTGTCTAAGCTGATCGCCCAGCACCGACCTGCTGAGGCACTGGCAACGTCAGCACCGTCGATCCCGGTCCCACAAGGGCCGTCGAATCCGGTGCCTGCAGTCCCCCCGTAGCGCACTGTGTCAGCTTACTGTTCCCTCCACGCCGGAGACATTTCCAACGGCGAGGGATCTCATTGCCGTCGAGAGAGAATGCTGCTGAACCCCCGCACTGCCGTGCGTAATACAGTCTCTTGGCAAGCCACCTTGATACGACCATCTGTCAGCCGAGCAGAGCAGCACCATTCATGTGATCATGGTCCCGCAGACGCTCCAAGTCCCGTCGGTGCTCCCACTCCCGATGCCACTTGCAGATCCCGATGCTGTTCTCTTGGCACCGGTCACACTCGCCGCACAGATCGTGTCCCGTTCACCGACCCGATAATCTCAGCACCGTTCTGCTCCAGCACCGCCACGGCACTGTTGACTCCGTAGCCGCTCCAACTCGAGATCTCAGTCGACTCCCAGGCACCCTCTGGTTGCAGGTCGGATCTCGTTCAGGTACCAGTGCGCCTTCCGGTACCGGTCCCAGGTGCCGATGTTGGGCAAGGTCTGGTAGAGTCAGAGACTCTGCCCATGGTTTTCAGCACCTCCATGGCCATCCGGACATGCACAGTGTCTTCCCACGTGGAACTCTTATGCTCAGGACGCGATTCTGGTGTGCCCACCAACAACCTGAGAGCCATCAGGACCTCCTATGGAAGGTAGCACTCAATGCGGACTTCAGGCAGGAGGTCCGGAGGTAGGGGACCGGTAGTGGACATTCTATTGGCGGTGCCCCACTAGAGGAGCCCTACCTGTTTATTCGGACCGTCAGGCAATTCCGATACTCTATGGAGGGTAACATACTACTTGTCTGTCCATCTCCTCCTGCTCACTAGTATTCAGTTGGTTAAGAAAGGGAACAGCATGGCCAAAGGCGCCAGCCCGAAATCGAAGCGGGGCTAGGCGAATGACCCTACTCAGTCGCAAGGGTATTCTGCAGAGGGCTTATAGCCCTGCTTGGCAAATCAATAAGCCCTGCTTAGCCCTATAATGCATAACACCTGGAGACGGGGATAATATTAGAGCTTCTCCATCAAGTTCCCGCCAAGAGTTCAGCCGCCCTCTTGAGGAAGGAAAAGGCGGCCAGAGCTTCTCTCCAGGCCTCGTTACCACAGGAGCATCCTCATGGCTTCAGGTTTCAAACCTCCGGCTTTCATGACTTACCATTTGTTGGTAAAGGCCTCCTTTGCAGTGTAATCAACCCCAGGCTGCAAAGCCTGAAGGGCAACGGGTCTAATCCTCTCTCTGGCATGCATACGCCGACGACCTACTGCAGGCCTTCCGTCCCCAGCCACACCGCACACTCTGTGCCTAGCCACAGATAGGACTTTGCAGACAGCGTGGCTGAGGTGGGTCGAGTGACAGTCAGGACCCTAGAGGGCCAAATCGAGGCCCCTCGCAATCACGACCAGGGACCAAGACGAACTTTCGAAGGTGCGCCGCAGGGCGGCGGTACCGAGGTTACAAGCGGAATCCCACTCTACTTCCTGGGCGTGGTCCCAGTTAACTCAGTTCACTGTTCCCTACACTGGTGGAGTATGGGTACCACCTCCAATTTGTTCCAACCCTGTCCCTCTTCAGGGACTCCTCTCGGGTGCAATTCCTTACTATACAAGAAGGTGCAGCCGGCCCGATGGACGAAGGGAGTGCAATTACGTACCCCTTATTCCAATGCCCCGACTCGTACGGAAGTCTCAGACCTATCCGAGACGCTACGAGGGACTCAACATTTTAGTGATAATGTGAGTTCGCACATGGATCCGTGGGAACATTACTCCTGTCTTTAGATCACTGGAGACTGGTATGCGCCTCGTATGAAGACGAGTACTGTTCAACATTGCCATCTCCCTCCGCACAGGAGATACCTCCACTTTGCTAGCCACATCGGTACTCCTCCAGTTTATGGTACTAGCTGTTTGGCTTCTTCTACAGCCCCAACAGCATAACTCAATGTGTGTGGCCGTAGTCGCCACCCACCTCCGCCGAACTCGAATTATTGTTTCCGTATCTGGATGATTGGCTTATCTGAGGAGACTCCAAGCACCAAGTCATCTCAGCGTGTGGGCCTCGTCAAGGACCATTCACTAGTCGAAGCTAGATGATCAATTTGGAAACATCACTCGGTTCCCACAGAGGGTTAGATTTCTAGGGGCTATCTCTGGCTCCGGCCAGCCGATCTGCTTACCACAGCCACGTTCTAGGTGATGGCACGATCATCCGAGGTCTGCAATGCCCCAACAGACTTGGCTCGCACTTGCCTCGGTCTCTCAGGTCCCATGTGGCTGTGCTAGTTTGTAACCAAACAGCTAGCTCTGCCTCTGTCATGCTCAAGTTTGCTCAAATACTGGCGTACCGCCCGGACAGGGGCCCAATGTCACGATAGTCATCATTCCTCGAGCATCTAGGCTCCTAGAATGTGGCTAATCCCTCTTGGTGTGGGCAGGATGCCGCTAGCCCAGCCTACTGTCCCTGACGACGGATGCGTCATTCTCGCCAGGTGCTCACCTCAGTAACTCGAGCTTAAGACTCTGTGGTCTTCTCAGGAGCTCGTTCCACATCTGTGTCCAAAAATGGGAGCAGTCTGCCTGGCGTGCCAGGATTTCCAGCAGCAGCTGCGAGCCATGGCGCTCAGTTTACAGCCACACACGGCCATTGTACTATACATAAACAACCTGGGAGGGAGATGGTCCTCCTCCTTTTGTCAGGAGTCCATCCGTCTCGGACTTTTTCAAGTAGCCCACTCGATAAATCTTGGTAGCACCTTTTCCTTGGTGCTTCGATTAGCAGACTTTCCGTTCTGAGTGCTCGCCCTGCGTGATGTGATGCATTGCTGTTGTTATAACTGGCAGCCATAGCGGCGCCACACCATGGGGCGCCCTGCAACCACCGAGTGTTGCTAGGGTAAAAATCTTCCGCGACGAACGTGCACGCGCGCGCGCAACCGTTAACTGGATGATATGAGCACAACAATTCGAAGAACAACAGTTACAGAGGTGAGTACCCTTTTCCCCACCACCTGGAACAGCATTTTGAAGACATATGACCTTTCTGCTTTTTTGCAAAGGGACTTCATATCCCTTTACTGGGTGTCTTTAGATTCTCAGATTGTTTCACACACTCATAGATTTTAATACTTCTCCAACTGCTGCATGGGTCTAGTATAGGTTCGCCTGATGGTTCCCAAACTGGGCTTTGCTTGAAGCGTCACCCCTGCATCGCTGGTGCCTAGGGCCTTTCTTTAGCTGAGGATGTCTGGGATAAAACAGATTAGTTAGGTAGAGTTAATAGAACAGAAGTACTTTATATCTCCTTTTGACTGTAAAGGTTAACGAAGTTTCAGTAAGTCTGGCTGTCACTGACCGGAAACCAATCAGGGGACAAGGATCCTTGTCAAATCTTGAAGGGTAGGGAACGTTTCTGTCTGTTGTAGCTGTTAGTTTTTGGTTTGTTTTCTCTAGGTCTGAGAGTGACAGACACACAGACCAGGTTTCTCTCCAATCTCCCTGATAGCAGCCTCTATAATTCAGATAGTGAGTAAGTAGATAAAGCGAGTTAGCTATGTTTGTTTTCTTTATTTGCCAAATGTCATTTGGCTGGAAGGTTCAATTGTGCATGTTGCTGAAGGAGTTCAAATTTGATTTGCTGAAGATTTTAATTTGTACTTGAATACTTAGGTGGGAGGTTATTCCCAGTGCCCTATAGCGAAAAAGGCTCTGTATCTAATTACATCTTAAAGTTACAAAGATAATTTTACTGTTTTCTCCTCTCTGTAAATTTAATAAAGTTTCTTGTTTAAGGAACCTGAATGTTTTTTTTTCATTCTGGTGTTGAGAACGCCCGGGGACGCGGGTCTGGATTCACCAGGAGAATTGGTGGGGAGAAAGGAGGGGAGGGGTAAGAGGGCAAATTTCTCTCTGTGGTAGGATTCTGTCTTCTCTCAGGAAGAGTCTGGGGTGGGGGGAAAGAAAGGGGGAGGAAGGTTGCATTTTCCTCTGTTTAAGATTCAAGGACGTTTGAATCACAGTGATCTTCCAGCAGGTAACCCAGGAGGAAGTCTGGGAGAGGCCACGGTAGGGGGGGAAAGAGTTTACTTTCCTTGTGTTAAGATCCAGAGGGTCTGGGTCTTGGGGGGTCCCCGGGCAAGGTTTTGGGGGGACCAGAGTGTACCAGGCACTGGAATTCCTGGTTGGTGGCAGCGCTACAGGTCCTAAGCTGGTAATTAAGCCTAGAGGAATTCATGCTGGTACCCCATCTCTCGGACACTAAGGTTCAGAGTGGGGAATTGTACCATGACAGAGGACTTCAAATAGTCCCTCTTTGTTGTTAAGTACAGTGAATCCAAAGTGATTTCTATACATTCTGGATCTGTGTTGTCACTGGAATAAGTCACCAAGGTGGCCAATCTTCACCTTGGCCTCTTTACCTCTACGTTGTGGCCTGCCTCCCGCCTGCTGTCTGCTTTATTGCCTTGTAGACTGCAAGCCACTGGGGCAGGGCTTGGGCTGTGTTTTACATGTGAGAGGTGCTAGAACATTGCAAGCTCTCATGGATGTAGTAGCACTAGCAGCTGTAATGAAATTAGCCTGAACGTGACATAGGAAAATCTTTGACCTCTTCAGCCGTATTTGACTCACCTCTCAGAAACCTGGATGCTTCAAGTCCTCGCTGGGCCCCACTCCTGTGACCCCTGCCTCTCTGTGGGGAAAGAGGGGACTCCATCTGCTCCTGAGGGGAGTCAGGAGCCAGAAGTTCCAGGAGTTAGAAGGGAGCCCTGCAGTGCCACTCATGCCTTTGGGGTGTGCTTGTGTTGCAGGGGTGGGGTATGATGTGGGGGTGGATCTGCAGGACTAAGTGTGTCTAGGGCTCCAGATTGCCTTATCCAGCCCCGCCTGCTACTCCCCAGCTCTGCTTCCTGTGCCTCTTGGGTGCATGGTAAAATGTAAGTTACATCCACATTCCTTGTTCTAAAAGGCCAAGACACTGACTCCCGATAAGTCACATTCTGCCTGAATCTTTAATTTAAGTAGGACCCTGGGGACACATCTGCAACATACCAAATCGTAAAAATTAGGGCCTATTCCCCACCCTAGGGTCTAGCGCAGGTTTGGCTCTGACAGGCTGTCTTCCATCACTTTACCCAAGCACTAGCCCAGTTTTAAAGGGCCCAGTGGTCATAGCAGTTCTTGCACGTCAGGCTCAGTTTAACTAATTCACTTGTAAGATTTCCCTGGATTTCTGAGTTCTGTGATCATGCCCCTGTTATAACCCCTCTGGTGTGAAGGCTAACCCTTTTTATCTCATCCTGTGTGTCTGGATGCCTGTTAGGTGTCCTGTGAACCCGGGCCTAAAGAGGCAGAGCATTGGCAGGTTCGATCCTCCAAGGGAGGGTGCACCCCACACATTCAGCAGCCAGCAAACAGCCAGCATTATCTGATGCTCACAGCCTCGGAGGCGCCGCTGTAACACAGCTCCACTCTGTCAGCAGCACCACCAGAGCAGAACGAAAGTCAGGGATACCAGAGAGAGAGCGTGAGGGAGAACGTAAGCACAAAGAATGCTGGCAGGGAAGAAACACTGAGGCCTTGCTGTGCAGCTCCCAGACAATAGGAAGTGGAGGCTTCTCCCCTTTGCATGGTCGTAGGCTTTTAGCATTCCACAAATCCTGCTGCCATGAATGGGGGAAGGGGAGAAGGTTAACTTCTAATGTGGTTGTTATCAAATAACAGGCTTTTATGCTGAGCATTTCTTTCTGTCCTTGATGACAGCTGCTAAAAGACTACTACGCTCAGGTGGTGCCGCTCATTCTTCTGGCTCCTGCTCTTTTAGTGAATGTTTCAGAAGCTTCTTCCATGGGAATGATGGCTGTATTTATGATTTTTAAATTAGTAAGAGATGAATTTGATGCTCCTGAAATGGAAGGGGATAAAGCACAGGTCAGGGAGCAGCAGGCTTTGTGCAGGGAACCAGCTCTGCCAGGCATCCTCAGCCTCTCTCACAGGTCCCTCCTCCTGCTATTCCAGACCGGGTTTTTCCTAAACTGAGATTTACAATTATTATTTTTTATTGCAGAATATTGGTTTTGCAGTAGCTCCCAGGGCCTCCCACAAGAAATGGGGCACCATGGTGCTGTGCTAATGTATGTGAAGACATGGTTCCTGCCCCAAAGAGCTCACAATCTCTGCTAAATTGTGCCCCGTTTTGGTGCTTTTCTCAGACAAATCCTCATCATAGTCATGCTGCCCTAGGGCAGCGGTGTTGCAATGGATCAGCGTGTTAGCTTTTCATTGAAAAACGGTCAGTGTTCAAATTCGAACTGGGTCCCAATGAGCCAGGGGGCTTGACTGTCTTATTTCAGTCAGTAGTGGCTGTTTGCCTATGTTCCCTAACAACACACAATGGTAGGGTCTGCGCGGAAGAAGCCCAGCGCTGAAATAGCAGGGGGTGCAGCAGCTCAAGACTGAAGTGCCCTGGCAGATCAGTGTGAGGGGAAGACAAAGTGGGTGTTCTCTATTCACTCGCAGGAGCACTAGAGTCAAAAACCAACAACACACACAATATTGTCTGACCTCAAAAATCTGCTCCCTGCATACAAGGGAAACCTCACTGGCCAAAACTTATCATAACTATCCGTGATATCAGCGTTAGTGAGGGATTCCAGTTCAGGGCTCCTTCCTAAGGGTGTATACGCTTTCTTTAGTGACTCCAACAGTTGTCACTCAGGAAGAAATCTTTATGGGGTACCTGAAAGCAACTATCTCCAAGCAGAAGGCACTGTGGCCTATGACTCAGTGACTTCTCAGCATGATGTAGAAGGTGCGGGGACAGAGTAACGTTTAAGGCATTGGATATTAATGAAAATTAAAATTGATAAAACTATCAGGAAAGTTTTGCAGCAAGCAGTGGGCTGTTAAAATGTCTCTGCAAATTCTGGCCCTGTGAGCTGTGTTGGAAAAGCTGACGTGAGTGAGTTTGATGGGCCTCACCTCAGTCTTTCACATATAAACTCAGGACACATGATGACTTAGTAGAATAGGCATTGGCTGTGTTCACGGGAGGCCTGGTGGGGACTGAGCTGCTGTGAAGATTGAAGCCCCTTGCACCCTAGGACAGGGTGGTCCCTCCAAGTCATTAAAGGGGCAACAATGGGGCAGGAAATAAAGGGGCCTATTGATAAAGTAAAAGGGTCTCAGTTTTCATCCTTCTCTCTGAAGCTGACTTGCCCTCCATCCTTTCCCAGCCCCCTGCTTGCATCCCTGCCCAGCACGCTGCATGCACGTTGCATACCACCAATCATTCAGCTCCTCTCCCAGCGCCAAGACATTCTTCAGCACCAGGCTATTCTGTGGTGATGAAACAGCTACTCAGCCAGCTTCAGGCAAAAGACAGTGACCTTGTATCTCCCCTTTGAGTCTCCTGAAACTGCAGTTGAAAGACGAGGACAAGGTCAGTGACTCCTGCTGGCAGCTTTATTGATGGGGAGGAGCGAGGGCTAGTCTCCAGGTTTACATTTCAGCAGTAGTGCAGGATGTTCCCTAAGCTTCTACCTGGCTGAGGAAGGAACGCAGAGAAAGTGCAAACTAACTGACCGTTCTGAGAGTTAGAAATGCAGCTCAGCTGCCAAATTCCCCTCGGGATCCAAAATGTCCCCAGATTCTAGGGGGCTAGGGTTAGAGAGTGGGGCCAGCTAGAGAATTAGCATCTGGATCTGAATGTTCAGAGGCCAAGCTCCAGGGTGGGCTCCTCTTTGATGAATAAAGGATGCAGAAGTAAGGTCTGTAAAAATCCTTCACACCCCCACCCCCCATTTCCATTGTGCTTGACAGGCTCATCTGTTACACCTGATCATGACAGTCCCTTCTGGCCTTAGAGTCACACTGCCAGTCTCCCTTCCTCTAGTTTTCAGTAATCATGACATCATTCCTACTCCCCACTCCTGTCTGCAGCACCCAGCTCCTTGCCCTTTTAGGGCTTGTCTCCACTTACTGGTGGATCGACACTGCGGTGATGGATCCACCGGGGGTCCATTTAGCGAGTCTTCACTAGACCTGCTAAATCGACCACAGATCACTCTCCTGTCAACTCCGGTATTCCACCGAAACAAGAAGTGTAAGGTAAGTCAACGGCAGAGTTTCTCCCGTTGACCCAGCATGGTGTAGACACCACAATAAGTTGACCTAAGGTACATAGACTCCAGCTATATTATTCACATAGCTGGAGTTGCATAATTTAGGTGTACTTAAGCCTGTGGTATAGACCTGCCCTTAGATTCCAACATGTAGTCTTACCTCCATTGAACCTTCCTTCCTTCCATAGGTCCGACTATATCTCATCCTGCTCCAATGCCCATTGTTCCTCATGGTCTCTGAATATCTAGCTCCTTCCTGCCTTCAGATTTCCCTCGAGAGCTGGGAAGATAGGTGTTTACTTAGATAAGTTAGATGTCTTCAAGTCACCATGGCCTGATGAAATGCATCCTAGAATACTCAAGGAGCTGACTGAGGACCTATCTGAGCCATTAGTGATTATCTTTGAAAAGTCATGGAAGATGGGAGAGCTTCCAGAGGACTGGAAAAGGGAAAATATAGTGCCAATCTATCAAAAGGGGAATAAGAACAACCCAGGGAATTACAGACCAGTCAGCTTAACTTCTGTACCTGGAAAGATAATGGAGCAAATAATTAAATAATCCATTTGCAAACATCTAGAATATAAGGTGGTAAGTAACAGTTAGCATGGATTTGTCAAGAACAAATCATGTCAGACCAATCTGATAGCTTTCTTTGACAGGCTAACTAGTCTCATGGATGGGGGGAAGCAGTAGATGTGGTATATCTTGACTTTAGTAAAACTTTTGATACTGTTTCACATGACCTTCTCATAAACAAACTAGGGAAATGCAACCTAGATGGAACTACTATGAGTTCGGTGCAAAACTTGTTAGAAAACCGTTCCCAGAGAGTAGTTATCAGTGGTTCACAGTCATGCTGGAAGGACGTAACAAGTGGGGTCCTGCAGGGATCAATTCTGGGTCTGGTTTTGTTCAATATCTTCACCAATTATTTAGATAATGGCATAGAGAGTACACTTATAAAGTTCATGGAAGATACCACACTGAGAGGGGTTGCATGTGTTTGGGAGGAGAGGATTAAAATTCAAAATGATCTGGACAAACTGGAGAAATGGTCTGAAGCAAATAGGATGAAATTCAATATGTACAAATGCAAAGTACTCCATTAGGAAGGAACAATTAGTTGCATTCACAGAAAATGGGAAATGACTGCCTTGGAAGGAGTCTTGTGGAAAGGGATCTGGGGGTCATAGTGGACCATAAGCTAAATATGAGTCAACAGTGTAACAGTGTTACAAAAAAAGCAAACATCATTTTGGGATGTATTAGCAGGAGTGTTGTAAGCAAGACATGAAAAGTAATTCTTCTGCTATACTCTGCACTGGTTAGGCTTCAGCTGGAGAATTGTGTCCAGTTCTGAGTGCCATAGGAAGGATGTGGACAAATTGGAGAAAATCCGGAGAAGAGTGATACAAATGATTAAAGGTCTAGAAAACATAACCCATGAGGGAAGACTGAAAAAACTGGGTTTGTTTAGTCTGGAAAAGAGAAGGCTGAGAGGTGACATAACAGTTTTCAAGTATGTAAAAGGTTGTTATAAAGAGGAGAGAGAAAAATTGTTTTTCTTAACCTCTGAGGATAGGACAAGAAGCAATGGGCTTAAATTGCAGCAAGGGAGGTTTAAGTTGGACATTAAGAGAAACTTCCTAACTGTCAGAGTGGTTAAATACTGGAATAAATTGCCTAGGAGGGTTGTGGAATCTCCGTCATTGGAGATTTTTAAGAGCAGGTATCATAAGCCTAACTCCCAACTCTGGACCTTAGCGTCCGGAAATCTGGGTGCCTAGCATGAACCCTTCTAAACTTAATTACCAGCTTAGCTTTGATCTCGCTGCCACCATCCAAAAATTCCAGGGTTTTGGCCCACTCTGGTCTCCCCGAAGCCCTGAGTCTTACCGCAAAGGGAAATAACCCACTTCCCTTCCCCCTCTCTCTCCCACCCAGACTTTCCTGTCTGGGCTAACCTGAGAGTACTGATGCAATCTCTTTACATCAC
>NC_133776.1:80533197-80593705 GCF_003597395.2 Chelonoidis abingdonii
AAAGACTCAGACCCCAAAAATTCCCTCCCTGACTTTGAAAAATCCAGTTTCCTGATTGATCCTCTGGTCAGGTGTTTGGTTCCCTTTGTTAACCCTTTACAGGTAAAACAAACATTAACCCTTAGCTATCTGTTTATGACAGCAGGTTAGACAAACACCTGTTAGAAATGGTCTGATAATGAGGCAGGGGACTGGACTAGATGACCTTTCAAGATCTCTTCCAGTCCTATAATTCTATGATTCAGCCCTGCTCCCTCAAACCTCTCTGACCGGCCAGGACAGCAGGTGGAAATGGGATGCTGCTGCCTGCCTCTGATCTAACCCATGCCAGCCCAGGATGAGCTATGTACAGTGGTCAGTAACGCCAGCTGGCTCTTCTCCCTTAGTACATTCTTGCAGGTACTTTACGTTGTAGATTGAAAGTGAGTGATAAGGGGAAATGGCATCTAGTTTCCTCTTTTAAATCAACTTGGGCAAATATTACTAATACTCCACCTCACACAACCATTGTTTTTTTATGGGTTGGCCCCAGTCCCATGCGGGGATCTAGGGAACTTTACAGCTGGCCTCTCCCACCCCTCCACTTGGTAGGAAGACAGAATCTGTGGCCTAATCAGGAAAGGGATCAAAGACTCAAGCTTGATTACATGACTTGCCTAGGGTTTTGGAGCATGTCAATGGCAGAGTTGGAAATAGAGGCCAGGAGTCCCTTTCCAGCATGGATCCTCCCACAGAAGTGTTCCATACTCACTCTTATGGCTTCTCTTGAGGAAAGGTTATTGGCACTGGCCTGCCACCCACATCAGCTAGCTCCTGGGGTTCCAGCAACCTGTGAGTGTGAGTTCCCAGCAGCCCAACACTACCAGCTGCACCTAGTTGCCATCTGCATTCACCAGCACTGAGTTGGTTTTGCTGCACAGACACTAGGGAAGACTTGTGCATTTGTGAAGTACAGTCGTCGTGTTGCCTTGTAGGATCACGGGGAACTGAGAGATTGTGGGATTTGAACCCTGTAGGTGAGTAGCTCGCTTAGCAAAGGGAATGCTGGAGGCACTGGTACTTCTTTGGGACAAATCACCTGTTAGCTGTCACTAAGGATGCTTTTGGGAGAGCTCATCTCTTCAGTTACAAAAGCTGCTGGAGCAAATGACGGAGCGATGTTGGGTGAAAGAGCATGTTGCCTGGATATTTTCATCACAGGGCGTTCTAGGTGAGATAGCCCAAGAAAGGCTTCAGCCACAGGGGAGAGCCAAGTAAATGCTCTCCTGAAGTTAATATAAGCCAACATTTCAAGTTTTCACCTCTTCCTTCCCCTTATTTTGTCTTAGAATAATTTGCTCCTGGTATTTTTCTCCTCACAGGCTTGTTTTTGGGCTACAAGAGAATGATGGGTTGTGATCTAACAAGCTAAGCAGGGGCTGGGTCAGCCCAGCATCGGGATGGAAGGCCAGCAGGCAGCATCCAAGGAGCTACGGGCAGTGGTGGTGGTGGGTCAGTAGGTGGTGCTTTGTTCTCTAAGTCCAAATTAAACCAAGGCCTCAGTGCGGTGCTAGGTGTGTTATGCTGCTGAAAGTGCTGGCTTTTGGATCTAGTGGAAAATTAGGGTTTTGCCTAGCTGTGGCCATTTAAAGAACCCATGCAACTTTACCCCAGAGCAGGCCAAGTTCCAGTTTGAGAAACGCCTTTCTCTCTCCTTCAGTCCCCCTTTCTTTACTTTCTGCCCTAAGCTGTTTGCTATGTGCTGTTAGGAGTGGGCCACAGAGCTGGGTGAATTGATTGTTGGGTAGGTATATCATGTAAAGTGAGCTGCAATGAAAGAGGCCATGTATCTGTAGCAGTCTTATTACTGGTAGGATCCTGGGCTGGAATTTACCCTAAAGTGGGATCACTCACCTCATTATGGTATCACTGAATAGGAATTCTCTAGAACGGGACTTCCCTCACTGAAGTTACCAGTTAATATCTATCAGACAGATGCAAGCATGGACACTGCACTGACAAAGGCTTGGAAACTAAAATGCTGCTTTCAATAAAATCCTGCTTCAAAGCATTACCACAGCTCCAGTGATGAAATAAGAACTCGACTGTCTGTAACAGTTTTAAATCCATCACAGGGAGATTAAATTCTAAAGGGATTTTAGCTTTCAATATAAACAGCAGACTCTTAAGTACCTCTTCATTTTCCGCATTTGGAAAAGACACAGAAAGGTCTAAAATCCTCCAAAAGCCCTCAGTATTATTCCAGCCCTGAGCAGGGATGGGCTAAGTGTTCTACAGCCTGTGGTGGTTTTGTACTGTGGATAAACAGCCCCAGTGGACTAGGATGCCAGGAACCTCCCACCTCATATCCAGGTTTTTAGCTAGAGATGGGCCTGAGCCAGCACTCTAGCTCAAATATCACTGAGCATAAGGGGTGTTTGGAATCCAAATCCAAAGCTGGAGCCTACTTTTGCAACGAGCCTCATATCTTTATAATGGTCTAATGCAATTCCCCATGTCTGAACCTTGGGGAATCTGAGATCTGGATGGTTCCTGGATAGCTTGAGTCTCTCTCTAGTCTGAACCCCAATTTCTAGCAGGGCAAGGCATTGTCTATGACAGTCCCTCAGTAATTCTCAGTTAGACTAGAGATGTTAAAAAATGCTTCTAAAATTCCAGTGCAGGATAACTGGCAGAGAAAAACTGTGTGAGGTGCATTACTGAGGGGGTTCGGAGCCACCTGATGCTCACTTAAAGGAATCAGAGGTCACTGGGGGATGGAGGGAAGGATGGCTGAGACGGATGGAGAATGAAACATGGAGCTTTTCATCTCTAGGCTACTAGTTAAAATTGAAGCTGGTGTCTGCAAGGAAATGAAATTAGGTTGGTCTCAGCCCATCTCCTAGCGAGCAGTGTCCACATCACAAAACATACTGCACTAATTGGCCCCCATGTAGGCCATCTGGGAGAGAAGCCAATGACTGAACAGGCCATGGAGCCAAGGGATCCATTCTGGATAGAGCAGAGGGACATTGGCTGAGAACATTGTGCAGACAGCTTGGACTATTGCTCTCCATGCTGTATCTCAGTCCTCTGTCTGCAGGGATGCAGAGGGACAGCTGCTCAGGCAGCAGCTCATTGCAAGCACGATGGAGTCACCTGTGCTCTCAAATAGAGAAGCTATCCAGTGAAGCCTACTTGTGTTTGCTCCACCTGCCATTTGGGTTGTTTTAGCATCTTTCTATAACTGCAGTGTTGCCAAATCTTGCAACACTGGAGATATTTGATGTTTCTATTAAAGCCTCAGCTTCTGGAGCCAAGAGATTGCATGGGAATCTCAGCCTTTGCTACCAAAAAAGAAAAAATTCCTGTTGTGGTGCAGACAAACTTGAAAATGTGAAGTGAGACACCCTAAAGTTTCAAGTGTCAGAGGGTTAGCCACTACATTCATCTGACGAAGTGGGTATTCACCCACGAAAGCTCACGATCCAAAACATCTGTTAGTCTATAAGGTGCCACAGGATTCTCTGCTGCTCCTAAAGTTTCAGAAACTCACATTGTACTTTAATTCATTTTTTTAAAATCTGGTGATTTTTAAGCCAATCTTGTAAATTTGGGGGGGGGGGGTCTGATTAATAATTTTTGAGTACTAGGAGCTGGCAATGCTGAAATGTTTTAACAGTAGCTTTTTATTAGTTTTCACTTGCTCTTTGTGTCAGGCAAGGCTGAAACAATCAAACCTTGGCCAGATAGTGAAACACTTCTCCTTTTCTGCCATTGGTTTTGGATTGAAAGGAACCTCCGGCCTACATGTCTCTAGCCCCCTCCCATCCTCAAAGCAGGAAATTCCCAGCTGAAGTGTAGTTAGTAAGCGTATTAACTGGCTGAGATGACTGGACTGAATTCCTTGACTAACCACACCTGGAACAGAACTGGGAGGTCCCCAGAACCTTGAGGGCAAAAAACACATCAGATACCAATAGCATTACAGCTGTAATCCTGGAACTGCGTACAGGAGTGAGGGTGGGGGGACGGGAAGGGTGCTATCAGAGTTATAAGGAGGGATGCAGATGAATACAGGAGCTCAGTATGGAATGCTGGAAGAGCAACTCGGATTGTTTCCTTGCTTACCCAAGCTAAAGCGTCCTGTCCTGTACATGTGTGGGAGGCAGCACTAGCCAGGAACCAGATGATCTCTGGTGATCTGGCTGCTATTCTGTTTGGAAATTTCTCCTGCTGGTTGGATGCTTCTCTTGCTGGCACCAGACTGGGCCAGACTGCTTAGGCCATGATGAGACACCGGCCTCCAGCCAAATTCCTTCCCTGTCTCTTTGTCTTTGTTTGGGCATGGCGTTGGCTGGAAACCAAGGTCTGGGTGTGTCAGCTCCATGATGTCTGGGGTCGATTCAGTCAGACTACTACTGTCTAGTCACCTCCTGCCTCCAGCTACATACTCATGAACGGAGGTTGGTGACTGGGTTTCCTCATGGATTATCTGCATGGGACAACCCCTGCATCACAGCCTCCAAGCCGGAAAGATTCCAGCCATTACACCCCAAGGCAGAGACACCTTAGTACTTACTGTGTCACCTTCCATCTTGGGATGTGAGCTGCTTCTCACCTACTCAGTTATCAAGACTGGAGAGAGGTCCACTTGATTTTGGAGAAAAAGATAACGGTGAGCAGTGTTGGTATCTGATTCTCGCCTATCGTTAGACTGGCCCATGATGATGTTGAGTGAGGTCGCACCAAGAAGTTCCACACTTGAAAGGAGTATTTTCAGGAAGTGATGTCAGGGTTTTGATTGGCTGTTGCTATAAGTGATGCCAACTTTTGTAATCATATTTTGGGAGTAGTCATTCCCCAAATACTCTCCTTCTAAATGGTGTGTTTGGACCAAAAGCTGGTTAGTCATTTGTTGAGTTCCCAGAGGCCATTTGGTATTCATGCCAGGCTCAGATTTCTCTTTTCTTCTTAGGACCTTCACCCAGAGTCCAAGGGACACACACACCCATTCTAGGCTCTTCTGTGTCTTTTTCCAAGTGTCTGAATAGTCTAAGCAAAATCTCGACTTGTTCCACACTAGAATCACGTAGCTCCTTCTTTCCCTTGTGCCTATTCTTGGGCAATATATGGAAAGCATTCTGCCAGCAGAACAAGTGTGGTTATGAAGTGCTGCAGCCTTATTTATCCCCCGTGTGGAAGCTGGCACACTCTCAGTGAATTGGAGGGAGTTTTGGTGGCATGATAGGTGCACAGAGTATGGCACGTTCTACCTGGGCACCCCTCAGACAGATGGGAACTGGAGTTGCTGTCATGCACTTAGTGCCCATGGGAACATTGCTGCAATTTGTCCTAAGCACCAACCTGCAGTATTTCTTTTCTGCGCTTTGATCCCTGGCTGGAAATTGTTACAGTTCAAACATTCATTCTGGGTTTGTTTTTTTACCTACCAAATTGAAAACTAAAAACAAAGCCCAGCTGCAGTCTGTTCTGGTCTGCAGGTCCATCTGGCGTTTCAACCATACTCATCACCTTTGCACCTAGGTGCCATTATATATAAAGGCTCTTCTTGTAGTGCTTCAGCCCTTGAAGAAATTCAGAACACTGGTGGGAGTAAAAACCAGTTCTCATGAGGTGTCTAGGCTAACATGCTTCCCATATATTTCAGATGGGCATCTCGGTCTCTGGGAGGCTAATCCCAACCCAGCAATCTGTGCATTGCCAGCTACGGTATGGGGTTCAGTGCCAGATACCTCCAGTTTTCTGTTGCTGTCATGTTTCTGGCAGAGAGGGCGTTTTGAGGAATGGTTAAGTGAGGCCAACGGGCTGGTGGGCGTCTTCTTTACTCACCTTTATCTGTGAGGAGCCAGGGCTCCCTCCTGCCCTGTTGCAAAGTGGGTTACAACATGCAGGATCTTGGTGGGCAGTGGGCTAACAGAAATGCTGCTGTTAAAGTGAATCTTCAAAAAAAAAAAAGCAAAAAAAAAAGCAATACATTGTGTATGAACAAAGAAACGAACCACTGAAACAGTAACAACGTGAATATTAAATACTTGCTCTGAAATCCCCTTTTGTGTAGCTTGTTCCACTTATTTGCTCATAAAACCAGTTACAAAGAACAACTGTTTGGTCATGTAAAATCTTGCACCGATGGCCAAAGTCCAAGTCAGAACTGCCCCCAAGCAGCCTTGCCCCAGATGCCTTGACTTCCTGGGGAAGCTTTTTCTTCTTGGGTATGTTCCAGGCTGGAAGCGCCTCTTTAGTTTTGGCGGAGTTCAGAGTTTTTTGTCTCTCTAGCCTGCACTGGGTGGGCATGGAAAGAGAGGGTGAATTGAGCCAGACCTCAATAATGGAATGTGGGGGTGGGAGGACAAATTCATCTCATGGTAAGATTGAACAAAGCCCAGGTCTGCTGAGGGAGGCTGCCTCAGAGGTCAGTTCCTTGTCCATACAGCTTTTAGAGGAATGGGTCTCAACTGGTGCCTGAGGCCCCTTCTCCTACAGATCGACTCTGGCACCATGCCACTTGAGAAACCCCTGTTAAGGGAAATCCCAGGTAGCAAGTTAATCTGTCTTTATGGCCCTTTTGTGCAGCAGGGCGTTGCCCAAGAGGGCACAGTGTTGCAAAGAACCAGACCCCTTGTGACTAGAATGCCCAGTCACAGAGTGAGAATAACAAGAGTGAACAGATGTGGTGGACACAGCTGGGAGCTACCCACGTGCGTGTGAATTTCAGCTTGAAACAGTTTCTGGGCAATTATGAAGAGCAAACAAATTAGTGAGGAATCAAAGTGTGTTCGTGAACAATTCACAAATTGGGGGGAAGGGGCAAAAGTCCTTGAATAAATTGTTTGGTAAAAATAGTTTGCCTAGTTCTAATAACGAGCGACAAACACAGTCAAGAGAAAACAAGGACAATGCATCACAAGTTTTACTTTGTTCATTTATTTGACAAGTGTGGCTAAGTTTTAATTATTCATGATTATACTTAGTAATGTGCTAGCACATGTTCTGAAGAATACTTTAGTTTCAGTAATCTGAGACCTCACTAAAGCACTGTCCCAGCTATTCCGTCTTTGCTGCACAGCAGGGAAGAGATGGAGGTTTTGTCCATGCAAATCTTGGTGTGTGGGAATTAGTGAAGTACGAATGAGATCTCCCTGTGTGTGCAAGCCAGGTAAGGAAACGTGGGGTTTGAAAATATAGGATTGTGAACTTCACAGTATGCCTTTAATCTTTGTCACTTCACTTTCCAAATCCCAGAAGTGCTGAATTATTAAGTCTAAAGTTCCAAAATAAACTCACACTCAGAAGATTATTTCCATATCATTTGAAATTTCCTGCTCTAATAATTCCTGCGCTGTATGCGTGTCTCTTGTCCTAACCGTGTTTTGAAAGGCCAAGCCCAGCTTTAGGGCTGAGTAGATTCCCCCCCAGCATGGGCTTGCCTCCCTTCTTCCTCCCAGCTTCATCCCCCAAACTGATGACTTCTTAATTATTGAGCAGGATAATTAGCTTGTGGAACCAGACAGAGTCTCCTCCAAACTCATTTCACACAGGAGGGATTGGACTGATTTCCTAAGGGTCTCAGCTGCCAAACTTAATTCAAAATAATTTAACAGAAAAGTTCTGTAATGTTTCAAACAGGTAAATGCAATAAAATCAAGAATAGGCAAGGGCACTTTAGAAATGCCACTGAAGAATGGAGGCTGAGCTCAGCAATGTGCATGCTGCACACGTGCTCGCTGGATGAAGACCGCCAGCAGCTAACCCTGCTAAAGGGTTAATGCTGGTAGATTATATTAATGGTGGATGTGCTCTTGCCAGGCAGATAACAGGGGAATTTAGAAAGCATCACACCTTGCTCCTCACCCACTGGTATCACTGAAACCTTCCGCTCACTTGCAGGCTTTGCAAAGTCTTGGAGACTGACCTCCTTTGTGTATCACCAGAACAGAGACTGCATAGGCAGCAGCAGGGCTAGGTCAGGCTCCAGGCCCAGTCAGTGTATGGCATCTCTGCTGAGACTGCCAACATTGGAACACTAGTGCGCCACATAACACTCCGTAGGAGATGGGGTCACTTGTTTGCTAAGAACTGGACTGAAACCCACCAGCTCTTTCAGGCCAGCTATCAGACAAGAATGACTTTCCGTCACTTCCAACTTGAACCAGCAGGCTAAGTGGTGAGCACAGTAAGGGATCTGGGCAGGCACAGGACTGGGCACAGAGAGGGATCCGGGCACGTGAAGGGCCGGCACAGCAAGGGATTGGAATGGGCCCAAGCCTGGATCCAGCAAAGTTGCAGGGGTAGGCACAGACATGGATCCTGGGGGCACAGGGGTTGGCACGGTGAGTATGCAGGCCGGGGTCAGCTCAGCGAGGGATCCTGGGGGAAGGATGCAGTGGTGAGCACAGGGATGGATGCAGGAAGGGATTGGAGGGAGGCAGGGGAGATGCAGTGCTAGGCATACCGAGGGATTTGACACAGACAGGGATATTTCTTACCAGGAAAAGGAGAAAAATGCTTTTGCTTCCTGGATTTTGATTTTTTTCCCCCTGCAGTAATTGGAGGACAGAAATAAAATACCAAATTATTAACTCTAATTACACCCAGAATTACTTCAATAACAGCATAATTTCACAGATGACTGCTGAGAAGACAATACACAGGGATAAAAGGAGGCAGGGAATCCGCTTCCACCACAGGAATGTTTGCAATTTATTATTTTCGCATTAGCCCTTCTTTTTCAGTTTCCCCATATTTTCCTTAGGGGCGATTGAATTTCAAACAGTGCGAAGCAACACCCCAACGTATGTTTGTTTCTCTGGAATTTGCCAACCTCTTGTGGCTTTAAAGTTGAGCTGGAAATCTTATGAGAATGGGCCCACTTTAGAGAAGAACAAAAATGCCAGAACTTTCTGCTTCTACCCAGGCCCAGAGAGACTCATCTGTCCGGCTGTTTGTAGCCCTGGAACTACAGTGACCTGGTGGAGGCAGATGGCACTAACCCAAACTTTTTGGAAGCACACAAAGGGCTGCTGACAAAGGCGGCAAAATATTTGCTTCAACACTCCAAATATAAGCTTTGATGTTTTTTGTTGCAAATTCAAAATTGAGCCCATTCAAAACGGGTCCCATTTTTGCAAACTTCATTTTATAATTAGGTCATAGTTCAGTTTTTTTTCACTGCAGGCACTGGTAATTTTCATTGATTTCTTACATTTCTACAGACAAGTTCCCATAGTTTTGGAGCGATTTTGCAAAAATTGCAAAATGTTGGACACACAAGAAGAGGGGAGATTAAGTGGTGGAAAATGTCATGAATAATTGTCCATAGTCTCACAGGACCCCAGTTCTAGAGAATGGCTTTGGTTTGTGCTTCGACAGAGAGTTGAGTCAATTTATTTTATTATTTGCAGGCTTGTTTCCTCATCCCATCTTCACTGGGCTTTGTCCCAGCCAGGCTGTCATATGGCTTTTTCTCCTGGAATGAAGAGGAAAATGCCACCAGAAAAGACATTCTCAACTACTGCAGAATTTTAGGAAGTGCCCAATGTCCTCTCCCATTGGAACCGTTGTCAAAAGGTTGATCTTCCTCAAGCCCCCAGTGTCATTAATGATTCCTCTCGTGGTGTGGTCTGAAGCCTGAGAGTTCAAGCCCTGGACCCGAACGTGGGCTTGTCTCCATCAATTTAGTTCAGTGCTGGCTTGCACCATCTTGACTCCAGTGGCGGTTAAATATGCCAGGCCCTTTCCTGGATGGTTTAGAGGAAATAATCCTACTTCGTGCCTAACACTCCCTTTCTCAATAAAATGGTACCCAGCACCTGAGACCACGTGCATGCCGCTGCTAGGCCCAGAACAGTGGCTGTGTTCACCCCGAGAGTCACTCATTGCACAGTGTGATTTGTTGCTTTACAAAGCATGCTGGGCCACCCACATGGTGCCATCTGGGCACAAACAGGATGAGTGTGTCACTGAATGTAGCAGATACCCTGCAATTTTGCATGGTTTTGCACACCTGCATCAGTGTGAGGAGATGCAGTTGGTTCGCTGCAAACAAGCTGAGGTGCCAGTGTACGTGGAAAATAATCGATTTCACATTGCTCTTAAAATAGCTCTTTGCTTCCTGGTCATGCTGAAGGTATGTCACCAGGGAGAGGGTAGCCCAGCAAGAGCAGTGCTCCCTTTGTAGCAACCCCTCCACCTGGTTACCTTCTTTAAGGCCAGTCTGCTCACAGGTTTTGATGGACAGGTCTGGGTTCTTCTGAATCCCACCACCCACTTAGCAGGGTGTATCTTCTTTATTTTTTCCAATTAATTTATTCAGCGGTGCCTCCACCCCTCTCTCGCTCCTTCCTGGCAGGGTCACCAAGGCATCTTGGGAGAAAAATTCTAACCACAGAGTAATCCCCACTTACTTGCCAGATAGTTGGAGACTTCCAAGAAATAACACAAATACATACATTATATTTAACACAATAATTATATTAAACAGGAGACAAATATAACATAACAGAGTAGCACTATTGTTAGGTTCGCCGGTGCCCATGCTGACTTTCCCCAGTCACGTGACTTGAGGTAGCAAATGTGATTAGTGTCCCGTTGATATACGTACTTTTTGGGACCCTTGATGACCTGTGACCACGATATCTTCTCTGCAGTGGTTTAGCAATGCGGCTGACTGGGTTCAGTACAGTCCAAAGGACTCACAAATGGGAGAAGGTGGTAAATCCCTCCACAGGTTTAATATGCGGCTGGTTATAAAATCCCCAAACCCTCACTCCCTGCCTTGAGGACACAGTTCAGGTAGTAGGGAGTCCCCAAAACAAATTCATTGACTGACTGACTAAAATATGGTGCACTCACAAACTCCATGAATTATCCTTAGTTCAGAGATGACTCTGGACTCCTCAGTCACTGCAGAGGGGCTGATCTCTGCTGGCAGGGATCCTCCTCAGGCAGGAATCAGGCTGCCTCGGTCCCAGGATTTCCCCTCACCACAAAGGGGTGCAAGGCTGAAGGTGTACTGAAATCCAAACTGTAGTCTCCTAGCCCAGCATCCAGACACACACACAGCAGCCCTGAACTAGCAGACAGAGCAGAGCTGACCATGTGGTAACTGGTCTCACCTAGGGAGCTGGAGGGCTAACTCGGCCTGGCTGGGAAAGTTTCCCAGCAAAACTCTACAAACTGGGAGTCACCAATGGAGAAGGAAAAACCCAGCTGAGGGATCTTGTTTTCAGGCCCCTAGAGGCCAGTTCTCAGAGGGAAACCTGCATGCAGGCCTGGGACTTACTAACTCCCCACACAGCCAGTCCTGTCCTTGACCTGGCTGGCTGGCTCCACACTGACTCCAAAATGGCTTCTCCCCTTTCCTGAACTTCCTGGAAGGGGCATCTCACTCCCTATTTGTTGCCGGGCAGACTCTGAGTTTGCCTTGGCTCCCCCTCCCTGAGCTGCCAGCAGACAGAGCCCCAGGAATCTAGGTAATCTCCTTGGGGGGTTACACCTACTTAGTGACTCTGTATCTGAGCCACAGCCCCCAGGCTCTGAGGTTGCATCCTGCAACTGTGCGGAAGCACTAAATCCAAGGGGGTGGGCAGGAATGAAAAATGCACTTTACACTGGAATGTGACCAGCCTGGGTAACTAAAACCAGAAGGCACAGGAGGCAGCCAGTGGCAAGTGCACAGCTGGCAAGCAGCTAGTCATGCTGGCATGTCCAGAGAGCTGACCTGCCAAAAGTCTCTTAGTGCTGCAAACAAGAAACCACCCACACGTGCTGACTTGGAAAGCAGCGTTTCTTCTTTCTTTCCGCTCTGTGCATTTGGGCTGCAGGCCTGGGAGCCCTGATCTGCTTCAGTGGAAAGAGCAATTTTAGCTTAGGGCTGAACAGCTAAGGGTGTGTGGCAAGGCATGGTTTGGGGGTGGGAGGTGAATGGCACAGCTGGAGGGACATGATCATCACTGGGATCAGGAGGTGAGTGCTGAGCAGGCAAAGCCGCAGAAGTGGGTAACACAGGGTGCTTAATTACCCAATAGTAGCTCATAGGGAGCCCCATTTTGCCCACTGATAGAGGGACCTGGCTCAGCTTCCTCCTGACAGTGGGACTGGAGCAGAAGACAAGTCATGTTCCGCCCCTCCCTCTCTGGCAGTTTGGGTCTGTGGTAATGAGCAGAGATGGCTGCTATCTGAAAGTGGGCACTTGCCACTGAGAGATAATTGCAGGCGAGGGTAAAGGCATCCGACTGCAAGCAGGGTTAATGTCCACGCTGCCTGCAGCAGCACATTGTCCTCTCCTCCCATCAGCCCTAATTAAGTCACATGCAGGGAGGGGCAGTGCCTTTCCTCAGTCTCACTTCAGGCCTCTGGTTAGCAGCATGAGGAGGGCTAGTTTATGCCGTATTCTAACCCCATGGACATCGTCAGGGGCTCCTTGCAAGCTACATTTACTTTATTTCATCTGTAAATATCTTCAAGAGTGGGACACTGTCCCTGAATATGGGCTTCCCTCCCAACTCCAGCCATGCTTCCTTTGCTCCTTTGTTTCTTCCATCAAGGAGAGTTTGTCAGCCCTCTCTGTGCTACCAACGGGTTTTAATTTCCTTGATCCTGGCATGTTGGATTGGCATGGTAAGGTGAATTTGGTACTATGGCAAATGTGTGGGGCTGAGAGCACTGATAGCTACAAGATGCACAGGGGAAGGCAGACAGTGTGCAAGTTCCTTAGCTGTAGTTCGGTCAATACATTTCACTCCTGAGTCTCAGCACCCACTGCTACTCCAATCCTGGCTGCCATGCACAGTGAGATAAGGATATTCCCATCCCTAATATTAACCCTGCTCTCAATAGGTAAAGGTAGTGTAGTCTCTCACTTCTTCACATGTGCTACCATTACCATTCTGTGATCATTGTGGCCAACATGTACCCGAATGGAATAGAAGCAGCTTTCCCTAGGGAACAGAAGCTTCATCTGGGATCAGTAATTCCTGCATTTGACTCTGGAAATGGGAAGGGGAATCCCTAGAGTCCTGGCAGGTGGTTGCTGCTGCTGGATTCTGTAAATGTTGCATTTGGATTTTTACATTTTTTTTTTTAATGTCTTACTTTGTCTTCATCCTGCGGGCAGCTCTTCTTGCTCCAAAAGCCAGAGATGGATTCAAGAATGGTTTTGCACAAAGGGTAAAGCTATTTTTCTTCACTTACAATAGCAATTCCATTCTCTCTCCACTTCCCTGTCCCTTTCAGCTCTTTATTTTGACAACTTGAGTTATGTGTCTCTCTCTTGCCAAACTCTCAGCAGTTATTCCCATTGGCTGCAGTAACTCCTCCTTCCCAGGGTGGAGTCTCCGCCCTAGCTACTGCCTTGGCCAATCAGCCTCTCATAAATCACAGCAGCTGTTTCTGGTTTTAAGAACAAAGGAAAATTTCATAGAACATTTCCCCCTTCCCCCACCTTTTGTTTTTCCCTAGAGATTAGGAACAAAGTGCTGATTACATCAGAACACAGCAACATAGTTAAGACTTGGAAAGACCATCTGGCCCATCATGGGGCCCAGGAAACACAAATCAGCCTAGATACTGCCATTTTCGCCCCCCTCAAATCTCATTTATGGACATACCCTCAGATTCCTCCTCTCCAGTAATGGCTCCAGCTCCCCCTTACATTGATTTACAGTACACCACTGCCTTCCCTCGCTGCTTCATTCCATAGTCCAGCCTATTCCCACCTGAGCTTCAATCCATCATTGCCTCCTTTTTGCTAAATGACTATTCTTTTTTAAAAAAACAGCACTGTTTCCAGCTCTTGTATGCCTCTAGGCGGTACACATACAGTGCATGTGTGTGTGTCATCTGGGATCTCCAAGGGAAAACCCAGGCCCCCAACAAGACTTTAAACTAATTTACTTGATCACTTTTTACTATTTGAAATCATTTTGCCTGCTACTGCATTAATTTTATCACTATTTTAGTAATGCTACTAATTTTTCCCTCCTCAGTTTTCCAGCCATGTTTTATGTGAAACATACAAGCGGCTAGAGTTTGTGGTCTGCACGGGTGGTGAGGATAAACTTTTTCATGCTGTTAAGTGGGAACCACTGAATCCGGGAGCATCTGCTCTAGCACTTGTGGGAATGGGAATCTCCTTTGGCCAGTAGTGAGTCTTGTCTACACTAGATATACTTCCTGCAATTGATAGCAATGCTGAAAGAGTTAGCATAGACAAGGTGCTGGTGGCTATCAGTCTTTCAAGTATCATGATTTCTAAACCTGTGGTTAAAATACAGGTAACCATCTACTGTTGGGCACCCATTGTTGTTACCGTGGGAGAACTGCACCAGTGGGAAATGTTAGGAAAGTTTCATTCAGCCTTCCAGCCACTCAAGAGTGTGTGAGCAAGCCCATTACAACACGGGATAAACATGAAAAAGACCACACCAACAAAAGGGCAGCTTAATTCAACTGTAGTTTCCTCAACACTGAATTGTCCCAGAGACTGGACTATGAATAGGCGCTCTTCAGCCTTTCTGTCCAGTTTCCCTTTCTGATGTGCCCTGCAGCAAGGTCAGATTCCTTTCTTTGTTCATTTTTATTTTCTTTAAAAAACATTTTTTAGGGTGAATTCTGTGCTGCTGGAAAGTGCCAGTTTGACAATGCCAGAGACTAAAGGCCTCTGTTACCCACAGGAGAGAGAGGACAAAGAACAGCAGTGCAAGCTTCCCATACATGCTACCTCTCCAAAATGCCAAACCTCCTCCCAAGGGGGACCCGTTGAGCAACTGAGCAGGGAGTTGCTTCTCCAGGATCCTTTTTGTTGTTGTTCAGGCTGTCAAACACTCCCACAAAAAGGCCATTTGGTGCCAAGTGGGCTGGTAGTTTTTGTGATATGGACATATGTCCACTAGGAACTGGCCTGAGACTCTGCAAACTCCTTTTGAAAAGACCACCAAATAGCCATCAGATCCACCATGCTTGACAGTATTCCTATTTCCCTGTCACTGATTGCAATACCATAGATTCCGGATTACAGTTACACAGGAGGATGGGAGAAGGGGCCCAGGAGGGACGTCAGCCCATCCCAGGAACACGAATAGCTTTGATAATTAGCCAGGGCTGTGGAGGGAAATGATGAAAGGTAAAAAGGATTTGTTTAAACATGGCAAGCTTTATTGCTTTTCCTCACTGAAAGCCTCTCTTTAAAGTGGTTGGAAGATTTTCCTCCTATTTCCCCCCAGATGTTTAACTTTAATTACAGCGAATCATTGAAATACCTATAATAGGAATCAATCAGTTAAAAGATTTTTTTCAAGGATTCCCTCTTACCTTGTGTGACCATGTGGTTCTGGCGGGACCCAACTGAGAGTGCCAATTCAGGATAAATTGCTTAAACAGGGCAGTTACAGCCCAAGGCTGGGGTTTTTCCACCTCTAAGTCAAACCAAACCAGCCAGACAAAGACGACTTTGGTCTCACCCCACTGGCTAACCACAAGTCACACAAGCAATTCCCTTAGACACTCCAGTTTCCCAGTATCCCCACCAGTGCTACTCATTATTGGGATAAATGGTTATGAAAACCAGTATCCCAATAAAGAAAAAAAGGGTTCTCTCGATCCCAAAGAATCAAGCCCCAGACCCAGGTCAATATACAAATCAGATCTTACCCACCAATCACGCTGTTGCCAATCCTTTAGAATCTAAAATCTAAAGGTTTATTCATAAAAGGAAAAAGATATAGATGAGAGCTAGAATTGGTTAAATGGAATCAATTACATACAGTAATGGTAAAATTCTTGGTTCTGGCTTGTAGCAGTGATAGAATAAACTGTAGGTTCAAATCAAGTCTCTGGAGTACATCTCCCACTGAGATGGGTCATTCAGTTCTTTGTTCAGAGCTTCAGTTTGTAGCAAAGTCCCTCCAGAGGTCAGAAGCAGGATTGAAGACAAGATGGAGATGAGGCATAGTCTTTTCCAGGGTGTAAGAACACCTCTTTGTTCTTACTGTGGAAAATTACAGCAAAATGGAATCTGGAGTCACATGGGCAAGTTCCTGCATACTTTGCTGAGTACAGGAGTATCTGCCTTCTCTCAATGGGTCAATTGTATAGCTGATGGTCCTTAATGGGCCATCGAGCAGGCTAGGCAGAGCTAACACCAACTTGTCTGGGATGTCACCCAGAAGCATAGCATAAATTTGAAGTACAGACAGTGTAGAGCCAATATTCCTAACTTCAACTAAAAAATGACACATGCACACAGACAGCATAATCATAACCAGCAACCCGTAACCTGGTCATAGATACCTCATATGACCCCCTTTACATAAGATTTGGTGCCACTACAGGACCTTGATTGCAGCCATGTTCTATATGGTCCCAGATTATATCAATAACGTCACGCCTTGTATTGCATGCAATCCCCAGCCAAATGTAGGGGCTGTGGAAGGAACTTAAGCCGAAGGTAGCAATTTCCAAGTGATGTCCCTACCCTCTCCCTTCCTTGTCTGATGTAGGATGTACTGAAGGATCAATCTGGGTATGGGGCTGTAATCTCTCTAGGAGGAAGCATATGTTTTTCTGGGCTAATCCCACTGCAGAAGAGTGGACCTCCTCTGGGGGACTCCCTAACCTTACTGGCTGTATATCTGATACAGTGTGTGGTAAAAGGTATCGATACATCTCACACTTTCTCTGTTACTCAGTGTTTGCTGAAGGTCTGTGTCCAGGACTGAGTATATACCAAGCCATTCAGAAGCAGGGTCCCCCTTTCTAACTAGCTGTCTGCTTCCAGTGACCATCATTAGTGGCCTGGAGCTTTCACTAGCCAGGGAGTTTTCACTAGCCAGATCCATGGAATTCTTTATCTGTATTTTGAGTATTCCTGCAATAGAAATAACAGTCAAAGGCCCCAGTCAGCACTGAGGCCCTGTTATGCTGGGCACTATACAGACACACATGAAGACAGTCCCCGTCCCAAGCATCTTAAAGACAAAATGGAGTGACAGAGGAAGCGTTGTATTATACAGAGTGGTTGGGGCGATGCTGGCACAGGAGTAAGAGTTTCACAGTGAAAGTTTATTTGCATGACCTATCCTCAGTTGCAGCCTCTTCTTAGTAATTATTAGCTGGCTGCTTCTTGAAGGCTTCAAGGGAGATTAATGTCTAGAGGAGAGAATTGAGAGAGTGAGAGCGTGGTGACCTGGAGTAGCAGCTTGGGAACAGCATTCCATGCACAGGAATTGGCATGGAAGAATTGAACAAATAGGGCGACAGGTCTGGCATGCCTGGCAGAATGGAGGGGATGAGGAGCAATGCAAAAAGAGGCAAGGACAGCTAATTACAGAGTTCCGCTTGAACTTGATGTGGTGAAGAAAGGAAAGCCAGTGGAGGGATTCAAAGAAAGGTACGATTACTCAGGTATTCCCCAGGGCAGACCGGATATATGAGTAGCTATTATTGACTAGGCATCTGGATTTATTATTCATACTACACTATAAGTGCTCAGGGCATTTTATAAGCAAATAAAATGAGCAGATCAGTGCCCAGAGGAGCTTTGCGCCTATAAATGAATCCGATGGCTCTAATTGTTTTACAAGTTCCTTTTCTCATCTCCATTGCCGCCTCGCCAGAACAGCAGCTCCATAATGGGAAGCTGCTCTTTCTCCCCTATCACTCCCACTGGCTAATCACTCTCCAGCAGCTGGGCTCATGGTAGAGCACACAGAAGTGACACAGGCTGGCATCTCCAGTGACTGGCTGGCCTATCCAACTCTGCCTTCACTTGCTCATGCTGGGAAATAATCAGCTGCTGTCTCTAGCTGCCTTGCTCTGGGGGAGCAGCATCTCTCTCAGACATGTCAAGGGCACAAAGTGCTACCTAGCCTGGCTGCAATCACTTTATGACTTGCTGTGTAGACATACCCAGAGCGAGCAGCACAGAGCTGTGGCGCAGGGACCAGAGTATTGCCCAGCAAACAGCGAGAGCAGAGATTCTGGCCATGCTGTAGGAGCTGTTGGCCACTCCCACGCTTCTTTCCCCCATTTCCTGACTTTCTCTGGGCTACTATTTTCTGTTCTCCTGTTGTTGTGGCTTTCTCCCCTTCCCATTCTTCTTTGCAATCTGTCACTCATCTCACCAGCTGTGTATCCACCTGTCTCCTCTTTCCCTACTCTCCTTGTCACTCTCTTTCATTCATTTCTTCTCTCCTTCCCGCTCTGCTCCATCCATTCTTAATTTCCCCTCTTTACAGAGTCCCTTGTCTCTTCTTCTGCTCTTCCATTCTTCCCCTTCCATTCTCTCCAGCCAGGAGCTCCCAGCTAAAAGTGCTGCCCCAGCAGCAGGCAGAGCCCAGCAAGCACCCACCTCATTTCCCTGGCTACGGGGCATGTGTTAACCCCAACAACCCACTCATTGCCTCCCTTCCTCTGCTCACCGGGGAAGATGCAGGGTGACTGTTCAGGCTACTTGGCTGAGATAGGAGCAGGCAGACAGACCCACTTCAGCAGCAGGGTTTACATAGGCCAATATGATTCTCCACAGCCAAGCAGGCTGTTAACTTTCCTCCTCTCCCAATGACCAGTGGGGGAAGTGAAATAAAAGGGGGTGCTGGGTGAGCCCCACCAGCTGCTGCCACCCCAGCTGTGGGCTGTTAGGTTTCAGTTTAGCTCAATTAGTTTTTTAAGCCTTATTAAATAAACATAGTTAGTGCTGGGGCAGCGCCCAGCCTTCTGTTTGCAGCTGGAGCCAGTGGGCAGCCCATGTGAAAGCAATTTGGGAGGGTTGGGTTGGCCAGGCCTGGCCAATTAGCCACACTGTCAAAAATGGAGACGTTAATGTGGGAGAGGAGGGACAAGGCTACAGGGTAAGAGCAGGGTTGGGAGGTTAGTAGGGAATGAGTGGCTGTGGAGTTGACTTGAATGGACATTAGGAGTCTAAGTACCTTTGTGGATCTTGGCCTAAGGTCCTGGGGAAGGGTGAATGGAAAAGAGGCCAGTTAAGATAAAGTCACAGGGAATTAATTAATAATTAGTGGGTGATTAGTTATCTCTGGCTACCATCTAGAGAGGGATTAAGAAAATGAGGCACTATGGGGCTGTTTCCAGGGGGGGGGGGGGGCTGCTAAAGGGCTGCCTGTGCTTCTGTTGCATGTACTTTGTGCTCTGGCTCAATGTTTTCCCTCCTTTGTCCTACTGACAGTGTAATTCAACTGGTGTGTGTGTGTCTGCTGAAGTTTCCTCTTCTGTAGCAGTTACAGTGAAAATACATATCCTACCACCCTTACCTGCAGAGAGACATGGGGGGTGCATCAAGGGGAAACCACAGCCTTCAAACTTAATATTTGACAAATGTCCTGAGAAAGGCAAAAGCATGTGAATGAGAAGGAGGAGGGGCTGCCAGCTTTATTAGTAGGAAAATATGGGGAAGGTGCTAGGCAGGGTGGTCTCTATATTTTATCTCTAGAGACCTGAGTTCAAAAGTCACTATCAGCTTAGTGGCTTCTCAACCAGAAGATAAAAATAGGCATTTGTCAGAGGGCTGACTAGCATTCATGTTAAAAGAACACTCATCGTCCCTGGATGGCAAACAAACCAACCTATAGCACAAGTGAGCATGGGTGACAGTCCCTGCACAGGAGAGGCCTACACCGGGAAAAGCAGGACACAGAGCTGTGCAGGTATCCCTGCTGGAAAGCAGGATGGAGGTGTATTGACCGAGCTGTGTGGACTGAAAAAGCAGAGGGTGCTTTGGGCCAGAACCAGGTACATTGACAGAGCTGTGTGGTGGAAGCTTGCACAGCATCTGCTTGAACAGTTTAAGATTGCACCTCCCCACCTTGAGTTTCATTCTGCATTCACTCTTTCTGCCTCTTAGTGGCCATTTTGCATGGGGACTTCAAAGGTGTTCTACTTCTTCTTGGCCTAATTAACCTAATATCAGGAGCACAGAGACCCTGTGTCACTGAAGTCCAGGATTTCTCCCTCCTCACAATCATTTCCACATCATTTGGAATTTCCTGCTCTACTAATTTTTGTGCTGCTCTTCCTGCTCCATTGTGCCACACTGCAAAGGGAATAGCAAGTGAGCACTAATTAGGTCCTTCCTAGATGCAAGGAGGCCTGAATTATTGAAAAGTTTGCTTCTTCATTTAGATCTGGACAGCTGATCCTTAGCCTTTTGTCTCCTTTCCCTTCCCCCTAAGTAATGGGCTTGTCCGTATCCCCAGTCCCAACAATGTACTAAGGATCTGTAAGGAACCGGGGAGGACAATATCAGGAATGAAGTGCTAGTGGGGCTGTGCCCATGAAGAAGTGCCTGCTGGAATAGACTCTGAGAATTCTTTATCTCATTCTCCACTGCCTTGCACCTTGTCTTTTGGCAGCATTTTACAGCCGCTGTGCACTTACTTTGAACAGGTAAAAGTGATGCACAAGGTACAAGGCTGAGTAAGACTCAGCACCACAGGGCATTTCTTGCTTGGCTTGCCATCTGTGTGGAAGCCATGGCTAATCCTCAGCTGTCACCCACACTCACGGTAGACTCCAGTGAGGGGGTGGGATGACACCTGCAGGGCAGCATCACAGTATGATGACACCATGCTCCAAATGCTATCGCCCTGGGTCTCAAGGTGATGTGATGATGCTGGGCAGTTGAGTCAGCTGAATTAAACCCCCAGATGTTTGAGGCTCATTTGGCAAAACTATGATAAACGCCCAACAATAACTGCTCCCCCCAAACTCTAATATTGCTTTTCTACCCAGTACTTATGGGAGATGGCTCAGAAACATCAAATGAAGCCTCTTTGGATGAGATGCAGCTGTAGCTTGGAACAGAGATGCCATTTCCTCTAGTGCCCTGCTGCGTATTTTAAATAAGATCATTTTGAGATGGCCAGATCTCTGTCCCATTCATGTGCAATAAATGGACTGAAGCATGTGACAAGTCTCCATTCTCCTCTCCGTGGGTGGGGTGAGAAGTCCCATCTCCTCCTATTCTCCTGTGAGCACTCTCACAGGAGACTTGACTTTGCTTTGATGTGGGCTGTGTTGTTTCCACACACATGAGCAATAAAAGGCATGGCTGAGCACACACGGGGACTGGAAAGGTTAGCCAGGAATGAGAGAATCTGACTTCCCCGAAAGAAGCTCTCTGGAGGGGATTTGACTAGAAAAATAGCACCAGTGCAGAAACTAGAAAGCCCTTCTTTTAGAAACAGGAATAAAGGGATTCGAAGACACAGTGGAGACAAACACCATAATCTAGGGCTATTCAATGAACTGGAGAAGGCTCTGAATTATAAGGTCACGTCCACATCCCACCCCTAGTTCAATGGGAGTCTGCTTTGTAAAATGCTGGCAGAATATGCCTCATGAAGGAATCACTTCACCTGCTGCAGTGAAATGCCTCCCTCACCCTGGTGAAACACCAGGCAGTCACCAGCAGTACTGCCGAGAAGTGCCAGCCTAAAAGAGGAGATTTTTACTCCAAGGAAACTGAAAAGGAGAATGTAGGAGTAAGGAAGGGGACAGTGTAAAAATTTGAGCTGGAATCTGGTCAAGAAATTGAGGTTAGCAGTGCCTCCTTTTGGGGACAAGTGATGGGAACTTTAAATATATCTTTCCTCAAACTCTCCCTGAAATGTGAATACTTCATATTGGTCAGATATTCCCTCTGGTCATACTACACCTCAAATGCAGTGTTTAAGGCCATGGGGAAATTTCTGTTTTCAGCTCATCTGTATTTCTGCAAACACTGCATCAGGTTCAGTCCAGGTGTTTCACTTTAAATATAGGGTTTGTTTGAAACCACCATGGTCAAGGTGAAACTGAAGTGAAAGCAGTGAGTTTTGTGAAGCTCTCTGCAGGGTGAAGGTGTACCAGAGGTCCTGTAAGCTTTGCGATGACTTCCTTGGGTTTTGTTAGAGAAAACTCACCATGCCACACATTTCATCACAAAGTCCAAATGAAACCACAAAACTCAACTGAGAGACATTTTCTGCCTCTCCGGAGACCAGAACAATGGTTTCATGTAAATTTGTCTGGCTTTGCTTCTGTATTTGGATCTGAATGTAGTTTTATGCCTCCTGCTTTCAGGTTAACAGTACCACACTGGGACGGGGTTTGTATACTCTTGAGGTGAAACCTCTTTGTTGTTGAAGGGCAGAGTGAAATTAACCACTGAGTAATAATTAGGAGGAAATAAAAGAATTGTCTGAAGGGAGGGGGAGACTGATCGCAGCGCTGATATTGTTACTGAGCAACCCTTGAGTATCAAAGGCCTCCGCAGATTGCCCCCAAAGAGGCACAGGCACTTTTCACATCCATAACCAACCAGGCTGCAATGACTCATACACTGGCTAGTTGGTTGTGCATTTCATATCCTTGGAGAACTGGTACCACAGAATAACAAAAGAGCTGCTGAGTGCATTTGCAATTTCAGGCAGAGCTGATCAATGCCCTCCCAGGGATAGGAATTATGACTGGTTTTCATTAACCTTCCCAACCATCCTAACATCACTTTGTATTTTGTCATTATAAATCCACAAGTTCCATCCCTAGCTGTTCATTACTGCAATGGCCCCTCCTGCACAGAGCCCAGAGGTACATGGGTTCCTAAGCGGATCAAAAGCAGATCTGCTTTTGCTATGTCTTTCTACTGCTCTTTAGCAAATGATACAAGTATCAAACCTCAATGCAACTTAGGGGGCAAAAAAGGAGAATGAAGACTCAGAGCTGATGCAAGGAGTTAAAGAGAATACAGTGCTAGGATTGGTGAGGAGAGAAAGGTGAATCTGTGGTATGTGCTGGTAACAGACTGAGTAACATTAGTATCTTATTTATCCTTGTTCTCCCTTTCGCCACTCCATTGTTTGTTGACATCACTTATTCTCCCCTGTCACCCCAATTTTGTATGAGGGGGGACTGCATTTATTTTTTTATGTGGAGGCACCTGGAACACTTTAGGGTCTGATACAGATAATAACTACACACACACAAGTTAATTAACGGAAACTTCCAAATGTATCCATGCCTCACTGATTAACCATCTGATATTAATTACCCTTGTTTACTTACCTTCCTTTCCTTTCTTTTTTTGTCTCCTTGTAATCTTTGCTTGTGTGTCAGGGGGCATTTATTTCGTAAGCTGTGTGTGACTGGGATTGCTTACTCACTTATATTGTGAAGGTGCCTGGCATGTATTTGGGTGCACAAAAGAAAATGACATGCATGCATATAGACATCCCCATGCACAGGTGCATCCAATCTCTAAAATGGGGACAAAGATAGTAACAGTGCATTGTCAGCTGCTTTGAGATCTGCACATGAAAAGTGCCATAGAAGTTCTAAGTATTAGTGCTTTGGATGATATACACAAACACTGCCTGCATTTAGGTATGCACACCTCTGCACAATATAGTGATCAGTAAAACTGCAAGCCTAGAATTCTCTGATATGCTCAGAGCCCTAGTCAGGTTCCCTAAATTTTATAGATTTGTTGGCACATTGACAGGGACTGGCAGCTCAGCTTTTTGTCCTTCTGATTTAGATTAACTGAGTGCTTTGCAAGTAGTAGAAACCATAACACTGTTAGAACTGCCTAAACATTTAAGACCCATTAAAGACTGGTTATCTGACTGCCTCCTTCCAGAGGGAGCAGCATCACTGTAGCTCCTGAGATGTGCTGCAGATATATGTTATTATAATGTCCTTGTTGTTATGTCAGTGAACAAACCTTGGACACAGAATGTCCTGGGCCCATTTCTTCCCACAGTCCTTGGGCCTCATCATGCAGTTCACCTCATTGTTAGGCATGTTTTCTTGGCTTTTACTCACCAGAAATTTCCTGCTACAGAAGAAAACTATTTTAAGATTTGTTTTCTGACACATGATTTTGGAACAGCCATTGTTACGGCCTGGAGGGGGAAATGGTTTTAAGGACTCCTGAGCAGAGCTGTGCCAATAACCAATTCTTTTGGTTCAGTGGCCAAATGGAAAAAAAAATCATTTCAACATAAAACAAAGCTGTTTGTTCAGTTTTCAGTGTTTTTACCTTTTTAAAAAAATAAAATGGATGTAAAATTCAAAACAAGTCATTTAGCTTTTGGACTTTTTGTGTGTTTTCAGCTGAAACAATTTGACAAATTCAGTATTAATTTGTGAAATCTTTCAGTCAACGCAAATCTGAATTTTTCACTGAAAAATATTTTTTGTCCAAAAAATGTTTTATGGAGCTTTACTTCGCAGTTCTCTTCCAAGCTCTGACACTGACTGTGATTTTAAGGAAAAGTTTTTCTCTCTTGTCACTTAGTTTCACTATTTGTAAACTGGGAATAATACCTATCTCCCAGTGGATTGTGAGGCTTAATTACTATTTATAAAATGCTTTGAAGGAAAAACTGGCTAGATAAACGCTGAGCATTGCCATCCATGTTATAGATGGGTTTATGACATCGAGATGCATCAGCCAATTGGCACACAGTTTGCATTCAATAATTTGCATGCTGCCAGCCTATTGGTTACAGAGCTGTTAAAGTTATTTTATTTCTCCTGGTCCTGTCCACTTTGACAATCTCTTATTTTTTGTCTCTGATCTCACCGCTGTTCAGTTCTGCCCCTGAAAACAGACCTGGGGAGACCTTAAAGCTGGCATTGGCTAAAGCTATCAAATGTATCGGAAAGTCATTGATATCACTAGTGAACCTGGTCTACAGCCAGATTCCTGTGTAGACATTTTAATTATAATGAATGCAGTTAAAGACTATGGAGATCAGCCAAAAAATGTAATAATGTATCCAATGTCTAGAGACCCTTAGCTGATGGGACCAGATCCATCTCTTGTCTTTCCATAATCAATGGTGTTAAAGCAGGTCTGAACTTGGCTCCATATATTATGGTTGCAAATCTCTCTTTCCGTCTGATTAGGCATGGTAGTGCGGACTCGGTGATTTTGACATCGATCTCTCTCCTTTTGAAAAACTGTCACTGCATAATACTGTAGAAATTGCCGCACGTATCTCAGCCCAGATGTGGACACTTTACGCAGAGAAATCTGCTCAAACTTCCAACCTAGAGAGGCAGAATATTGAGAGCCTGCCCTTTAGATCATATTTTCTATCTAGTATAAGCCAGTTGCAGTGATCCTAGCAACTGTCCAGCAAAGCCCGTAGAGCGGCTTCTAGGAACAAGCCATAGACAGTGCTTTTCACTAGTGCTCTGCCTGGTGTTTTAATAGCTCAGCCTTCACTGAGCCCCAGCGGAGTCATCCATCCATCAGGCCTAGTGATATCAGTGGCCAAACATCTCGGAGTGGCGTTCTAAGAGCCTACCCACCCCAGGACCTGGTTGGAGCTCTAGTGGGCTCTTGAATGTAAATGGCCTGTTCTTATCAAGATGGCTGTGGGCTTGGCAGCTAGTGCTCAGAGCTCTTTGGATCCTACTGAGTCTGGGGGAGCTGCCAAGAGCAGGAATGCTTTTTTTCTGTGCAGCAGCATTATGTATACATATGCTGTGTGTTTATCTGAGAGTCTCCTTATCTGTAGCTGCATGTTATCCCCAGCCTTGAGATTGTTTATTAGATTCAGCTGTTTTCATATTTTGCTGATGTGTCTGGAACTTAATGCTGTAGAAATGGCCACATGATCTCATTGTACAATGCAAACCTGTCAGACATGCGACCCGAGGGCACTGGAATGTATTTAGAGAGATTTGTCTGAAGACAAGCTTCTCAATCGGAGAGCAGTTCAGTTATACATTATCTCTGGTCTGGCACAAAACTGCTCCACCAACTGCCTTGATCTACAGGCAGCTCTGGAGAAACCTGGGCTGCAGGTGAGGTGCTGCAGGGCAGGCATGATGTGCATTGGAAGAGCTGGGTGGGGAGCTGAGGGCTGGAGTAGAAGGAGGGGGTGCTGCAGGGCAGGAGTGAGGGGCTTGGCAGAGTTCTGTAGGCAACCAGGGTTGGAGTAGTGGAGGTGGGTTTGGGATATTAATTATCTGGAGCAAGGTGTGTTGATAGAGATACAGGGAGAAGGGCAGCATTAGCACCATTCTGTGCTGTGCCTGGCTCTAAACCAGTGGTTTTCAACTTTTTTTTTCATTTGCAGACCCCCTACAAAATTTCAAATGAGGTGCAGACGAAATTTCAAATGAGGTGGAAATCTTAGACATTGTCTGTGGAACCACTGCTCCAAACAACAATGGTCACTGTCACAAACACAGGATTCAGTTTTAACAGTAGAAGCAAAACTGAGCTGAAGCCTTCACTGAAGACTGTCGGTTCTCATGTCGCGGATTCTCACACCCGTGTCTATTACTCTGGTGCGATGGAGGCAGGTACAGGAATAAGGAGGGATTCTGGTGGGTCAACATTCATTGTAAAGCTCTGTTCCCTACAGGCCAGCAAGCTGTGTTAGGCAATTGGTTTATGATTGTCTTTTGCATTCCTAATGAAGTCCCTTGGGCTCCCCAGCCTCTTTCATAGCATTCAGTGTTCCTAGACACTTTAAAGCTCCTTTTGTTACTGGCTAAAGGCTGCCTTTAAACTACTATTTAAAATGGAATTAAATTAATTTAAAAAGAGACATTCAGAGTCGTTTTTTCCAGCCCTGGCAGGTTTTCCATCTGAGTTTACCTCACTTTGGGCAGGCAACTGTATCACAAAGTCCTTTCTCTCAGGCCTGGACTACCAGCCTCCTTCAGACTCCCCCCTTCCTCCTGCTCAGGTAGTCCAACTTGTGTAAAAAGCCTGGATCTCTTTCTCTTGTGAGGCTACAATGGAGCCCTTCGAGTCTTCTGTGGAGTCCTTGGAACATCCAGCTGGTTCCTGGGCACAGTACCTGTTGGACTTCTTACCTGCCCTTTAGTGAACTGTCCTAGTTTTCTGTGGAATGGAGGTCAGTGCAGTCTGGCAGGGGCTCAGCAGCACAGTAGGCTACAAAAGTAATCTTGGCCTTCTGGAAACCTGAATGCAAATCTTGTTGCTGAAAGTGACAAATGCAAATGGATTAAGTGTGTCTCAGCCTAGTCCATAGTTAATTTTTGTCCACCTCATCAAAACATGGCACAATTCATAGATTTTAAAGCCAGAAGGGAGAATTCTGACCATGTGGTCTGACCTCCTGAATTATACAGGCCCTATACTCTAACCCAGTAAATTTTCTACATCAGCACATAACTTCTGCTTGAGCTAGAACATCTCATTTAGAAAAATGTCCAGTTTCAATTTAAAGACTTATAGTGATGGAGAATCCACCACATTCCTAGAGATTATGTTCCAGTGGTTAATTACCCTTACTGTTAGAAATAGGTCTGTTGTTGCTAATCTGAATTTGTTTACCTTCAGCTTCAACCTACAGGGAGCTCATTATGCCTTTTTCTTCTAGATTAAAGAACCACCTACTATCAGAAATCTCTTCCGCATGTAGGTACTTGTAGGCTCTGATCAAGTCATCTCTTAAACTTCTCCTTGATAAACAAAATAGATTGAGCTTCTTTAGTCTGTCATTAATACATATTTTAATTACTTAAACGATACTTTGCTTTTCTCTGAACCCTTTATAATTTTTCAAAATCCTGCTTGAAGTGTGGGAACCAGAACTGGACACACTTATTCCAGTTTTGTCGCAATAATGCCATATGCTGGGGTAATACCACTTCTTGACTCCTACTTGTTATTTCCCTGCTTGTGCATGCAATGCTCACATTTGCCCTATTAGGTACAGCATCATGTTGGGGGCTCATGTTCAATTGGTTGTCGATTATGACCCCTAAATCCTTTTCAATGTCACTGCATTCCAGGATACTGGCTATTGTAATCATGGCCTACATTCTTTGTTCCTACATGTATGACCTTGTGCATTTGGCTGTTTTAAAATGCATGTTATTCAAATGAGCCCATCTTACTCAACGGTCCAAATCGGCCTGTGTAACTGATTTGCCTCCCTCATTATTTACCACTCCTCCAATTTTTATATCATCTTCCAGTTTTACCAGCAATGATTTTATATTTTCTTCAGATCATGGGTGAAGCGTTAGCATGACTGTGAGTTTCTGTTTAGGTCTGGGTTCACTTGCAGAGCACTGGAAAAACAGGGAGTGTTGCAGGTGAGGTGAGGTGTCTTGTTAGAGATGTGGGTCAGCTTGAAGTAAGACTTGTGCAAGAAGGGAAGATAAAGAGGGTCAATCCTGGAAATTCATTTCTATCCCCTCCCCGCAATGCCCCAGAAAGTTGTGATCTTGCAAAAAAAAAAAATCCATAAGACAGTGGTGAAATTAGGTGGAGTTTATAAGGAATGTGGCTCTGGAAATGCAAAACATTTGTCTGGTTCTTATCCAGACCTTCACTAAGGTTCAAATGTGGTGGGATTCATCCACCAGCTCATTAGTATTGGGATTCTTGTAGGTGTTGAAATTGGGATAACTGTTCCCAGTGTGCTTAGCCATCTGTGACCAATCAGGGCTGCGTTTGGTCTTGTTTCTGAAGCCCATCCGGTTCCTGTGCAGTTCTCGCTTCCTGCACTCTTTACCCATTGAGTGAAAGTTGGATCTGAAGGTGGCCAGAGGTCGGCATTTCTCTTCCTCTCAGAACAATGACGCGATGGACTTCAGCAGCTATTAGCAGTGCACTGATGGCTGCCAGCTGTGTTGCCTTAACATCTTCCCATTATCTCCAGGCTGCTGGCTGACTCTGTCTTTGGGGAAGCTTTCCCCTGACTGTAACAGATGAAGAGACTCTCACAGCATGGAAAGCTGGCCTGATGCTGGCTCAGTCTACCCTGAACATCTCCCATTCAGTGGGAGTATAAACTGGGCTGCATACCAGCTATGACTTTTGGAGATGTTCAGAAAGGAGAACACACACAGTCAGCACACTGAAAAAGCCACATACACTCACTGAACTAATATGCACAGATATATGCACACTCACAGAGTTACACACAGACTTGTGCGTGAACACACACACATGTACTGTTTTTCTGGAGCACAATGTGGAGTTGGTCTCCTTTAGCTTCTGGATGGATGAATTGGATGGTTGAGATAAAATAACTAGTGATTCAGGCTTGAAATTAACCCAAAGTAATCTTTTTTTTTTCTTTGAGGTCCTAAATAGCTTAGGCAATTTTTTTCCTCTCATTAATTTAATTTTCACTGTGCACATTTGCATGTTCCAATTGTGACTTGGACAAGAAGCAGAAGGGCTGAAATACTGTAAGTCTGCTCTCTTGAGGTCCCAACCCAGTGTTGGTGCTTCCAAAGCTCAGGATAGTTCATTTAAAATTCAATATTGAGAGTAGCTTATGCACATGTCAACTCCATGCTGTGGTTCACCATCCCTACCGCCAGTACCTTGCTCCGGCCTGGATGCAAATACGGGACACAAGATCCGCTTTCCAAAACTTCCAGTGATTTTCAGAATTGTTCTAGAGAAAGGAATTGTTTGCCCCTGGCACACTGAGAATCCAAGCCCCAAGGCCAAAATCAACGGACCAAATTAATCTTTGGCATACCACTGAAGATAATGGAGTTTCACCAAGTATGAATTGGACCCAGTGAGCTGATTATTATTATAATTATTTGCTATTTAATAAGCACCAACAGTGTGTGTGGCACCGCACAGACGTGGGGAAAGACCCTGTCCCTGCCCATAAGGAGCTCACAGATTAATACCAAAGTGTGCAGGAAAAATGAAGCTGCTGCACTTTTTAACTTTTGGCAACCATTTCAGAAATGAAATCCCTACTTGGAGAGGAGGTAAAGGATCACTGGCATCTAATGTGCAAATATAAATTAAACCCAAACATTGGAAATGGACCAAGGCAACAGTCTTGGACCAAAGGCAGCTATTGGAGCAGCTATTGGACTGTGATGGAGTTTGACGTCTTGCCTGACATCTCTCCACCCTGCTGTATACTTGCCTGGTGTGTTAGGGTGCGAGATTGGGAAAGGAGCATTAGACCAATGGTTTCAGATAATCAGATGTCTACACTTACCGTGGATCGATGCTGTGGTGATCGATCCACCGGGGGTCGATTTAGTGGGTCTAGTGAAGACCTGCTAAATCAACCTTAGATCATTCTCCCGTCGACTCTGGTACTCCACTGGAATGAGAAGCATAAGGTGAGTTGACGGGAGAGTTTCTTCCATTGACCCAGCACGGTGTAGACACTGCAATAAGTAGACCTAAGCTACGTCGACTCCAGCTATGTTATTCACATAGCTGGAGCTGCATAACTTAGGTTGACTTAACCCCATAGTATAGACCTGCCCAAATTATGAAGAGTTGCAGCTTTGGAGGCTGCAGTTCAGGACTGAGACACATTGGCAGAGCTGTGTGGGAGCCCAAGGCTGGAGTAACACGGGGTGGGCCAGGGAGAACATCTGCAGGGCAGGACAGAAGGGCATTGGCACAGCTAGGTGGCCACCTTGTCTCCTTCCTTGTCATGACAGATATGCAATGCAATGTGAACCACAAATAACTGGTAACCAAACCTTGCACTTGGAATGCTTTGTCATACAAAGATCTTAGATTGTCTTATCATTAAAGCAGGAAATATAGAATCACTTAATAATACTATTAATAAACATGTTTATTATGGTAGTGCCTCAGGTCCGGCTGAGAATGGGGCCCCGTTGCGCTAGGCACTGTGCCAACACAGAAGAGTAGATGATCCCTGCCCCAAGGAGCTCACAGTCTAAACAGACTGGACAGACACAGGGTGAGTGGAGGGATTAAGACACAAGTGTGTCCAGTGATAACTGTAGCACATTCTCTGAATGTTCAGAATCTGTTTTACAGATGGGGAAATTGAGGCCTGGAGAAAGTAACTGACTTGCCCAAGATAATACCACAAGTCAGTGGCAGAATCAGGGATAAAATCTAGTAGTGCTGATTTCTAGCCCCTTTCTCTACCACAAATGCATTTACTCCTGGAGCTGAGAACAGAATCCAGGAGTCCTTCCCTCCAGTCCCCTTGCTCTAACCAATAGATAACACTGCCTGTTTAAGGAAATGGTGCTGCAAAACAGCTTTTTTAAAGAGAGGGGTATATGAAGGAGGGGTGTGATGGAGAAATCCCATGGCTGGCCCGGGCCAGCTGACTTGGGCTTGCGAGGTTTGGGCTAAGGGGCTGTTTAACTGTCATGCAGACATTCCGGGTTGGTCTGCAGCACAAGCACTGGGACCCTCCCATCTTTCAGGATCCAACCTGAGCCTGGATGTCTACATCACAATTAAACGGCTGTTAGCCTGAACTTTGCGAGCCCATCTGCTGGCATGGGCCAGCCATGGGTTTTTAATTGCAGTTTAGACGTACCGCTAGAGACAAGGTTGGGGGCCTAGATTGAGGCTGTAGAAAAGGAAAGTAGGTGAGAGAAACCTGAATAATTTGCGAACCTGGATGTCTTTTGCTGTTCAGGTTTTGTGCACACCTTTAAGAGAAACACATGTAAAATGTGTCCTCCGTGGCCCTATCTGGGAAGTCTTTCCCATTTTTGCTGCGTTAGCAAACTGGAGATGACGCTCTCTCCGTACCGTGAACTACTGAGCAGGGATCTGGGCTTTCTGCTCCATTTTCATTCAGAGCCTCTGCCAGCATCATAAACCCAGGAAAACGTTATGGCATTTTGCACCCATTGGGAAGCCAAATGCATTTTAATGTATATTTAATAGATTTCAGGTCTTTCAGATATTAAATTTGCTTTTTTACCTCTCTCTCTCTTTTTGCTGCATGAGACGCAATGGGAAATTTTAAAGTGTATTAAAACAGCATCTCATAGAAGCAAATCCAGATGGCCTGGTATGAATCAAAGAATCACATCAGAATCTATTAGAATCTTTAGTCCAAATGTAGTACACATTTCATCAATCAGAGAGCTGTGCCGTTTCTCAGCTCCTTACTAAATGACATGGAAGAAACATGTGTTTTGTTGTTTTGTTTGCTTTATAAAGTGAATTGTAGTTCTTGGGAAGGTGATGTATTTGACAGCCCTGGAGGCTGTGGTCTAGATTCCTCTCATGTACTGGTGTAAATCTGGAGTAAATCCACTGATGTTAATGGGATTATTCTGGATTTGTCCTGCTATAACTAACAGCAGAACCCCAGAACAGTTACAGGACAGGAAGCAACAATGCAGGCTTCCTACATGTACACCACACTGCCCCTGCCAATTAGCCTTCCCCTGATCAGGAGGGGAATTCAAGAAAAAGTCTCTTTTCAGTTCAATTCCTGTTCGCCTAGGTAAGATTACCAACATGGGCATGGTGGGGAAGGCCTAGAGGACTTTTAATACCAGTCCCAGAGTCTAGGAGCAACTCGAACATTTGTTCCACTAAATTCCCCTCTCACTGCACTCCCAGCATAAGGGACAGAGTCCTTGGGAATATTGCTGTAGGGCAGCTCTTCCAGATCAAAAGCTAATAAGGTCCTTGCTAAGATCATCAAGACAAAGCCAAAGGTGGCTATGGGGTAACATTCCCATGGACTTTGTCTCCTACACTGGGTGTTGGGATTGAGATGGTATCCCTGCTCCTCTGATCCCATTCCCTTCAATCAGTGTCCTTTCTAGAATACAGAAAGTGGTAGAAATCTGAGGTGACTTTGGATGGCTTTGAATTCAGCTACAGACTCTCTCAACAGAGGTGAGTCCAATAGACAAGAGTCACCATTAGCTCTCTATTTTTCTTGCATCCATCAGTGGAAAAGACAGAGGGATGGAGATGAGGGGTGCATACATATGGAAATAACTGTCTTGCATTGTACACTGACATGTGGAAGATGATTGACAATACATGTACATCCATACTCTGCAATGCATGTGTAATGTGAGTGTAGGTGGTACATATTAGTATATTCAATGGGTATAGTGTTAATAGCAGATTATTTGCAAGGTAAACAAGAAGACCGCAACTCCCTAGTGACTCAGATTTACATAGTTTGCTAGTCTTTGTCTGTTCTGGTTAAGAAGGATGGAGCATGTTAACAGTTGAAAATAATTTACTGTTTCTTTCTCCTGGAATAAAATGTTGACAGATGGTTTGTAGTTGGGGTAGGGAAATGAGGTAGAAATGGGGAGCGTTTTCCTAAACATTGCTAAAGCACTCATCACTGGAGTTGGTCAACTGCTGCAAAACCTTTCCCACACACATCATTCCGATTTTTAAACAAACTCACTCGGACTGTGTTTGTGCCCCTTTCGTGTTTGCCTTTGACTACTGTTCTAACAAGTGCAATGAACTACTGACAGGAAGGGTTCTGGAAACAGTGAATTTTAAGTAAATCTCACAGAGTGTTAAAGGAAAGCAAATTTTGAATTTGTAGTCAGAAGTGTTTGCATCAGAAACCCAATGCTAAGAGAGAGACTCAGCAGCCAGGTATCAGAAGCAGCATCCTGTGACCTATGTAGCTAATAAAACAGCTTGAATTTTGAATACTTGCAGGGATCTGCTTGTGAATAAGACACAGGCCAAGAATTATTTGCAGAAATTTATTAAGGGTCCATTTAAGTCAACAGAAAGGTACCTCTGCATTAGGCCCCCAAATCATTTTGAATAATGAATACATTTGAGAACACTGTTCTGGTCACAGCCAATTCAGAAACAGAAAAGAAGGCAAATTCCATTGCATAAGTTATGTGCTACAGGTAACTTGCTTAGCTGTGCTCATCTCCATTGTATCTGAACTTCTCACAGGAACTGAAAACACATCAGTAAATTTAGAAAGCAGAACTCCCTTCTCCCTGGAATTTGGTGTCTTGCAGTGATGGGGGAGGCAGTTGATTCCTTCTGCATCTGGTTTCCTGTGACATGGTGGTTTGGGGAAATGCTGGTTTAAACAGGGGCATCCTGAAGCACGAGACCATTGAAAGACACTATTTCAATTAACAGAGGCTGGGAACTCCACAAGTCCTGAAGCAGCTGGATTAGGATGAGGTAGAAAGCAGGGCTTTGGAGGAGAACCCAGAGCGGGAGCGTGGAGCAGCTCCGGAGCAGTGGAGCTGCAGGTTTTTGCCTGGAGCTGGAGCTATAGCACAGCTCCAAAGCCCTGGTAGAAAGCAGTGAGGTAGGATATAGTTTCAGCATCGCTTCCACTTTAAAATCATTAAGGTGTGACATTTTCGGGCATTTCCAGAAGTCCAATAGCAAGCAGTGATTGTCACTGTTTCCTTTCTTCAAGCCAATAAGAGATATGTCCACATACCTGCATCCTCTTCCAACTCCCCAATCCTCCTTGTTTCTTGGCACTGCATTCTCTAGGGCACCAGGAAAGGTTCTGCAAGACATTAGTGATCCATGGATTACAGTCTGAGACCCCCTGCCCTGAGAATCTTTGATAGGTGTCCTAGAGACAGGCCAGGGAGATGAACTTGGATCACCCAGATGTCCTGTCCATAGCATTGGTCTGTCTCCAGATGCTAAAATAACAATGTTTACTACATAGAATTCCTGTGCTCAGAATTATGGGATGATAAAGAAACCTGTTGGTGCCCTATATAGTGATGCGCTGGAGACCAAATTCTATAATCCACAGCTGACTGTAAACAGCTTATGCAAAAGGGGGTTTATACCCTTATCACTTTTCACCCAGGATATAGTCACAAGAAAGAGATGTCAAGGAATTACATAAGATAGGGATGATGACTCCTTTCCTGGTGCAGTACCTAATGGATGGCTCCTCTTTTCAAGAGTAGATCAAACTGCAGAGCCATTTGTTTGATGTTGCTTTTTCGTGTATCTAATTGTAAAGCACCCTAGGACTGTCAGAAGAAATACAAGAGAAATAAAATTCATTTTTATTATTATTATCATTATTATTATTTTATTTTATTTTTATAATGTGCCAGTAATTCCACTGAGGTGTCATGGTGAAGCCATAAAACACAAGAGCAAGGTTTGACTCACCAGAAGCCCTAGGAGGAGGAACGACACCGTTAATAGCTGTGGGTTTTTATGGCCGCACTCTCATATCGTACTTAAACCCTACAGATCTGGCCATATTATTAAATTATCCTTGTTTTGTTTTTTATCCCTCAAGACTGGCAAATAATGCCGGAGGCTAAGAAATCTGGTTGCTTTTTAAATAATGTTCTTTCCCTGACAATTATCATTAACATTTCTGATGTCCAAAAACAACACAACAAGGCTGCGAAACATACTGTCGCTGACACAGCAATTAGAAGAGTCAGCAGCATCTAATAACCTGACCAGGCATTTGGGGGGAAGGAAATCATTCTCGAATTAAACTGTCCATCTGGGGAAAATGCAGGGAGCTAGATGCGGGAACAACAGACTAAGAGGGAGAAAAGGAGTAGGGAACCTGAGACATAGGAAGTACATCACAATGGAGAGCAACTGAAGAAATGGATTTAAAAAAAACCCCCAAACAACTGTATGTTATATTTTATATAGATAATTTGCAAAACTGTCTGTACTGAATACCAGTGTAATGGGCAGCCAATGTCAGGGTGTATGACTCCAATCTCATCTGGATGCAATTCTAGTTTAGAATCTGAAAAACAAATACATATTTTGTGAACATATCACCCTCTTGCTCTTTTTCTGTGTTTGTCTGTCCCTGATATGTGTTAATGGGGTTAATGTAACAAGGGCAAGACACAGAAGTGCTGATAGGAGAATGAATTCTGTTCCCTGGTCTGCATCAGGGTTACACAATCCAATATGTCATATGGCAGAGGCCAGTTTGCACTGACTCCAAGTAGCTACAGGTCTGGCTATGGACTCACTGCCAGGTCAGTATACCCCAAGGATATACCCCAATGATCTTCTTGGTGTCCCTCTCTGGGAGCCCAGCAATGAGACAGAGTCTGTATATGCAGTAAGGGTGAAGTCTGCATTAGGAGACTCCCCAGTGTTCACTACAATTCAGACATTTGGGGGAAGGAAGCAGTTCCAATTTTCAGGACAGGCAAGTTCTTCCCATCTTCATTCCCAACCTCCTGCCTTAGTTTTATGGGATTAGTCATTAGCATTTTTAAATAAATTCACTTAGACTGTGTCACTCTCCATGAATATTGCAGTGAGCAGATTACTCTCAGAATGCTCCCAGAAAAAGAATGAATTCTAAGAGAACAGTGGGAAATATTTCCAGACAGTGAATTTTGAATTCAGAAGTGTGAGCATTCACACCAGAAACCTGAATTACATTCAGCCAGTCAGGGAACAGAAACAATACCATGTGACTTATGGCAGCTGTCCAATCAAAACTAACAAGCATAGCTTGACTTTTAAATGTCAACTATACTCAACAAACTGCAGGTGAATGATCTATAGGCCAAGAAATCAGTCCTAAAAAGTAGGTGGTGAATCAATCTGAGTGTTAAATAAATTAGAGAAAATTGCCATCTGTCCACGGACCAGTCAAAAATGGAAAAAAAAGGTAAAATTCATCAAATAAATGAGTCACTGTGAATTATTTGTCCACACTGGATTTTTACCCTCAGTGAAACTCAACCCATTAGTGAGTGACATTCTTACAAATGCTAGAGCAGGTATGATTCCATACACTGGTGTGTGTGTGTGCGCGTGCGCACACTCACAGACACTATCATGTTTGTACTGCGAACGTGCTGACTCAGTAAATGTAACTTAGGTCCCCTACTGCAGGCCATTGGATACACCTGATATACAGGTGAATGATATATATTCTGAATTCAAACAATTCAGCAATTGGCAGAATATCTGCAAGCACTTTTTTGATCCATGTTCCATGTGGCAGGATAGGAAAAATAGGTTGCAGCGGAAGAAATCTGTTTATTCTTTGATCTCATTTTATTGAAATGGAGAGTTTGCTGTGGAGCAGCAGAACAGTTCTACTGTGGTTGGGAAGTTTGTGTGACAAGTATGTTGCTAATGGCGCCTTGTAGAAACAGGGTGACTGTAGTCAGCCAATGATTTTCTGAGCTGGTGGGGGGCAGTATGTTTCCACCCCCATACCCCCCATGGATTTAATTGGCCTGAGCTGAACATGGCAGCTAGAAAGAAATATTCCCATCTTCCCAACTCACACAGGAAGATTAATTAACTGTAAAAATATACATGGCCCCAGCCCTTCAAAAACCTGCAATTTATTTTACTCCAGGCAGCCAAACTATATAATCCGAGATGAATGCAGGGATTGGGGGAGGCAGGGGGAATGGGGAAGAAAGTGCAAGGAAAGGAAGGCAGGGATGGAGGTGGAGGGGAAGGAGGAAGAAGGCTATTAATGAAAGGACAAGCACTGAGGGAGTGTGGAAGAAGGGAGTTTTCCGAGAGGATGACTACCACAGGGGCAACGTTGAATGATTGATGAACAGGCAAGCGCAGCAATCAACATGCCACTTTATCCAGCCAACAAACCTGGAGCCGTTGGTATTTATACAGGCCCCAGCGTGATTATTATTGTAAGGGAGATTTCTCTAATCAAAACTCCAAAATTACACACAGGCCTTGCTGATTAATATTACATGATAACAGGAATGGGGCACATCTGGCAAAGAAGCCAAGAATTTTCCATGCCGAGTGTCCGTTTATTTGCCTGGAGGAAGAATAATAAATGTATCCGCCCCCATCCCAGACTCCCCAACACCCCACGATTGTGTGTTTCCTCTCTTAGGGAGCTTGCAGGTCTGTCTGAAGGGTGTTACTCTCCCATTCCATCTCTGTGCTTTATGTACACGTTAGACAGGAGCAGAATGTTCTGCGTCTAGAGAGCTCAGCTGCACAGGAAAATGTATTCGGTGTTGATGGAAGGCACCAGATTAACTGAGCTGGAGACTGGATCCTCTTGTTATCCAAAGACTAGCTACTAGCTACAGCACAGGTAGTGGCAGCACAGGCCTACCCGCACCATACCACCTGAGGATGTGTCTCTGACCAGGAGGGCTTCCCAAAAGGAGGGAGAGGGCAGCAGCCCCATCAGCCTTTGGGCTTGCTGAGGAGGCCACCAACAAAGAGGACCATTTGGATGCTGTTTTGGGGCTGACACTCAGGTGCATGGGACAGTGGATTGAAAAAAACTCCATTTCATTTCACATTGGTCACCAAACAGCTGTCATACCTGTATTCCATCCAGCTAATCAAAATATGTTTGTGAAGCAAGTACAGTGAAATTCATTATAGGGGGAGGAGCTGTAACATATGCTCTCCAGTAGGAAGGTACCGGGTGGGGTACAGGGAGGATGTTGCTGAGGGGAGGCTGTACCCACAGAATCCAAAGCCTGAGCTCCCGATAACCCTTATCCCAACCTCCAGTCTGAGAGGAAGCATGCTGCCACTGGGTCTTTATTCTTGGAGAGCTGACAGGACTTTACCTGAAGCGTTGTGAGTGCAACTTGATTACACGCGTATGTACAGAATATATTTACAGGCTCTCCAGTTTCGAGAAGTTCCCACTGAGCAGCTTGAGCAGCCCCCTTAGCCCCACCGCGACATTCTGCCGATGCTAATGTGATTTTTTTGGAAGCCAGAATGGAAACATTCTAACCTCATATTATAAAAAATAGCAAATATGTGCAACAGTGCAATGCAAGGAAATTCCAGCCAGGGCTTTTAGTGCCTTGAGTTCCGCTCCCCTGCTTTATGATGTCACCAGAGACACTTGGTCCAGTTGCAACCGTCGCTTTGTATTACATGGCTGTTTATTGATTAGTCTTATTACCATATTACCATACTAAATGCCTGTGGCTGGCTCTTGTCTGAATGTGACCGGTGAGGGGAAGGGGGACATTTGCCAGCCCCAGGGATTGCTCGCAAAGCCCTCTTCTTCATTATTCTGTATGTGAGGCAGATTTTGGGGCCAAAATGTGTGATCAAAATGAATTGTTAATGCGATTACGTACATCAGGGGGAGATAAATTTTTCTTCTTGAAAGGGTGTATTGTTAGGAAGGTAAGACTGAAAAATTGACCTACCTTCAAATTATTCTGGTCTGCTATGGTAGTGATTCTCAACCAGGGGTCCGGAGCCCCATGGGGGGCTGTGAGCAGGTTTCAGGGGGTCCGTCAAGCAGGGCCAGCATTAGACTCACTGGGTCCCAGGGCGTAAGCCGAAGTCTGAGCAATGTAGCTTTGTATGGGGGGCCCTATTGCATGGGGCCCCAGGCAGTTGCCCTGCTTGCTACATCCTAACGCCAGCCCTGATTTTTATATGCAGAAAACCAGTTGTTGTGGCACAGGTTGACCGTGACGTTTTTATAGCATGTTGCGGGGTCTCAGAAAGGAAAAGGTTGAGGACCCCTGTGCTGGGGAATGGCCTCTGGACTCCTTATAGCTAATGCAAAATCCCACTGCTGAGTTACAAGAGAACCTCAGAGCAGAACTTCCATTCCCGAGGTGTTTGTAACTCTGAAATGTTCGTAACTCTGAAGAACATTATGATTGTTCTTTCAAAAGTTTACAGCTGAACAGTGACTTACTACAGCTTTGAAACTTTACTATGCAGAAGAAAAATGTTGCCTTCTCTTTATTTTTTTTCATAGTTTATGTTTAACACAGTACTGAACTATATTTGCTTTTTTTGTTTGTTTGTGGGTTTTTTGTTTCTGCTGCTGCCTGATTGCATACTTTCAGCTCCAAATGAGGTGTGTGGTTAGAGTGACCAGATGTCCCGATTGTATAGTGACAGTCCCAATTTTTGAGTCTTTTTCTTATATAGGCTCCTATTACCCCCCACCCCACCGCCCTGATTTTTCACATTTGTTATCTGGTCACCCTATGTGTAGTTGACTGGTCAGTTTATAATTCTGGTGTTTGTAACTTTGAGGTTTTACTGTATTGAGAAACTAATAAAAATAATACCCAGCATTTATATGTAGGACCTAGACAAAAGCAAATCATTGTGCTCTGATATTTTTCCTGCCGACCTGCAGGAGCAGTTCTGCAACATGCCATACTGACTATGCGTGGACACCAACAAAAGGAAGAGAATCTGTCTGTGTCCATTTTGTACCCATAAGAACAACACAGGAGAAAATAATCTGTGATAGACAAACAAGGGAAGAGAAACCAGGAGGGAATAATGTGTGATCCGTCTTCATTTTACAAACAATCTGGCCTCGTAGTCCTTATCCGAGCCAAACTCCCCAGCCGTCAGTGAGTGAGTTTCCTCAAGAAAAGCTGCAGGAGCAGGCTCCATAAGGAGAGTAAAACAGGGGCAGAGAACAAGGAGCAATCATTTACAACCTATGCTGAGGCCAGGGAAGATTAAAACTGGTCAGAACTCTTGCTCAGAACTCAACCTGAGTCTTTCCCTGATGTCTGGAGAAGAGCATTTCATTTATCCTCCCTCTTGTGTTTCCTGGCTCTGATTGGAAGCTGAAATGTCCTGGAGGAGGCATTGCTCATGATATTTCTGATATGGCTGGAAGTATCACAGGGTTCCAAGCACAATTTCCAGACCAAATCGGTTCAGAGGAAGCTCTGAATGGGCCCCTGAGATTTTGGATGCTTCTCTGTATCTAACCTTTGAAAGCTCCCCTCATCTTTCCCTATGAGAGGGCCATGTGGAAGTGCCAGTGCTCTGGAATTACTTTACAAGCAGGAATGGTGAACCTCACATTGATTCAGGGCCTGTAAGCTTAGCATCTTCACCCAGATCTCCTACTTCTGGCACTCACCAGCATAGAATAATAGAATCATAGAATATCAGGGTTGGAAGGGACCTCAGAAGGTCATCTAGACCAACGCTCTGCTCAAAGCAGGACCAATTCCCAACTAAATCATCCCAGCCAGAGCTTTTCAAGCCTGGCCTTAAAAACCTCTAAGGAAGGCGATTCCACCACCTCCCTAGGTAACCCATTCCAGTGCTTCACCACCCTCCTAGTGAAAAAGTTTTTCCTAATATCCAACCGAAACGTACCCCACTGCAACTTGAGACCGTTACTCCTTGTTCTGTCATCTGGTACCACGGAGACCAGTCTAGAGCCATCTCTTTGGAACCCTCTTTCAGGTAGTTGAAAGCAGCTATCAAATTCCCCCTCATTCTTCTCTTCTGCAGACTAAACAATCCAAGTTCCTTAAGCCTCTCCTCATAAGTCATGTGCTCCAGCCCTCAATCATTTTTGTTGCCCTCCTCTGGACTCTTCCCAAGTTTTCCACATCCTTCTTGTAGCGTGAGGCCCGAAACTGGACACAGTACTCCAGATGAGGCCTCACCAATGTCAAACAGAAGGGAATGATCATGTCCCTGGATGTCCTTGTTCCCATGGCATTTATTAACAAAGGGCAAGACCACTATGCAGGCAAATGAAACAAAGGTCTGCAGCATCCTGCACATAGCCAGAGACATATATGATGCTGGGGTGGGAGCAGGAATCAGAAGTGAATGGAAATAAAAATGGGTCCTCTCTCTCGTCCCTGACAAGGCTCCATTCCAAGGGCTCCCAATTCTCTTTTATGAGAAACATCCTTATTGGTAGAACCACGGAGAAACCCTAGACCCTATCCAACTGGGGAAAGGGGAGAGGCGAGCGGCCAAGAATTAGATCCATTGCTTAGCTCGCAGTGGTTTGCAAAGAGTCATGCTGAGGTCAGCACCCTCCTTCCCCTTAGATCCTAACTGTTCTAGCATCCCATGGAGCCACTGCAACCATTTTTCCTTTCAATATCTTTTGTTCTGCCTCCATATCTCAGCCCTCCTCTCTCGTACCTACCCCTCCTCCATTCTCCTCAGCTTTTGTTTCTGCAGCCTGCTCATGACTGGCTGCCTCGTGGTAGGGTGACCATATGCCCTGTTTTGGCCAGGACATTCCCATTTTTAGGCCCTGTCCCAACTGCCCTGACATTTTTTGGCAAAACCGGGCTTTTGGCCCGTTTGTTCTTGCCAACTGATCATCAATTGGCAAGAGCAAACTGGACAAATGCACAGTTTAGCCAAAAAAGTGGGGTTCAACCCCAGTGGGGCACAGAGGAATGTGGCGGGAGGGCAAGTGGCAATGCCAGCTACATGCTGGAGGGAGGGCTAAGGAGAGCGGCTCAGGCAGGCTGGCCTTATGTGCATATGGGTGGCAGGGGGCTCAGGCCGGCCCCACACGTGGACAGGTGGTGGGGCAGCGTGGGTGGGCTCAGACCAGCCCTGTGCATGGGGGGGAGGATAGCTGCAGAAGGGGGGAGGGGAGGGAAGGGCTCAGGCTGGCCCCATGCGGGTGAGAGGCAGGGAGGCCTGAGGCCAGGCTTGTGTGTGGGGAAGAGGGGAGGGGGCTTTGGGCCGGCCTGTGACATGTCCCGTTTTCCCTTTGGGAAAATATGGCCACCCTACCTCATGGAAATAGCAGGAGCACACCAATAGCCAGACCAATAGCACCAGCAGCCTCTTGCTTACAGGCTCCAACGGTACCATAAAACCAGCCCTCCCCTCCAATGTCTCTCCTGCACCTCCATCCTTCATTAAAATAACAGGCAAGCAGGTGTGAAGAGGGCAAGTGACAGCAGCCCCATGAGCCCCCTGTGGAAATACAGGGAGCCAAGTTCCAGAGCCAGGAACTGCCAAGAACTGCAGGAGGGATTTCCAGAAATAAAATCGGAACCATAATCATAATAATAGCAAGGCTAGAAGTTCCTTACTACTGAAGCATGGGGACTATAGTAGCCAAGCAAGTCAAGAGGAACTACACCGGAGTGCACTGATAATCCAAAAAACAAAAGCTCAACAGAGCCATTCTAATCTCTTCTTCAAGCAGAGCCGGGGGATAGGGCTCTACACAGCTCTCCTCACCACTCCTGACTTCACTCGACAGACCTGCGCCCTGAGTAATGAATCTGATGTATCTTTCTCCTGAAGCACTTTGCATACTGTGCTCCCCCCCTTGGCCACCTGGGAAATGCAGCTGCCTCTAGGGGCAGGACAATGGCTGTTTAACAGTGCTCAACATCACTACACTGCAGCTTAGGGAAAGGAGTAAAAAAGAGTCATCTCCAACTGAGCCTGCAGGGGCAATCTAAGGAAGTAGAATTCCAGCCTGGAGTTGGCCAGGACACCAGTATCAAAACTAAAACTCAGAGAAAGTTCAGAGGTTCCATCTGCAGCTGTTCTCTGATCCAATCTGATAGTTAACAGCGAACTATATTGTGCCTTACATGTGCATGGTGGTTTCCAGACCAAAAAGTGAGAGGGCCTTGCTTTATGGAGCTCGTGCCTGAGCAATAACTGAGGGAGGGATGACACTGAGCAAAGAGGCGGGGGAGAGATATGGGTGACTGATCCTCTGGTGAAAGATCATGAGCTAAGCTGTTGTTATAGCTGGATCTTGTTAGCTGCTGCTGCTGCTTTTTTTTTTTAGTCTTTTAGACAGTACAAAACTGGAAGTTTGGTACAACATGAAAATAGATCTGAGCACAGTGAGAGAGAATTTGGGGCTGCAGAGGCATCAAGGTTAGTGCCTCTTGGTAGAGCTCTGGTGAAGCCACACAGAATACAGAGCTCACTTCTGTGCACCTCTGCACCAGAAAGAGACCAACAGATTTAGAGTAATTTAGAGAAGAAAAACAAATATGATTAAGGGGCCAAGAGACTGGATATAGGAGTAATAAAGAGTGAACGAGCTCAGTATGCTCAGTCAGCTGGAACCATCTGCAGATATGTGAAGGATGTGACTGTTGTGTGAGCGAGGGAAACTGACACACAGTAGATACAGAGTTCTTCCCTAGGATTCACACCAAGGAGGGAAGGGAGTGAGTTAGGGTGGATCATGAGAAATGGGGTGGCATTGAGCCAAGGAAAATTTAGGCTGCATAGCAGGAAACATTTCCTAACAGTGAGGATTGTTAGACTGCGGAGCTGTCTCCCCGTGGAAGGAATGGAAGACCCATTGCTCATGAGACAGTAAAAGACTAATCTGTACAAAGCCCTGGCTGGGAATAATGGGAGGGAACAAGCCTACATTGGCTCCTGGGGCTGGCCCTATTAGGTCTTTTCCATTGCTAATTTCTCTGCTGTCACCAAGTTTGATTCTTCTCAGAGCTGAGTTACCTGTAGCTGCTCTGCAGCTGGAGTGCAGGCCATGCATTGTCAGAGATTTACAAGGCCCGATTTATGGTGCTGGTTGCTGATCTGGTATTATATAGCCCATATTAAGGATTCCAATTTTATGCATAAATGCTATTTTTGGAGAATTATACCTGCAGGAGTAGTGGTAAGAAAAGCATTTTCATTTACCCACAGCTCCAGGGGCCAGGAGCGGAACGGAGTCTGGTTCAGTGCCATCTCACAGTCTGTGACGCCTGGAGGGAGTTCCCTTCACTCAGCAGCCAGAGCAGTCGTTCTAGAGAAAGAGGGAGAGTGAGGGTAAGAGCTTTAAACCAAACAGTGAGTCTCCAGAAATAAACAGAAATAATTCCCTTTGGTATAGAGCATGGACCTCCGGTCTCCAGACACAGGAAGATGCAAAAGCTGCATCCAAAGCCTTGCAGTCAATGGAAAAATTCTCATTGACTTCAGTGGACTTCAGATTGGGCCCATATTGCACTGACTGCCAGGATACTCTGGGCAACTGCAGAAACAGTACACGGGTGCCTATCATCAGGGCATGGGGAAATAGCAACCCTTCTTCCCTGCTGAATAACACGTACCAAAGGGAAAGGACTGGAATAAAACCAGAAGACTGGTGACTTCCTCCTTCTCAGTAATATCAGACCCAAGGAGTATGGGAAGGGGAGCACTGGGCTTAGTGGAAATGTCTGCCACTCTAGTCGTTGATACACTGGGACCCCTGCCACCTTATCTTAAAGACTCTGCTAGTTAAAAAGCATGTGTGTACTCAGCCTGGCCTGACTTGGCACAAGAAATCTGGCAAACCTCACTCAAGTCTGTCCTGCCTGAAGCTTCCACCTCAGTTTTTCAGACAGAGAGAGAGAGATACAATCTCTCTATCCTGGGTATCTGAGCACCTACGGTAAGGCAGGATGTTTTGAAGGGCTTGCTTTGGGACAAGTGTTTTGTTACGTTTGCCCTGGAAGGTGTCTCCTGACACCTCCTCAGGGGGGGAGAGGAGTTCTGTCTGTATTGTATTATCTATTCAGTCCTTTATTTTTCTGCTGAAACTGACAACGAGGGATCTAATGATCATAATGGGATCTGAGATGTGACCACCTGTCCATTAGGAGCAGGGGTGAGCCCATCCGTGCTGTGGTGAGTAGCTATTTCTCAGCTCTGAAGTTGCTTACAGTTCATACAGCAGCTGTCTGGGTGGAAAGAAAATCTCTGTACCCGGTGTTGGAGGGAGAGGGCCAAGGTCTGAGATTGTTCTTTGACTGACACAGACCATCTGTCCACCCCTGTCCTTGAAATTCCAGCACAACCATTCAGCCTGTCTCCGGCCATGACCCTTTGGCAATTTTGCTTGTCCTGGAATCCATTAGGGAAGTGTGCCCTGGCCTCAGGACACAGATGCTTGTTACACCAAGGCCTGGCCTGTTGGGGGTTGCACTAGTTTGGGATGGATCTAACCCACACCTGTTTGCATTAGACAGAGCTGTTTGGGGTGACGCAGAGACAGAGGATAGCTCCTTTCATTCCACAGACAAGGTCATACTCCAGAGAGAGTTGGGGTCAGGCCTGGAGGGGGCATTGCCACCTGGTTCCCATTAGTAGGTCTCCTTTCTCCAGGAGAGAGCAACATCATTCTCCTACTCACCCCAATTAGCCTGGTAAGTTTCTGTTAGCTCTGCAAAAAATAAACTGTCTCTGCTTGACTCTCAGTAGGGCAGATGCATCCTTGGTCAGAAGCTTTCCAACATGCTGGTTGCTGGCAGCCCTCTCTGGAAATGTTCCTTTGGATAATGACCTTTTTCTCAAACCCTTTCCTCTGCTTAGGGAGATAATCTACCTCACAACTATTTCTCCTACAGAAGTCCTTCTTCCTGACTGAGGTAAAGTGGGCAGCTCTTGATGGCTAGTGACCCCCACAGGTTACTGAATGGCTATGTCATATTCCCGTTCGCTCAGACTGGGGGCCCTAAGTAGGGGTCAGTTGAGGATTGTGTTGGCAACTCTCAGAAGCATCAACTCAATCTGAGCGCAGCCACCATCACCTCTAACACAGCGGTGTGGCCTGCAGAGACTAAACGATCCAGCATACCGAGCTCTAAGATGGAGCACTGTATGATGGGAGATGTCATCTCCACAGGCCACATTCTGATGTTCAAAAGGAGACCAACTGCAGAGCATACTGTAGAACTCCATGGGCTGCTCTTGCCTGCCTCTCCAATCACCTCTCTAGTCCCCTTGGAAGAATAATTTAATTCCTCCCTCCCGCAACCAAGGGTTTGTTTACATGGCTTCCCTCCCCACTTGTGATGGCTGCCCACTGGTGATTAATTCAGGGCAGGGAGAAAGGGAGTTGAAGTGTCACCTTCACAGCATTTGGTCCAATTCACTGGGAACTCCTCTGACAGAAATACAGGGTGTTTCATCAAGGTCCCCCCTTTTGTTATACTGTGCTGCCAGGAGGATGGAGCCCCCGCAATGGCCAGCATGAGGGGGTCCCTTACTGAGAGTCTTTGCAAGATGGTTGTGCTTGGTCAGACTGGCCTTTCAGAACTCTATAGAAAGAATGTTTCATGGTGCCCACGTGACACCAACTGATAAAGGATGAGACTCATGTCCCTGCTATAAGAAAACAAAAGAGAGGTGTGGGGTGTGACATGTCCCTGGTCATTAGTGCATGGAAGGCATCTGGGATTTTATCTAGCTGTTTGCAATTGCTCCAGCTACTGATGGCATTCTAGGCTAAGGTGTGAGTGAGCAATGTCTTAGAGATGAATGCCATGGGGCGGGGCTATGCTCCCAGGGCCATGTGTCTCTGGAATGGGGCAGGTTATCATAGGGCTACGTAGTGGAGCATTGTTAAAAGGCAGAGCCGGTATACGGTGTTGATTTCGCAGATGGTTCCTTGAGCAGTTTAAATGGACTGTCATGGGATACCGCAGGCTCTGGCAGGGTCACTGATTTCCCAAACTTCCCCCCTTTCCTTCTGCTCAAGTGCCTGGTGATAACAGCAGCTAGGAAATGTGAGCTATTTCAGTTTGGGTATCAAGGCCTCTTTCTTCTCTGCAGGAGAATAGATGGATATTTGTATATCATCTTTCTAGCCTCATTGTCGAGGCCTGGAGCTGAGTGTAACCTCGGCGTGAAGGGTAAGGGGCACGGGTTGCTGTGTGGACCACTTGGGTCCAGCATTTGTAGCTGTGGTACTGATGCAACAATCTCTCCCTCCCCTGTGAGATGGTGACCATTGCTGGCCAGTATCCCAGATGGAGTTTCCTAAGCAGCCTATATGTTCTGTCTCTTTCTGCTTGCATGCCCCAGCACCGCTTTTCTCCCATCGACACACTAAAAAGTTGATGGCTTCATGTAGGACACTGAACCATTTTTCTGAACCTTTGCATTGCAGGAGGGTAGCCCAATAGCAGAAAACACCAGCTCAGATCCCTTAATGTAGCCGATTGAATCTGAAAATGAATTGCATCCAAGGAGATTTTCCTGGAATACATACATAGCCTCCCTTCTTGTTGATTTGATGGTTCACCCCCATCAAATCACCCCAATTCATCTAGTAAAGGAGATGAATCACTGAAGGGGAAGGACTCCCTTTAAGCACATGTGAGCACATGGTATGGGATGGCATGTGGGAGATGGGGACTAATAGATGATAAAATCCAGCCGTGTTCCCTCTTTCTGAATTCAAAGTTATCTGACCTCTGCTGCCATGTCTGTGATGGCAATGAGATCTTCGGCATCTGGAGAAGCGACTGGTTTATGGTGCAGCTCCAGCCCAAATGTTGCTCAGATCCCCCCTTCCAAATGAACAGCTGGGCAGGCTGTCCGCACCTGGCCCAATTAGCATATTTCCAATTAACTCTCCCCTCAGCAAGACAGGAGTGCCAAATGCAAACTGACAGCAGCTGGGTGAGCCAGGGTATGGCAGTGAAGAGGAGCCAGCCAATGGGTGAGAGGAGACAGGCAAAGAACTAAAGGGGAAGCTTTTGGGGAGTGCAAGTTTAAAAACCATCCTCGCCTCTCCTCCTTCGAGTTTCTGTCTCTATCTTCTGAGAGTGGTAGAGCGGTCTCTATCTTCTGGGTGCAATGAGGCAGAAACCTTCGACCCATAGAGTGGATCAGGGAGTCATAGACGTTAGAGTTGGGAAAGGCGGAAAAGGGTATCTAATCCATTACCCTGCCAACATGGGACTAGGGTGACCAGATGTCCCGATTTTATAGGGACAGTCCTGATATTTGGTGCTTTTTCTTATATAGGCTCCTATTACCCCCCACCCTCTGTCCTGGTTGTTTGCACTTGCTGTCTGGTTACCCTACATGGGACTGACCCATTTTGTGTATTTAACTGTGTCGGGGCCAGGCATCCAGCCCTTTTCTTGCTGCTGCTGTTGTAGGGCCACTGTCAGGGCTCTAGTAATATGCTTCTAATCTGCACATTTCCACAACCTTAGACGGCGCTGCAGAGCACTTGTGCTTTGGGTTAAGAAACAGGGAACTCTTGGGGTGGGTTGATATTTATCAGAAGCAGCCAGTATGCATCCACATTCTATACTAGCAGCTTTGTGAAACCACAGCTGTGTTCTGCCAAATCTCAGCCTTCATTGTTTTAAAAAGCAAGCCTGTAGTTAGTATGGCTGGGAAGAAAACCTCAGAAGTATGAACCAAGTGTAACCAATGCCGAGATGTCTATAGGAGTCTGCCAAAGAGCCTGGAATGACATCTCTGACAGGTGTAATTGCCTCATTCATCTCAGTGAAGAATTAACTGAGATGACCCAGAATGATACTTTAAATGTAAGGATCATTAACTATTTCATTCCCCATGTAAGAAGGGAGAGAGGGGCTCACAGATCTGCACAATTCACTGTGAGCGATGTCTCATTTTGGCAGCTCACATGGGTGGAGCCTGGAGCAATAGCACTCTTTCCTTTCCCAGTTTGACCCCTGAGTTTAAGGTTATTGTCTTTGCGACATAACCCTTTTCTAAAGGTAAGTTGGCCTATAATGCTGTGGATTTTACTTCTTCACCTCTTAAAATGATTGGGTAACTGTAGCACAAGGGAAGCAGAGACCACTTTCTGTGCAATTTGATCATGGATTGAGAAGAGAATGTGAAAGAGAGCTTTTCATAACAGCCAATCAGAATTTCTTTATTTGCATATAGCGTATCCAGAGGTTGAGTCCAAAAAAAAAAAAAAGTTGCAAGACTCAGCAACTGGGGGACTCTAGGATTGCAAGATTCAAGAACTAGCAACTGGAAATTTGGATGATTCAGGACACAGGCAGACTGAGACTATAAAGGGAACTGAGAAACTCTTAAGGAGGTGTAAATTGGAACAATATGGGCAGTATTGTGTCCTGATTTGGTTTCAGGGAATTAAGAGCTAATTCTTTCCCTGAGACTGGAATTGTTGGAATTGTGCATGCAACAACCAGGGGAGTTTATGATCTCTGAACATGACCTGGGAGTGCTAAGGTTCAGGAACTGGAACTTTAAATGATTGTTTTTATAGTCAGTCCTTTCCTGGTTATTGAAGTTTAAGTTTTAGGTGCAGGCTTCCTTGTGGGCATTTGCTTTTATTAACGAAGGATCTGAATGCACTACCAGCAACTCCTAAACCAAGGAGAAATGGGTTACAAATTGATTACAGTGAGTTACAAACTGGAGTCAATTAGTGGAATTGGGCAGATTCGTAATAAGAGCAATTACAGTACTGGAATAGCAGCACTGAAATGACAGATAAGGAGGATAGGGCTCGGCATGGCGGATTGAGTGCCCTGCTTTTTCTGACAGAGTCATTCAGCAGAGTGTCTGGCAAATGAATAGTGTGGGCAGAGCAGTTTGAATTATAAAAGCAAATGGATGGACTGAGGTTATGTTTTCTAATTCTGTCATTCTGAGGATGAGAAAGTGAGGTGCATAGAGATTTACCACCTGAGGGGAAAAGTGACTATGGAAGTTAAAAGAGACATTAAAGCAACAATTTGAACCTACAATCCATGCATGCTGCTGGAGCCAGGCTGCTGAAAGCTGGAGCTGCAGAATAAAAGAATAACATGATACTTGGCATTCAGAGAGAACCTTCCACCCAAGAATCTCCAAGCGGGTTACATAGGTGGGGATTGTTAGCTGTGATTTGCAGATAGGGAAACAGAGGCACAGACAAGGAAACAGACTTCCCCTGAGGTCTTAAAGTAAATCTGCCGCAGAGCTTGGAGGAGAACCCCAGTATCCCAACTCCCGATTTCATGCTCTATTCACTTCACCTATATGCATAAAGTACTTTTGGCATGACATGCCATCTGGCACTGAAAGCTTAGTAAAATATGATTTAGCTACTAGAGAGTCAGTGATTCAGGGTTATTTTGTTACTGTGGGTAGTGATAAAATCAGAATTAATTTACCTAAGAGTTTAGAAGAGGCCATCAATATGGCTGAGAAAACTACCCAGATATTGCAGAAAATGGCGTTCTCACAATTAGGCTAGGTCTACACTAGAAATGTTCCCCAGTATAGTAATGGATGTGATCCTTTATCACACTTTTATACCAGCACAGATGCAGTTAAACTGGCAAAAAAAAATAAAAAATTCCTTTTGCTGCTATAGCTTATTTCATTCAGGGAACCGTTAAAAGCCCATATAAATTCCATCTCCACTAGGGGGATTTGCGGGTAGAGCTATACTGGCAAACCCTTTCCAGTGCAGCTGAGGTCTTAGCTAGGTAGGTAGAATTAGGACAGATAAGGAACCTGCTGGGGAAGCTGAGCTTGTGTTCTAGCACAAGGTAATGCTAGCCGTCTATTACTGATCAGATCAAAGGAAATGCCTCAGCCCACTCCAGTCTGAAGATAAAAGAGACCTCGGTCATGGTGAGTGCAGAAGAACCTTTGGCTCCGAAGGGTGAGACGCTGTTAACCAGGCAGGTAAAGCAGCTTATGGAGAGGCAATGCCAGCAGATCCTGCTGCTGAAAACCAAACAGGAAAAAGCTTCTCCATCCATGAAGCTTAAAACATGGAAATGGGAATGTGGGAGGTAAACACTCCAGGGGCTAGTTGACATGGGGCGTGATTTCTAAAATTGCACTATCGTTGTTCATTAACTGGTCCAGGTAGACCCTGCTGGTGCACAGTAACTGTTCCCTTAGTGTGCGGTAATGTAGTGCTGTTACCAGCAGGATCTACAGTGACCAATTGATGCACAACACCTTGAGATGCTTTAGAAATCACACCCCTGTCAAGTGCATTACCCCACTGTGCAGAGAAGCCCCAAGAGTTAAACATGACTCCTAAGCTTAATCCTTACCAAAATATGTATGGTCATTGCAAATATGGGCTGGCATCCTTTGCCTGGAGGCAGGACATCCTGCAGTTAATGTACCCGATTGCTCACACACGTTGGTTTTAGAATGGTATAACTGCATTGACTTCACAGGAGTTTCTGCTGCTTTACACTGGTGAGAGGAGAATCGATATCTAATAGAATCTAGCTCCCTGCTGCATTCCTAGAGTCCCTGGTATTGGAGCACTGGATGGAACACTTTGTATCTGATAGCTAGCGCTCGGGGGACAGGGGGCATTTAGGAGAAGGAGTTGTTGTGGTTCATGAAGGACACTGGGACTCAGGAGAGCAGTATTCAATCCCCACAAATTTTCTATGTAACCTTGGGCAAATCACATGATCTCACTGTGCCTCAGTTCCCCATCTATAAAGTGGGGATAATGACACTTACTCCCATCCCCTCCTCTGTCTTGTCTATGTAGATTGTAAGCTCTTCAGAGCTGTGACTGTGTGTATGTACATCACCGAGCACAATGGGGCCCCAATCACACCGGGGGCTTTTGGCACTAAGAATAATAAAAAATCTCTGGCCTCATGCAATCAGATGGCATTTGGTATCATTTGCAGCATTGGCACAGACAACCCCCGGGTGTAACAGTGTGTGGGAGTAGGGAAGGCTGGGAAGAGCCCTTGGGGACTTGTATCCCCCTTGGTCCAAGAGAATTGAATCTCTAGCTGTTCTAGGCATACTGCAAGGCTTAACTCTTCTCTCAGGCTTTCCTGAAGGAGGTTGTCGTTTACTCTTGAGACTCTGCTGGGATAAGGAGAGATCAGAATCAGTGAGATTTGCTGTTGTTTATAATGGCCCAGAGCACTGGACAATGCTTTAATAATAACCCACCTCAACAAATGGGATCTTGCTCCAGCTGGCTTAGTTGGCGAAAAATGGCCACCCTTTAAAGTGGTGCAGCATTCTCATGAGAGGGGAGAAGGTTGTCACTTCTCTGGCTGCCCCGGGCAGATAACACGATGGGAAGGGCCCTGCAGCCTCACCTGTGACCGGCTTGCACAGTCCTAATTAAGGGTCTCCTATTCTGATTACTAACCTGCTCTGCGGCTCTGTCCTATTTGCCTTCAGTTCAGTTCCCCTCTATCTGATGGATGCAATATACTGTGTCAGAGACATTCTCCACCCCAGTGGGCATTCACCCCTCGCCTGGCAGAGTGTACAAAGACCCAGGCACCAGGTGACTTTGGTCCACCACACAGCACAGCCCTAGGGGAGGGAAGTGATCAATAACCACGTGATTCCCCTCTATGCTGAATTATTTTAAAATGTGAAAATATCTACAATATGACACAGGGGAAAGATGCTGGCTTACCAGGCTTAGAAATTGATGGCCTGTATCCAAGGACCAGGGACAGCACAGGGAGTGACAGGGCAAGTCTCCCTGATGACATCCCACCAGTATGATTCTTTGGGATTGATAGACCCTTACATGTGGTGAATTGGGTTTTCAGTAACCTCTCACTGAATTAGACACAGTTTGTCTGGATAGGAACCAAGGACTGGAATGCCTAAAGGGAATTGTATTTTGCTTCTTGTTAACCAGTGGGCTGCTACAGAAGCTCTGTTGCTACTGGTTTGGTGAATCTACTTACAGAATAAACCACCAGTTTGGGGGCATTGTCTGCCCTGTTTCTTGCAGTCTGCCCGGAGTGTGGCATTCTCAGTGTGGTTCATCCCAGGCACCCGGTCACATCTCCCACATAATACTGGTGGACGCTAACAGGCCTGTCTCTTACTGGAAAGAAGAACTGAAGGGAGACCAGACAGCAAGTGTGAAAAATCGGGATGGAGGTGAGGGGTAATAGGAGCTATATAAGAAAAAGACCCCAAAATCGGGACTGTCTCTATAAAATAAGGACATCTGGTCACTCTAGTCCAAGGTAAGCACCAAGGCAGGATAGGAACAAGGGGGATATTGAAGCAGATTGGGTACTGAGGGGTGAGTGCAGCAGGGCTTCCTCTGAGAGTTCTGCTCAGATTCCATTTTATCTGCACTGAAGGCAGTGTAACCATTCCTGCCAGCCCAGATTGTTTCAGTCCAGTGACCTCTCAAGTGGCTTTGCTAAAGCTGCAAGTTGATCTCATGGAAGGAAATTGAATTGTCGTTCGGGCTGGGTTGTATCTGGGCTTTGGGCTCCGCTGTCTGGCTCAGCCTATTAACGTTTGCTCATCTGATTACAGGCACAGCTTGGGGTGAAAGGTCACATTTAAATCATGCCTCTTTCTTTTCTCATCAGAAAGTGTGTCACTGAGGGGTTAGAAATGTAGGGGGAAGGGAGGTGGATTAGCAATCAGGCCATTGCCAGTGGGCCAGTTGCAGGGCATTTTACCGGGGATCAGATCTTGACCCTCTGCCAAGGGAGCCATCTGCCAAACAAGCCCATCAAATACTAGTCTGAGCTTCTCAGAACTTGGTAATGTAGACCCTCTGCCCAGGAGTAGCAGCTCCTCAGCCAGAGGCTGGGGCAACAAACCATCAGCATGATCACTGATCAGCCCGTTTCACACAAACAAGCTAATAGGGGCTATGCAGCCCAGAGATCCAGGGAGGTTATGGTGCCCAGGGACTCTGAGGGACTAGGGTTCCCGAAACTGATCTGATACCCAGGGAGCAGGTTTACATCTATGCAGCCCAGGAATACTATCTTGCTGCTGGTGGTCATCTTGGGAGAAATCCTGGCTCTACTGGAGTCAATGGCAAAAGTCCCATTGACCATGGTGAAGCCAGGATTTCACCCCTTTATCCACAACCCAGGGTAGCTCTGCAAGGTTCTTGGAGAAATCCACACAGAAAGTGAGCAGATCAGAGTATAGCTAGGGTATTGCAGAGTGACTGGCCCTTTAAAGGGAGCTGGAGCCAGTCCCACCTGTGCCATAATTAATTAGCAGCTTCCCAGCCTGATGGGGTGGGACCAAAGGGATCAGGTGGTTGCTTAATAGACATCTGGCCCTCAAAAACGGGCTGGGAGAGCTCAGTCTGGGATGTGGAGCTGCTTGCTGCTCAGAAGGCCCTTACATAGGATTTGGAGCCATAGTGAGTAGGCAGGCTCCAGTGCTTTATACCAAAGCAGGGAAAACCTTCCAAGGTAGCCCAGAAAGGGGCTGAGAACAGGGGCTAGAGCAGCAGTTTTCAAATTGTGGGTTGTGACCCCATTTTAATGGAGTTGCCAGGGCTGGTGTTAGACTTGCTGAGGCCCAGGGTTGAAGCTGAAGATTGAGCCTCACTGCCTGCAGCCAAAGCCCAGGGGCTTCAGCCCTGGGTGGCAGGGCTCAGGTTACAGCCTCCCCTCCCCTGGGGCTGAAGCCCTTGGGGTTTGGCATTGGCCCCCCAGGCAGTGGGGCTCAGTCTTCAGTTTTGGCTTCCTGACCTGGAACATCAGGGCTTGGGTGGGCTCAGGCTTTGGTCCTCCCTCCTGGGTTCTTGAAGTTTAAGAATCCCTCGTCTAGATGGTGGGCTGAAAAGAAGCCCAAGAAGGGCAGAGGAACATTTTTTTTAGCTGGATTCTTGTTGCTCTGGAAGGGATTGTTTGTTTGTGACTTGGCCAGAGGGCCAAACCATCTCCCACAGAGACCTGTGTGGAGAGCTGAGGAGATCTGCCTTGGGGAAGGAAAGTGAGGCAGGGAATGCTGAGCAGAAGGACACAGAGTAGGAGCCTCACCCCATCCTCCCCCTAGTGGAAATTTCAACCCAAAGGCACAAGCAAGTAGAGTGCAGTCAAGGGCAGAGATATGCATCAGGGAGGGGGAAGCTTACTCAGCCATTACTCAAGTGGTCTCTGAGAATCTGCCTGTATCTTGGTGCAGGCTGCTGTAGTAAATCCCTCTGGCTCATCCCGCCATTGGGCAGTGGTCCAGCATTGTAGTGTATCTATGGTACAATGCTGGAAGCTTGCAGATATGGGGAGACAGCAGCACTGCCAACACCAAGCATTCAAGGAGGAAGACCCCAAAAGCATAAGATTATTTGTTGAAGTGCTGAGATGTTTTTTTTTATTTGCCCTGAGGTTTTTAAGCCTCTCTAGGCCATGTTTCAAAAGCTCTTCACAACTACAAGAGCTAGAAACAGATGGTTTTGAAAAATGGAAGCTGAGATGATCACCTAATCACAGGGCTTCAGAAGCTGTGGCTTTAAGAACTCTCCCCCCCCTACCAATGTCATGAGAGAGGATGCCTTCCTGGCCCAAATCTCACATTCTAGAACCAAGGGAGAGGAGAAAAACCCAGCCAGGTCTCTGGAAAACCAGGGGTTGGAGCAGTAACGTGTCTCAGTGGGAGGGCTGACCCTGCGCTGCTCTGGCCCCTAAGGAAAGGCTATAGGGTGCTTTACTTATTAGAGGCAATGGGCTGGATGCCCCTTCTCCTCTTCACCCTAGTTCTCTTTAATGACCTTAATCACCACTTCATTTAGAACAATCACTTTCCCCACTGCTGCCCTCCCCCAACATGGAAGAACATCTGTTATCCAACATTGCCCTTATAAACTGCTCCGAGTTCATGTCACAAAAAAAATATATAGGGCATTAAACTAGGTATGTTTTATAGGGGAACTGTCAAGCAGCTTAAAGCCAGACTCTGACCTACTTAAAAATTGTTCTAATTTGGTGAGGAATGTGTGTGGAGTTTAAACCTCTGTCTCATCTATACTGTAAATGCATCACCTCAATGCTAAGAAATTTAAAAAAAAAATCATGCCAAATAATGGATGATGCAGAAATCCCCAATGTTCTGTGCTCCCCCTGCTGGTCCCATAGCAAGAGTTCCCTGGCAGACCCTGCCAGGTAGCTGCCCGCAACATGCATCACCAGGCCTATGCACAAAGAATGAAGAAAACAACAGAAGCCAGGCATGTTTCATCTTGGGGTGATGGGGCAAGTGAAAAAGCAGGCCAAAAGTGGGACAAAGGGTCCAGTCCAGGGCCCTGACCGTGCAGCTGGATGCATGTAGGCACAACTCTTCCCCATTTGAATCCCAATGGAGGTCGCGTTGGGGCTCCAATGAAGGAGCTCATTGGAGCTCCAGATAGGACACGGACCCCACAGTGTGGGCCTGATTGCTGGATCAGGGTCCGTCAATGGAAAGAGATGACAATGGCAGCATTTATTCTCATTTTAAAGCACCCACTAGCATGTAGATGCTGTCCAGTAACTGGGCAACAGATTAGTTCATGCACTGAAGAGCTTGCAATCTAAATGGAAACCCAAGTAAAAGATAAGGATGAGGATGAAGGTCTTTTCTGACTTTTACAGGCGTTATTTAATTTTTCAAATAAAGGAGAGTTACAAAAATTGGGCAAATTATTTTTTAATAATGGTCTGGCTACATTCAAACACTCTAACAGCACAGCTGTAGCTCCTCACTGTAGAGCAGGGGTGGCCAACCTGTGGCTCCAGAGCCACATGCAGCTCTTCAGAAGTTAATCTGTGGCTGCTTGTTTAGGCGCCGATTCCTGGGCTGGAGCTACAGGCGCCAACTTTCCAATGGGCCTGGGGGTGCTCACTGCTCAACCCCTGGCTCTGCCACAGGCCCTGCCCCCACTCCACCCCTTCCCACCCCTCCCCTGAGCCTGCTGTGCCCTCGCTCCCCCCCCCCCGAGCCTCCTGCACTCCACAAAACAGCTGATCAGGAGGTGTGGGGAGGAAGGGGGAGGTGCTGATTGGTGGGGCTGCTGGTGATCGAAGCAGTGGGAGAGCTGATGGGGGGCTGCTGACGTATTAGTGTGGCTCTTTGGCAATGTACATTGGTAAATTCTGGCTCCTTCTCAGGCTCAAGTTGGCTGCCCCTGGTGTAGACACTCCCTGCAGCGATGGGAGGGGTACTCCTGTCACTGTAGTTAATCCATCTCCCTGAGAGGCAGGAGCTAGCTTGATGGAAGAATTCTTCCATTGACCTAGTGCTGTTTATACCGGGGATTAGTGCAGCATAGCGATGTATTTTTCACACCCTTGAGGAGTAGCTATGCTGATGTAAGTTTTCAGTGTAGACCAGTCAAAAGCAGCTGATGGTAAATGTGTCATGAGATGGAAGGAAGGACATTTATGTAGGACTTGGGTGACTTGGATTTAATTCCTTTCTCTGCCACAGACCTCCCAGGTGCCCTTAGGCAAGTCACTTTGCTTCTCACTGCCTCAGGTCCCCATCTGTAAAAAAGGGATAATGGCACTTGCCCTACCTCAGAGGCATGTGGTGAGAGTAAATATGTTAAAGATTTTAAGGCACTCAGATACGACAGTGAGCAGGGGTTGGATAATTACCTTACGTATACGCTGGGACTTTATCCTAAGAGGGTTTATTAATGGCAATTAACTCTTACAGGCAGCTTTTCCACTGGCTTCAAATCAGGCTCGTGCATTGCTTTTCATCCACAGATCTCAAAGCCCTTTACACAGGAGAGTCAGGCTCACTAAGTGTATTTTACAGGTGGGGAAACTGAGGTACATTATCAAATGACTATATTGATTTAAAAAAGCTCCTAATACCATAGCAGTTTAGCAGCCTGAAGATCTGAGTGCAGTAAATGCGAGCAGCAAAGCCAGCCATTCTCTCCATTTGTATCAGCGAATGGAACAGGCACTGCCCAGCAGGAAGGCCCAGCTCCATGCACAATCTGAGAGATGCTTGTTAGGTTAAGAAGGGTACAAGAAAGAGATTCAATCTAGCCCTGGCAAAGGCTCCTTAGGAATACTTATGAACAGTTTCTGGGAAAGAGAAAGAAAGGGGGATCTGCCTCCTGCCTCTCCATGTCAGTCTCTTTCACTGTCCCTCTGGGCTTGTGGAGTGTTGTCAGAGTTTCCCCGTCACCTTCTGCAGTGGCCATTTGCTGCCTGAAAGCTCTAACGGGTGGGGTATTTCCCAAGTGTCTAGCTCTGATGGTTGGTGACGCTGCCGGTTGGTGATGCTGCCAGCAGAGAAGAATACCCTCTTCTGCACAAAATCAGGAGGAAGGGAAGTGAGATTTTTCCACTGAACTTCAAACCAACCATGGGAATGAAAGGCAACACCCAGATCCAGTTCCCCAGTGCCTGACCTTAGCTCAGTGGCAGGCTCTAGCTCCACAAGGGCAAGCAGGAATCAAGCCTCTAGGCACCAGTGAATGATAGTTGAGAGCACACCAGCACTGACTGCTGAGACAAGGAGCAGCTTGACAATCTCACCAATCCTGAAACAGAAGGGATGAATCTTCCCACCCCCTTCAGGTGGATTGTTCCCATTGCCTGTGGATCTCTACACATCAGCAGGTCTCAGTGCAGATCCTCCCCTGCCAGCCATGTGTATCTGGGTGCTCTGGGATCTGGTGCTGAAGGGATTTCCACATCCAGTCTCCTGCATATGGTCCGCATTCACTTCCAGCATTGGATCAATGGCTTGAATAAAGCATGTGTGTTTGATCAAAATGTCTGCCATAGCTGTAAACCTTCTCTTGCATCTTCTCTCCCTCATCGACAAGTAAGCCACATGTCTTTTTGGGATACACACAGATGTATCCATCACCCACGTGCCCTCAGAAATAATAGACTCCTCAGACAGGAACTTGTCTGCTCCACCAGCCACACCTCGAGAAGTTGTCTCCCAGGGATTTTCATGCCATGGAGAAACACAGGTGGGATGAGTAACAGAGTGATCCACACTCTGACAAAACAATGTTGACCATAAAAGCCTAAAAAGAGCGTAAAGCTAGCTCCTTGGATCCCGCCCTGTCATTACAGAACAGACCACATCAAGGACCTGGAGCAGGGATGGGCATGGGTGCCCCCTGCAGGCAGGCTCTGGACATGGGGAAAAGGAATGTGTTACACAGGTACTGGTCATGGTCTGCCCTCCAGGCACTGATTCAGTCTCAGACTCAGCAGAGTTCGTGTGTAAGTCTCAGTATGTCTGGAGGTGCTGAGCCTTACACTTACCTCATGTTCCTCACTCAGCCGGTAAGTCAGGTGAAGATGAAGAAATCATTACAATCAGTGCATCATACTCTCTGCTTCGTTGCCCGTGTTGATACATGACATGTAACGATCTGGGAAGCAGAAGGCAGAGTGGGATTGCACCTACCTTCTGGGATCAGCACGGTAGCTCTCGGTGCTGTTAGCATGGGGAGGGGGTGGGAAAATGGGCACTGAGTGGAACACTGTTGTTCCACTTGGCATGTGCCTCTCTTCGCCTTGTGACCTGGCACTGCCATACATAGGCGGAAGCAAATGTCAGTCTGCCCCCTTTCATGGGATCCCAGGAAATCAGTTGAGGCTAATGTGAATTTCCTTTCCCAGTGGGACTCAGGGCACGTCTAGACTACGCGCCCTATCAGCGCGTTAAAATCGATTGCTCGGAGATCGAAATATCGCGTCTGGTCTGGACGCAATATCTCGATCCCAGAGCGTGCTTAGATCGATTCCGGAACTCCAGCTAGACCACCAGACTTCCGGATTCGACACGGCGAGCCGTGCGGATCGATCCCGCGCGGTGAAGACGGGTGAGTAAATCGATTTTAGATATTCGATTTCAGCTACGCTATTCTCGTAGCTGAAATTGCGTATCTAAAATCGATTTAATCTCGTAGTGTAGACCTGGCCTCAGAAGAGGGTTGGAGAAACTCTTTCATTCCGTCAGTTTCAGGCTTTGTTTTCCACCATCATCCCTCATGTTTTTGACCTTCTGTCTTCATCTGATGCAGGGTGTCAGAAAACCAAAGAGATTTATGTGGGTGATAGGGAAGAAGGGGCTGTCTGAGAGTCAGCGTGCTAATGGTCAGGACTAGTGTACATTCATAGTGATTCATCAGAGCTGCAACCCCTCCTGTTGGTGAACTGCTGCTGCCATTTGGCATAACTTCTGTAATTAATTAGCCATAGCTCAGATTTCACATATATGATTCAAAATGCACACATGAGCATTTGAGCTCTATTCAATATATGTTGATTTGCTATTAGGAGCAAAGTACATACCACAGACCACACTACATTTGTAGGCTAAGGCCATGTCTACATCACCGGGGAATCGACGCTGCTGCAATTGATTTAGCGGGTATAGTTAAGACCTGCTAACATAAAATATCAGGGTTGGAAGGAACCTCAGAAGGTCATCTAGTCCAACCCCCTGCTCAAAGCAAGACCAATCCCCAGACAGATTTTTACCCCAGTTCCCTAAATGGCCTCCTCAAGGACTGAACTCACAGCCCTGGGTTTAGTAAGCCAATGCTCAAAT